>NC_133773.1:79775836-79848032 GCF_003597395.2 Chelonoidis abingdonii
AAGGAGCTCACCCCAGTCAGGCAGGGAGGAGCCAGAGGAGAAGGAGTGTTTGAGAGGAGCTGGGAGTAAGAAGGCAAGGAGCTGAGAGTGAGAGAGTATACTGCTGGAGGATTGAGGAGGACAAGCATTATCAGACACCAGGAGGAAAGTCCTGTGGTGAGGATAAAGGTGTTTGGAGGAGGCCATGGGGAAGTAGCCCAGGGAGTTGCAGCTGTCATGCAGCTGTTACAGGAGGCACTATAGACAGCTGTGATCCACAGGTCTCTGGGCTGGAACCTGGAGTAGAGGGTGGGCCTGGGTTTCCCCCAAACCTCTGAACTCCTGATCAGACACAGGAGGAGCTGACCCAGACTATGGGTTCCACAAGAGGGGAAGATCACTGAGGTGATCAAATCCGCCAATAAGCACAGGACCCACCAAAGTAGAGGAGGATCTTTGTCACACATGGTAAACTCTAGCCTATTTGTTTAATATGTAAGGGTTGGTATTGAAAAGCAGAATATAAAGAGATAGGACATGTGCACTTGACAACTGGGTAGATCCTTGGCAAACATACCTAATGCATTTTTGCTGAGTGCTAGCACTGTTAGCTGTGTTGCCCTTCAACCTAGGTACCCTCTATCAGACTCTGTTTACATTGAAGTAAAAGATACCATAAGGCTTAAAAAAGTACAAAAGAAACCATCTTGGTGTTGTGACCAGCATATCTATTCTCAGTAATACAAGTCCAAGCCTGTGAAAATCATCAATGAGAGCATAATCAGCTGCTTTGTTTGCCTACTTGATGATTTCACAATCCATATTTAACTCTGTGAGGTACTTGTCATTGATTCACTGTTTGAAAAGCATGACTGGAAATCAAATTTTATTGCATTTAGATCATGTGATACATAATATATTCATTATTTGTTTAAGAAAAATTAGGTGATACTTCTTAAGCATTATAAATACCGACTGTGCATATAGATGAAGACACAATCTTACAAGTTCACTTGTCAGTTTGGCCTTGTTCTGATGTACTGATGTTTCAGCAAGTGCAAAATATTTTCTCATGAAAATGAATTACCTATTTATAAAGATTATACTTACAGATTTATATATAAATAACTCATTTATCGATAAGCACTTAGATACATAATTCTCTTATTAATAATGCAATGATACAGCCAAATGACGAGCAATTTCTATTATCTTTCTAAATAGGTAAATATACAGATGTGAAAGAAGCACTGATGTTAAAATAACAAATCTTATTAGAAGAAAGAATTTGGAAATAACTAGCCAGGAGGGTAATGACCTCAATTACATTTTATGTGAAATTATAATTGGCATTTTTAATAAAGGAATGCTATTGCAAATTGCATATTTGATATTATAATATTATGGCACATCTTATTTCCCTGGCTTGTATTTATATTAAATAAAAATCTTTGAGATAATCAAGAAAGATCCATAATTTAAAATATTTTTTAACCTGCTCGAACAGACTTGAAAGCTGCTTAAATAAAAAAAGAGGAAAAAGCGGGAAAGTTACCTTAAGACCATCTAGGGAAAGGTTCTGGGATTTAACATTGCATGGTGCATTCAGAGTGTTCAAAGACATAAGGATGGAAAAATAAACACCACATTCCTAAGATATATCATTTGAGTCAAACAGTTCACCCTGTGCAAATTCTATAAGAGCCTTGAGGAAATACAATTGGAGAAATGTTTTTCATAGATTTTGTTTGCATAAATGTAATGAAGTATAATATTTATGTTCTTATGATTACAATCACATACTAATTTATAATCCAAATCTACCATAAGTACAGTTCCTTTGAATACTTAAGTACCTGGTACAACAGTATGCACAACAAGCCAGTAGCAGTCCTCCCTTGTGCTAAAGTTTACTAAAAATTGTAGTCTGCCACTTAATTCCATGCATGTGTCTGTCCTTATTTTGCCACTGTTGGCCACATCAACAGTTCAGTCTCTCAACATGTGCAAGACACTACACTGTTACATTTGAACTGTAATATTAAGTACCCCATCCCTTAACTTAATATTTCATGTTTCTTCCATAGTAAAAATGATGTAATAGAATGCAGTGACAAAAATCAATAGAGAATGTGTTCTTTGGTTTTTTGCTGTATCTAAAAATATACTGCAATACTTAGTATGAAGCTGCTCAATAGAAATCCCAAGCAAAAAGAAAAGGTTCTGTACCATTAGAAAATAAACAGCTGTTCAGATTCACTATCTACCACAATTACCTTCTGCTAATCTGGTGCATCTTCAGAATGAAATACTGTACATTATTTTTCATGGCTGAGGCACTGCAGACTTTACTTCAGATTCACCAAGACACGTCACTGTCACAAGTGATCTGTGTAACTGAATGTGAGTTATTTTAGAAATAGTTTGCCACCGGGATGGGAAAGGTGTGGCCATGGAGAATCCCCATTTTTTATTTAACTGAGATGCAATGGATAGAGAAATAATTTACTTCTAAATTGTTTTTTAAAAAGTGGATTTGTCCGTATATGGAAAGTGATACAGAAGAATAATACTTACACTGACATAGCAGTTTAAGGACCTGATTCTGTTACCATTATGTGGGGGAAACTACTAGTCAGCTAAAGGGCCATTAAAGCAGACTTAGAGGGACGAAAATCTCTACTCTGAAACCCGCAAGTGTAAACAGTGTTGAGCAAATCAATTGAGCTGTTTAAAAGAAAGAGACAAAAGACAGAAATTACAAAAATCATATTAAATGAACAAATAGCAGAATTTATGCTGTAAAATTTCCTTTGTGCTCTCTGGGATTCACTGTTTAGGCTTGAGCCAGTTTAGTATGATTGTAGTTCAATGGAAATGTACATTCTTAATATAAAAGCTATGGGCTAGATTCTCTAGGTGTAAATCATTGTACTTCATTGAAGTCAGTGGAGCTATGTGATGGGGTACACAAACCCCACGCTGGACAACAAAGGTGCTGGTCTTGGTTCAGGGAGCTCCTCCCCATCTCTCTCTCTCACACACACACACACCACAAGGCATTGACAGGCTGGAGGAGGAACTTTGAAGGGCAGCAGAGCACGGAAGAGAACAGACCTTCAGCCATCTGCACCTGAGGAAATGGGTGACCAAAGATGGGAGCTTCCTGGATGATGGCTGCCTGATGGCTCTTCCCTGAGGGAAGGGAAATCCAGATTCTGATGCACCTTGACCGGGAATTATTCCTTGCTAGTTGCTCTGAACTATGTATATTTCCCCTTGCTTTTTGTTCATGGTCTGCCCCAGAAGAGGAGAGACTTAAGTTACGCAGCCAGAGTGCCAAGTGATAGGAAGATGCAAACCACTGCAGAGCTGGAACAGCCATTGGCAGGAGCGACCTGATGGGAAGAGAGCTGCTGTGCCACGTCCGGCCACAAAAAAGTACTAACACTGAGTCAACCCTTTCACAAGCTATGATGAATTACACCAGCTGAGGTTCTGACCCATATTATCTATTTAATTTTTTACTTATCTGTTTTACAAATAACTTATACTTTTCATTTACTTTGCATGAAATTCATCTTTCACAAAGGAAGAAGTAATAGGGCTTTGTGTTGGGAACTGTTTGGAAGATGAGAAGTGAAATTCATGACCCCAATCCATGGAAAAAGCCACTATATGTCCCAGTTTTACTGAAATACTCCTGGGTTTTCAGATGTTTTGATAGCCCAGGAATGCCTTCTGGGAACCTTAAATAACCTGCCTATTCATTTCATCAATCAAAATGTTTAGTTTTGTTTTCTTTTCTTGTTTTTTTTACTAGAAAATGCTCAAGAAGTATTTCTATATCAAGTAAAATTTATTCTGTGTTTGTCTAGAACAAAGAGTTCATTGGAACAAGTGTTCATGGTGATGAACAGTGCTTGGAGTAAAGAGAGATTCTTTACTGAATTTATTGAAAAAGTTGTTCTGTTCTTCAATGTAAATAATGATGCTTGTTCTGTACTTTATGATAAACTCATTCAGAACACTACATTACTGGAAAATATCCTTCAAATAAATATGCATTTGTTGCTGTTGAGTCGGAAGCTGGCAGAGAAAATATACTCTGTCTTTTAAGTATTTTACAGCCCCAAACTGTGTTGCCACAAAGGGTATGCCTACAATGCAGTTAGACACCTGTCACTGGCCCATGCCAGCTTACTCAGGCTTGTGGAACTTGGGCTAAGGGGCTATTTAACTGCCATATAGATGTTCGGGCTTGGGCCAGAGCCTGGGCTCTAGAACCCCTGCGAGGTGGGAGGGTCCCATAGCTACATGGTAATTAAACAGCCCCCATTAGCCTGACTCAGTGGGCATGGACCTGCTGTGGATGTTTAATTCCAGTACAGACTTACCCAAAGTGTTCTGCATTTCAAGTTTGACAATATAGTCAACTTGTGCACGGGCAGGCTGCTGAGCTGCAGCATAATCAGTCCCTCTGAGGCCTCACTTCCAGCCAATGGTCTAGAATACAAGCCACAGTCCCCCCGGGGATTTCTTCACTATTGAATCATGTATTTCCAGCAGGAGCACATTGCTGCTCTGCCCACAGTCTCCAAATGACTCTACCTTGGAGTTTAATTGGTGTAGGGGATATAGGTGAATGTCACCTTTTTGAATGTCAGTTGGTCAGTTTCATTTTTATATGACCTCATTCACTATTGCAAATCTAGCTTCCTTGCCTTATCACAATGACTTGGTGCTCTGTAGGTACATGGACAACATAATGCTTTTGTGTTTGGATAATTTTTTGGGAAGGGGGGAAAACTATTTTATTGACATTTGTAAAAATCATGAAAAAATATATATTTTGCTATAAAACTTAACTTTGAGACCTAGAAACTCAGCTGATAGTGAGTAAAGTTTCCTCATTTGGGTAAAATCAGGATCAAATCTTTTTTGTTAAGGGATTTTTTTTCAAAGGAACCAGAAACAGTCCACAGATGGCCATGGAGAATTGCTCTAGAATATGTGCTTCATTGGGCTGATGGTTGCTGTAGACTGTTCCCTGCCCATTATAGGGGGCCTATAAGAGGCAGTGCTAAAGGCACGACCACATTACACACTGCTACAGTCATGGCAGCTGCACCACAAGCCTCATGAAATGCAAAGAAACTGCTGTAACTTAGAACCCTGGATTGCCAAAATTATGGTAGAGCCCCAGAACTCTTCAGAATCAAGAAGCTACAAAGGTGGTTTACCCCAACAATGGACTGTGCATTCTGTGGAGAACCTCCCGAAGGTGCAGCACAGAATCTGACCCTTCAGTTCTAACTTCTAAATGTTCTGACACTGTTCTGTCTTTCAGAGAAGCAGTAATATAATTGCCCTCTGCATTACAAAACAATAATCTCATTCCCAAATGGCTAAACTAGGAGAACAGAGGCTATGTATGAAAGAAGCTGCTGATTGCTGGGAACAGCTGTGGGACAATGATATAATTGCTATTATAACACAAATTTAATTATTTCAAGATAAATAAGCCATGCTTTTATTTCCAGACACAAAAATGCAAACTACTGGCCTTTCCTCCATACTTGCAGTGGAACCCAAGTCACTTGAAATCTTTAGTAAATGAATATCATGGGAGGGAGTTTAGACCTTTTATTACAGATTGCCCTGAAACAAATTGTCTTAGGTGCCAGAGTGCAGGATGCTGCACAGTTACTGACCTATCATTTTGCTTATTTATGAGTTATACATATTCTTGTACTCTAATTGGCACGGTGTGATTTGCATATCGTCTCAACTATGCAATTCCTTATGCGCTCATTTGCCACTGGCCGTTAGCCAGTGTGAATGCAGGGATTTGCAAAAGGGCTACCTGGATGTTTTTCGATAATTATACTGTGCCCTTCCCTTCCCTCTAATTGCCTATTGTTGTCAAATTCCATATCTATATACACACAGGATGGGTTTCTAATCTAGTCATCACTCCTTGGGGAGGTTAAGCTCCATTACAGCTATGAATATTTTTTGCAATAGTATTGCTACTGGAAAACTCCCCTTCTTCCATTAGTTTCAATTACAACTGTGCTAGTGGAATGAGAAGCCTTTATGTTCTATGCTCCTCCACCTCCTCCTCGCCCTCACTCCCCCCCAAACACACACATACCACATTCATCTCTTAAATAAACATTGGGAAAATGCTTGTTTTTGTTTGAATGGGGAAACACAGGGGAAAGTAATAAGAGGAGTGAGGAAGAACTATTGATTAATAAGCTTAGTGTAAAGTAATTGTTGGCTGTGCACATGGCTGCTAATCCTCATTAATGTTTGCAAAGGAGTTTATAAATCCTCAGATGGAAAGTGGCATAGAAGAGTAAGGCGTTTTTATTGGCAACAAGAGAGATGAGATGTGCAGGTATGAGAAGAAAAGCCTGTTTCAGTATAATAATCATTTGATTTGTTTCCTGTTACTTGATGATAGTATGTCCTGCACTAATGAACACCTCAGCCTTTGGCCTCTGAATGTATTAGCCCACAAAAGAATTATCTTTTTAAAGCGGAAACATCCTCAAGTTTCATTTATGTAACATGACAGGTCTCCTGTATACTGAGTAGAAAAGAGGGTTCACTTGTATTCTAATGAAAGTTAGAATCCTGAGTGGAGAGGAAGTATAATTGGATTTGGAGTTCTTTTACATTTCTCAATTAGCACCAAAACAATTTGGAGAGAGTGGGAGCGCTTTGCACGGGAACTGTCCAGTTAATGCTGTAAAAGTAAGAGAGGGGATAACGGGGATGAGCTTCTGCAGGGAAAAAAAAATGATAGAGACTGTTTTCAAAAGCTGTGTGAGAATTCAGTAATCGTTAGATGGATCAAGACAGAGCATTTAAAGATGAATGTATTATTAAAGAACCCTAGCCAAAGGAAATTTAAATTGAGAAATCTCATTGTTGCTAAAAGATTCTGAATTTCTGGGTGTATGGTTTGTCCAGTGGTTCTCACTATCTCAATAGTACAGGAGCCTGATTTGAAATGGAGTGTTGTATCTGAGATTAAGTGCAAGCCTAACTGGCCTGTCCAATTTTATAATCCAGCAAATCCACACATTTGCAGCTCTTAATACTGTGCAGATTTGATCACTCTGTTAGAAAAAAGGAGTATAATGATTAGTGAGAGGTCACCTACACCAGTAGGTGATACCATATCCTTATTCTCATCTGAAATTGTTGTTTTGTGTGTTATGTTGTTGATCAGACTGGTGGGGGAGGGGCCAGGCGGTAGCAGGAAGTTCAGTCCTGCCTATATGAACTGTAATTGCTACTTGCAATATCTCAATAAATCTCTGTGATTCTATAAGCAAGTAATACAACGGGTGGCACCGGCTTCAAGATAGAAACACTTTTGCCCCAGAAGACATTTTCTGGTCCAGCAGATGAGACTGGAATCCATGAGCACTTGACACACTTTGAACTTGTGCTCTCTATGAATGTGTGGATTGATGAGAGTGACAGAGTGTCCTATGGCACCTTATAGACTAACAGACATATTGTAGCATAAGCTTTTGTGGGTGAATACCCAGTTCGTCTGATGCATGTGGTGGTATTCACCCACGAAAGCTTATGCTACAATACATCTGTTAGTCTATAAGGAGCCAAGGACTCTTTGTCACTTTTTACAGATCCAGACTAACACAGCTGCCCCTCTGGATTGATGAGAATGTTTTTGAACAATGATGTCAAAACCGTTTTACCAGTAGCTTCCCAATGTGGAGCACAGATTTAATATATAGTTACATAAATACTTATATGACCCTTTTGAAATACAGGAAGGAATGGCAAGCCAGAAGAAGGCAGGAAGGCATAGTTATTTGTGTACATTAAGAAAACTGTTACATAGGACTTTCCTTGCACCAAACAGTTCAGGAGATGGCTCAAGTGAAGGACAAACGGAGAGGGACATATCCCCAGTGGCACGCCATGAGAGAATCCTATGTGAGATCTCAGTATATGAATGATTTAGCAGGAGAATTTCATAACCTGCTGGTGGAGAAGGATAACATGCTGAATAAACCTGTGGGCGAGATTATATGCAGAGTTACAAATGTGGAAACAGAAATTGAGGTTTCCTTAAGGGTATCAGCTGTTAATTACCTGCTTCAGGGTGACACCTTTATGTCATATGCAGCATTTCAAAAAAATGATTGCTAGTGAGTGGCTAAAAAATTGGAGGAGATCCAAGTGCAAGCTATTCACAGGCAATCCAGGATCAATGGAAAGAGACTGTGTTTTCTAGGCCGGATGACATTTGCCAGGGATGAGGAGGCGAAAACCGTTGCAAATGGAATTCCCCAAGCAAAGGGAAGCCACATAATGGAAACTATAAGTTGATGCAATAGGACCACCACAGCAACTATTAGAATAGCTGCCCAGATACCAGTTGCTACGTGTCCATTTCCAGTGGAAAGCCACAATGCTGTTTGACTCAGGAGCTGAGATAAGTCTGATCTGTGGTGAACACCCAGTGCTGAAAAGTATGAAAATTTGTACTGAATCAGTTGAACTGGTAACTGTTATTCATCAGCCACTGCAGACAACAGGAGAAATCCAGTTCCTTTTGAACTTGGGGTTTCTGCATATTAAATGGACTTGTGATGGCATGAGCGGTATTTCTAGTGCTGTTGTATTGGGAGTGGATTTCATCCAGGGGCATCACGAGAACTCCTGGGGGTGTTAATAGAACACACATGTCCCCGGACAATATTGAGATACCCCTACTGGATGAGAGTGGGGGAAATGTGGACCCTGGGGAACAACACTTGAGGCCTTAGAGGTGCCTATACAATATCTACAGGTTGACAGAGAGGAACAGCTCTCTGTGGTGGCTCAGAATAAAGTGCTAAATTCAGGTCATCATGAATAGACTGCTGCAGTAAATCCGTAGTAGCATTTGAAGCTACCAAATTCCAGTTAGGGTTGTTATGTAGCAGGACTCTGTTTCAAGCTGGACCAAAGGAGGAATTCTGGATAAGAGCAATTAATATGACTCATCAGGAAGTGCAGCTAGTGCAAAATCAGACCATCTGGACAGTATCTAATATAGCTGGTGTCTCAAAGCCTCTCACAGGGGCAGGGATCAAATCCTATGAAGAATCCCAGTCAGTAAAAGAACTAGGGCTGACTTGACAGAAGCAGCCATTAAAGGCAGTGAAAGAAAGCAATTAAAACAACTGGCCCTACAATATCCTGTGTATTCTCCAGGAATATTGAAGAATTTGGGAGATATAATCAGATGCAACAACAGATTGTGCTTAAGATAGAGACTGTTCATGTGAAGCAGCCCACATTTTGGATTCCCTTGCCATATCAGGTCACGGTGAAAGAGAACCTAAATTGCTGACACTTGTTGGGAATCCTCCAGCAACTCACTCAACCCCCACTTCCTATTTTAGGCCCAGGATCTTTTAATGATTTAGTATTTCCTTTGATCCTAGGCCCAGACCTGAGAAAAGTAATCCTTGCTGGCCTGGTTACAGTCAGAGAGGGGCATTCCCCAATTAATAGCTTTCTCATTTTTCCCTTAAGGAGCCTTATCTCTGTCACTGTTTTGTTTCCTGTTAGCATCCCCCCATGCCTTCCCTCCCTCCCACCCACAGCCTGCTTTGATTTAACTCTGTGCAATCAGGCAGGATAATATCACACAGATAAACTGAGGTGCATGTAATATTTATAACAACTAATACACGTAAGGCTCTCCATAATAACTAACTCTAGATTTGCTATTCTTTAGATAAGACGCACAAACAGAACCACAATCAACTCCCCAAATTTTCTTCTATAGAAAGGAAGGAGGAGAGGAATGGGGGAAGGAGATGGGATTGCTCCTAAAGGAAAAAGTTGGTATGTGTTTTATTTTGTGAGATTTATTTTCATTTTTGCCCAGAGAATAATTCTATGAAATAGCTAGTGAAAGCAAAAGACAAGTAATATGAAATTATTTAACAAAAGATTTAGCTATTAGATGAAATATTCAATATATAGAGTAATTTTAAAACAAAGTCAGACCTATATGGGTTGTTTGCTCTTCCTCCTTCATTAAACTTCATGAATTTTCTTGTGTTCGTCTACTATACCTGCCACTGTATACACAAGCTTTGTGGAAATAATGTTTTCAGTGCTGGATAAAATGAAAAACATAGGTTTATGAAGAAGTTCTCCAGGATGCTCATGGGAGCAATGTAACTTACAGGGCAATTAGGGTTAATAACCTCTTGGCAAGTCACAGTTTTAAATCTTTCCCTATCTTTAACCACAATAGAGAAAAGTGGCAACGTATTGCTACTTGAGGAGCATAGGCACAACCTATTATCTCACATTCATTCTCAGACATGCACACTAGAATGCAGGTTTTGCACCTGGGCATTGCCTTTCTATTAATTTAAGCCTTTAGACAAAACTCACACATGTCTTTGTCACCCGGATTCCCATAATAGTAGTGAGCAGATGTTTAAGTCGCCCATCTATCATAATACACAGCTATCTTCATGAGTCACCTTTTGATGTCAATGATTGCTTATTTTATTAAAGAGACAAATCAAGGAATTGGCTACTTTTTGCAAGGTAGAATTTCATTAACAACTTATCTTCTGCAGCTCCAGGCTCTTTTTGGTGCTCTGAGAAATGATAAAAGTGAGAGTGAAACAGATATTCTGTTTCAAAATATGTAACATTTTCTTTATCCAAATATGTGATGGCTTTCATTGTTTCACTGATTTGGAGCTTTTAATACAGTCCCTTACTGTATTAAAGAGAAGTTTGCATTATAGATATTTATTGTTTGTGAAATAGCAAGCTGCATTGTTTAAAAGTTCCAAAATCTAGGGATCAACATACAATAAATGAGTATAACTATTTTTGTTCCAGGTGTTGTGATTTCATGCAGCTCATATGTCCCAAATTAGGGGATCAAAGTCATGTTGAATATAATACATGGTTTTGAGGGGCTTGGGTAGTGCAAAGATGAGGTAAGATGCATTGCCTTGTAATGCAAGGCTATAGAAGTTTCTTTAGTAGCACCCAAAAGCCCCAAATCAGTATTTAGGGTCCCATTGGGCTGGGGACTGTTCAAACATAAAATAATACAGTGCCTGCCCCAAAGAGCTTTTACTCTATATAGACAGGTAGACATTGGGAAGGGGCAAAGGAGAGTGTAACACATTAATTGAGAGATCAAGATGATGGATGGAAAACATGAGGTTAGTTCCTCAGTTTTGAGTTTGTTTTGTTTTCCTTTTTTAAATAGATATATGTGCAATGAGAAATGGTATGATTCAGGGGGAAGGCAAGAGGAAGAGTTAGCAGGAGCATGGGAACAGGAAAAGAAAGTTCAAAATGGAGAGGGGAGAATGGGAGGAAAGAATAGAGGGGATGAAGGAAAGTGACATCGCAGCAAAAAACAGTGTGAGAAGCTGTTGGAGAAAACAACCAATCAGGAAGGAATCAAAATACGAGGGAGCAAAAATAGTTTGTCATGATGTTCAGAAGGTATCACTACCACTGCTAATGCTTTCTCAGCTCTCATCTCAGGTTTTGTTAGTAAAGGGAACAAAGTGCCAACATTTTCCAAATCAAGTTGTTTGCATGTTGTGTTGTTTTTAGTAAAGGTCAGAGTTTTCATTTAGCATTTAGTTATTTTTATTTAAATATTACATAACTCTGGTCCTGAATTCAGTCTGATGCTCCTTGCAGTCAGGAAAACTGCCTTCTAAAGAGAGCATGACCTTTGTTCTCTGCAGCCACAACTTACATAAGAACAGCAGCTATAGGGAATGAGGAATCATTCTCTGAGGGGATTGTTCCTAGTAGGGTCCTGCAAGTTTCTGTTCTCGGCTCAATGATATTCAATACATTTATCAATGATCTGGAAGAATATATAAAATTACTGCTGGTAAAATGTGTAGACGACACACATTGGTGGCATGGTAAATCATGATGGGGACAGGATAGATAGAGTAATCTGGATCTGTTAGTATGGTGGGCTCATGTGAACAATGTGTTTTAATACAACCAAAATACAAAGGTTTTTAAGACCCAGCTTGACAAAGCCTTGGCTGGGATGATTTCATTGGGGATTAGTCCTGCTTTGAGCAGGAATTGGACTAGATGACATCCTGAGGTCTCTTCCAACCATAATAGTCTATGATTCTATGAAATGCAAGATCATATATCTAGGGACAAAGAATGTAGGTCACGCTTCAAGATAGGTGTATCCTGTAATTGAGTGACACTAAAAAGGACTTAAGGATCATGATAGATAAACAGTTGAACATGAGGTCTCTGTGCAGTGTTATAGTTAGGATGTCAAATGCAATCCTTGGCTATATAAGCCAAAAAATAAGTAGGGGAATGGTATGATCTCTGTGTATGACATTGACACTTGAATACAGTGTCCAGTTCTGGAGTCTGCACATCAAAAAGAAGGAAAAAAAACCCTGAAAAATTGGAAAAGGTTCCTAACAAAGTTACAAGAATGATTTCAGGTCTGGAAAATATGCTTCATAAGTGTCAGAAACTATGGGCTAGTCTACACTACTGTGCTACATCGGCACGGCTGCACTGCGTATGGTGAAGAAGCGCTATGCCGAGGGGAGAGCACTCTCCCATTGGCACAGTTACTCCACCTCAATAAGAGGCAGAAGCTATGTCAGCAGAAGAGCGACTCCCAGTGTGCACAGCGCTTTAAGTCGATGTAACTTGCGTCACTCAAGGACGTGGCTTTTTCACACCTCTGAGCAATGTAAATTATGTCGACTTCATGTAGACAAGTCCTAGGTTGGGATTGGTCACCCCAAGTGGTTGGAGCTGTGGCATTTGGGCCTAATGGTTGGAGTGAGGGGTCAGAGCCAAAATCAGGAGTCCAGAGCAGGGTTACCACAAAGCTGGGGTGACAACGAGGCTGAAGCAGGACTAAAAATAGGGCTGGAGCAAGGGCAAGGGCAAGAGCAAGACTCATCGCTGATATTAAGTGGGCTTGGAAGGATTAGATTTTTATCTGTAAATGTCAGTTTCGCTGTACACGCACCAAATGATGAAAAAATATTCCTACCAATAATTATTGAAATTTGCAGATAGGCAAAGTAAGAACAATTCTGCTGAACATGTGATGTTGACAGTTTGTGTTTTAATGGTAATAAAGCTTTGACTTTTTGAATCGCAACATCTAATGTCATTAAATTGTCTGGTTAAAAAAAATTGGGGAGAAATGCTTAAAACCCATAAATTTGTACAACGGTAAAAATTTAAATGGCTAAAAAATAAAAAAATGCTTAAAAATAAACATCAGTATTATAAAAAATCTGAATCTGCCAAGCCTACTTTTATTGAGAGATTTAAGAAGCCCAACCAATTTAGTTTATTGAAAATATAGTTGAGGTCACTTGATCATAATATAAAAGTACATACATGGAGAAAAGATTTCTGACTGTAGACAGCTCTTTAATAGTAAGAGGCATAAAAAGATCCAGTGTCTGAAAACTGAAGCTACACAAATTCAGACTAGAAATAAGGCCCAAATTTCAAACTGTGAGGGTAATTAACCACTGAAACACCTTACCAAGAGTTGTGGTGGACTCTCCATCACCTGAAGACTTTAAATTAGGGCTGTCAGGTGATTAAAAAAATCAGTCACAATTAATTGCATGATTAATCACACTGTTAATAATAGAATACCATTTATTTAAACTTTTTGGATGTTTTCTACATTTTCAAATATATTGATTTCAGTTAGAACACTGAATACAAAGTGCACAGTACTTACTTTATATTTATTTTTAATATTTGCACAGTAAAAAACAAAAGAAATAGTATTTTTCAATTCCCCTAATACAAGTACTGTAGTGCCATCTCTTTATCATGAAAGTGAAATTTACAAATGTAGAATTATGTATAAAACATAACTGCATTCAGAAATAAAACAATGTAAAACTTTAGAGCCTACAAGTACACTCAGTCATATTTCTTATTCAGCCAGTCGCACAGACAAACAAATTTGTTTACATTTGCAGAAAATTATGCTGTCCGCTTTTTACAAATGCAGGTCTCATTTGTAGCCGACGTTGCAAGGTATTTACGTGCCAGATGCACAAAAGATTCATATGTCCTCTTCATGCTTCAACCATCATTCCAGATGACATGCTTCCACGCTGATGATGTGTTCTGCTTGATACCAGTCCAAAGGAGTTCAGACCAACACATGTCAGCAGCAGAAAGTTGGTTTTCTTTTTTGGTGGTGTTAGTTCTGTAGTTTCTGCATCTGAGTGTTGCTCTTTTAAGACTTCTGAAAGCATGCTCCACATCTCATCCCTCTGAGATTTTGGAAGGCACTTCAGATTCTTAAACATTGGGTTGAGGGCTGTAGCCATAGGCGCTGACTCCATGGGTGCTCCAGGTCTACCGCCATCAATGCCTTTCCCTCCCCCCAGTGCCTCTTGTCTGCCAGCAGGCCCCATTGATCAGTGCCTCCCTCTCCCTCCCAGCGCCTGCTGCTTGCTGCAGATCAGCTGTTTCATGGCGTCAGGAGGCACTGTGGGGGAGGGGGGAGGAGCAAGGGCTCAGCATGCTCAGGAGAGGGGGCGGAACTGGGCGGAAAGAGGCAGGGAAGAGGCAAGGCAGATGGAGTAGAGGTGTGAAGAAGTAGGGTGGGGCATTGGGGGAAGGGGCACAGTGGGGGTGGCGCCTGGGTTTAGCTGGGAAGAGCCCCTCCGGCAGATTAGAAACTCGGCACCTAGTTGTAGCTATTCTTAGAAATCTCATATTCGTGCTCTTTTTGCATTTTGTCTGCAGTGAAAGTGTTCTTAAAGTGAACATATGCTGAGTCATCATCCAAGACTACTATAACAGGAAATATATGGCAGAATGTGGGTAAAACAGAGCAGGAGACATACAGTTCTCCCCACAAGGAGTTCAGTCACAAATTTAATTAACATAATTTTTTTTAACAAGCATCATCAGCATGGAAGCATGTCCTTAGGAATAGTGGCCAAAGCACGAAGGGGCATATGAATGTTTAGCATATCTGGCACATAAATACCTTACAATGCCATCTACAAAAGTGCCATGCCAACACCTGTTCTCACTTTCAGGTGACACTGTAAATAACAAATGGGCAGCATTATCTCCCGTAAATGTTAACAATTTGCTGAACAAAAAGTAGAACTGAGTGGACTTGTAGTCTTTAATGTTTTCCATTGTTTTGATTTTGAGTGCAGCAGTTATGTAACAAAAAAATCCACATTTATAAATTGCACTTTCATGATACAGATTACATTACAGTGCCTGTATGTGGTGAATTGAAAAATACTGTTTCTTTTGTTTTCATTTTATAGTGCAAATATTTGTAATAAAAATATCAAGTAAGCAGTGTACACTTTGTGTTCTGTGTTGTAATTGAAATCAATATATTTGAAAATGTAGAAAAAATCCAAAATATTTAATAAATTGCAATTGGTATTCTATTGTTTAACGATGCAATTAAAACCATGATTAATTTTTAATTGTGATTAATTTTTTGAGTTAATCACATGAGATAACAATGATTAATCAACGGCCATACTCTAAATCAAGACCTGGCTATCTTTTTAAGGCTATATTATAGCTCAAACAAAAGTTATGGGCTTCATGCAGAAATTATTGAGTGACATTCTTGGCCACCATTATGGAAGAAGTCCAACTGGATGATTATAGTAGTCTTTTCTGCCATTAATCTATTAATTTTGTGTGAGGTTGACTTCATTTGGGAGTTGGCTCATGCCCTGTAAGGTATGGCAGAGGACATGGCCATTCAAACTTCTGCACTCTACCTCAGTAATGTGACTCCATGCTTCTTGTTGTGCAGTCCTCTCCAGGGGAGATTTGGTGATTCAGTTTCCATGCCATTTTAACCTTTATCCTACCCTCAAAGCTACTAACAAGGATGCCTGTTGGATGGTGTTTTTTACAATGTGTATTCCGGTTTGTTAGGAGCAAGACTGAAATTACCAGTTCATTTCACATGTGCAACTGAACAGCTAATAAGCTGTGTAGGTCATTACCAGAGTGGATTAGAATTGATGAACTGGATCCATCCAGCCCACCCAGTGGTAACACTAACTAATGCCTGATAATTATTTATGTTGATTTGGTTGTGTTTTTGCTTTGTTTCATCCTAAATATATTATGGTGGTTTAAAAACAAAACAAACGTTAGTGTTTCAAATAAATGGTTATCATCATGGTTTCTGTAAGAGAAATAGATAAATAAGTAGCACAGCATCAACTCTATCATTTCCCTTGGGAGATCTGAGTTAAAATCCTTATCCATTCATATTAGAAAATTATTTTTTTAGTCTTTTCCTAGTAAAGTTGCTCTGAAACTGGTTCATCTAGCATCAGGGGACTGTGGTGCATTTGCTGGCCACATAGCACTGGCTACCCCAGCAAACTATTTTCTTAAACCGTGTGTGTTTTGTGTTCAAAACATTAGCTGAGTTGTGTACAAAAGTTTGTACAGGTTCAGTATTGGAAATTAATGAGTATTCTGTCCCAGTTCATTGAATCATTCAAGCACATGCACGTGAGTACACCTGCTCACACTGTTTGACTCTACCCTATTTTTATTTTTTTGCTGTCATCAGAAGAAAGGTTAAGCACAAAATTAAAAGAAAGGAAATTTGAGAGTGCAAAAAGAGGAAAAACCTGTCCCATGCCTATGATATAAACTGTGGAAAAATTTAAGCAAGCCACGTATTTTTCCAGTATAATGTGTGAGTGAGTTTTCTTGAGTTGCCCAAATCAGCCTCATTTATTGATTGAATGCATTTGACTGCTGAAGTACTGGATGTCATTTATTGAAACTGAAGCAAAATATATATATAAAGAGAAGTAATGTTGGGTACATGACACCCAAATCTAATATTGGAATATATTAGAAAGCTCTAGTGTGTTTCTCTCAAACATAGTTATCTCACTTCACTGTAGCATCTGCGAGAGTGTCCAGCCATAATATTAACCATGTCCTGAGTGTTAGCAAAAGGCTTCCAAGCTAGTAATGCAGTCATTATTTTTCATCTATGTTTGCTTAGTTGGACTGTTAAAGGTTTATAAGAGATTGTGACACTAGATGCAGTTTGTTAGCTTTGAATTTCTACAGTGTGATATGCAGCATGATGTGTGGGCTCTTGATTTGGCATTCATAGAGTTTCTATTGTTAACACTTGGAAACTTTTAAAAACTTCCTGGATAAATTTTCATTTCTCTGCCTTCACTGTATCATTTAATATGATAGAAGTGGCATTCTATTATATAGCTTGTAGCAGGTAACCTTTAGAAACACTGTCTATTTTGAAATTTTAAAAGATCTGTGAGCTTTTGAATATCAAGCATACAGTAATGGAAACTGTAGATGCCTACAGATTCATCATGTGCTGCTTGCATTATTTTCCAGTACTGTGTTCTGTGACATTAGCTAGTTGTATTGGTTTATGTTTCACCATAAAAAAATTCTGGACTGTGTAACTGTCAAAATACATCTTTAAAATGAAAAATAATATGATTTCAGACATTGCCAGTCTTAGGCACACATACCAGTCCATAACTTATAGGGCAATGAAATATACACTTAACTCTGAATAAAGCTACCGCAAGTACCTTCCTCTTTCTTCTTTATTAAATGTTTTGTCATATAAAATTGAATTGGCATAGAAATTTTCTTGACTCAGTATTGGATACATATATTTCTTATATCAATTCCAAATGTTCTGTGACCAATTTGGAAAGTAAATTATCTAATAAATTAAAGACACATCAGTGGAGGATTCATTGACGTACACATGAAGTTCAAAATAAAAATAATACTATGGGCATAAACCATTTAAATATTTCTACCAGACTACTTGTATCAAACGTTTCATTTGAATTTAGCCTTATTTTCTGTTAGCAAAATGCCTTCAAATGTTGGTCAAAATTCTCAGAACTGACTAGGTATTTGGAGTACCTCAATTTTTGGGTGCCCAATTTTAGACACTTCAAAGGGGCCTAAATCTTAAGAAGTACCCCTTTATAGAGTACTAAGTTGGGAAGCCAAAGTCATTTGTCACTCTTTTGGAAATGTGGATGCCTTTGGTTTTTTAGTATTTTGTTCTTTAAAAAGTTCAAACACTATATGGATGCTCACAAGCTAATAATTTTGATTCTGTCTTACATTGATATAAACAAATAATGGATGATTGGTAACCTAAATAGCATGGTATTGTTTCTAGTTTGTGTTTGGATAACTGAAACTTTATTTAAATAAGTAGAAAGAAATCATAGAGATTTCATTTTAAAATCCTGACTTGACCACATTTGTGAAAATATTCACAAAACCTGCACTTTCCTCTAGCATTCTAAAGAAGAAAAAAAAAGTATATTTTTTTCAGAAAGCAAATTAAAGTGCTTTCCAGTGTCATCAAAGTGAATTCATCTTGTGCCTTGGACACTGCAGGAAATCAGACACCACACATATGCATATGGTTCAAAGCTGCAACTTATAAACGACAACATAAAACAGAGCCAAGGAGCGGCTGCAAAATAGTTCTCTCCAGAACAGCTACATGACAAGGCAAATCCAGTGTTTCATCATCTAATTGCCAGACAGATTAAGCCTCACATTTAACAGGAGACAAACCCTAGCTCCTCTTGCCAAATCTAGACAACATCAGGATCAAGGAAGCCCCTAAAGCTCCCTTACCCTTTCTTTCTGTCAGGCATACAGAGCTAGACAAAGTGTGCTACCTTCTGCACCAGACACTGAAGTCCTCCCATCATCCCGCAGTGCAAAGCAGGGTGCCCAGTCAATACTTAGGACAGCAGTGGCAGTCTGGGCCCCATGCTCAGGGCCGGTGCAACCATTTAGGTGAACTAGGCGGTAGCCTAAGGCGCCAAGATTTGGGGGTGCCAAAAAGACATTTGATGGCCACTGAGAAGAAAAAACACAGATGGATCCAGCTCTTCATCGACACTGAGGAAACTGTCTGAAAGCATGGAGTCAAGTTACGTGGAGTTTGGACAGGATGCAACTGGGAGCATGGCTTCATTGTGTGAAAAGAGACTAAATTCATTAATCTCACTGAGATTAAAAAGAAAGTCACTGCCACAGCACAGAAATCTCAGGGGATGAGGGTGAAAGTTATTGATCCTAAAAACATTGCTCTGGTCTTGAAAACATAGCAGTTGATTACGGAAAATAAAGCATCTGAGCACAGGGTGGAAAATAAATCTAGAATTCTGAACTTTCAGATGGTTGGTGCCCCAGAAGTATCTGCAGAGTTGTTGCGCTTTCTCCACCCCCAGATGGCATAGTGTTTTGGATTGTTGAGACTAACTTTGCATTATTTTATCCAACTTTGCATTTGTAAGGAGACTTATCTGCATCCCCTTCTTCTGTATGTCAATGTTTCTCAAACAGGGGTCGCCACTTGTGTAGGGAAAGCCCCTGGTGGGCTGGGCCAGTGTGTTTACCTGTCCTGTCCAAAGGTCCTGCTGATTGCAGCTCCCACTGATATGCTTGCTATGGTGTGTGTTCTTCATACAACTCATTTCTGAAAAAAAAGCCTCTTAGTTGTAATGACATTGCCAGCTTTGGATCAGATAAAATCTTCATCTGTCTATCTTGGCTTCCACAAGGTATAAATTGGTGTAAAGTATCTTTAGCCCCACTCCATGTAATTTATTTTTCTGGTCTGATGGAGCCTTCTGCAGTTTTCTTATCATAAAAGACTGAATTTTAATGGAGTGATCTCATTTTTTTTTTTCAGAGCACGGTCTGGTGTAATCTCCACTTACTCTATTTATCTCTGAATATTACATGCATTTAGGGCCTGATCAGCTTCAGTGGGCATTGAAATAGGGCCTGAGGGCTCCATCATTTTGTATATGCGCTACTCCCATTCAGATGTTAAGAATCCCAGCCATTCATAGAAAATTAGGGTTGGAAAAGACCTCAGGAGGTCATCTAGTCCAACCCCCCCACCACATTCAAAGCAGGACCAACCCCAACTAAATCATCCCAGCCTGGACTTTTCTTCCATCATGTGGTGCTATTTGCCTATTCAATCCACAGAAACAGAGAGACACCCCCTCCCGCCCAAAAAACCCCAAAACAAAACAGACAGTCTTGCTTGACTTGCACTGACTCATAGACCTTAATGTTTCCTCCGCGTCCCCTGTTAGTGTAGCTCCAGACAAATGTTCACCACTGGTTGCTGGCCATGGAAATCCATTTAAGGAGAGGATTTCACATTGTTGAGGGGGAAGATAGGTAAGTTAATTTTGACTGGTTCAGTCATCCTCTAGGTTGATGGAACCCAAAGGGTATATCTATGCTGCACTTTCAATCAGGATCTGTGTGGCCTGGGCTTGTGAACCTGGTGTTCCCAAGCCTGTGCTTGAACATCTACACTGCATTGTTAAATTGCAGTTTATAAGCTCTGGACCTGGGTCTCACATATGTGATAAAGCATCTATGCTATACCGCATAGACCTTCAGATTCAAGTCTGTGGCTCGAGCAGTGTCCATGCTGCAGAATGATCGGGCTAGGACTTGAGTCACAGCAGGACTCTGGCTCTGATCCCCCACCTCCAACAGGAGGGTACTAGGACGCAGGTCCTGAGCACTTGCTAATCTGAGTTGTACTGATTTGTGTGTGAACGAAAGTGCGGCTTGGGCTCAAACCTGAGTCAGAGCCTGGGCTTAGTGTGCAGTGTAAACAAACCCAAACCTACAGAATGGCTTCCATAGGCCTGGGAAAGGGAAGAATGAATAGTGCTTACTGGAGAACAGTTCCATTTTTTAACAACTCTTGAGGTTTCAAAATTGATTTTTGTGTAGCTTTGGAAAGGAAACAAAAACTTTCAAATATTTTTGCAAAAAACAAGTGTGTGTGTGTGTGTGTGTGTGTGTGTGTGTGTGTGTGTGTGTGTGTGTGTGTGTGTGTGTGTGTGTGTGTGTGTGTGGTAACTGCTGATTAGAGCACTGGCCTGAAAGACACAGCTTCAAGTCCCTACTCAGTCTGATTCAGAGCAGAGTTTTTCATCCTAGATCAATCTGAATCAGGCAGAGCAGAGGCTTGAAGCATCTGGGTCTCCCTCATCCCAGGCCAGTGCCTAGTTTATACAATACAAAAGACTCTCCTCCCAGACCAAAGTTTTGTCACAACTAATATGTTTCTAGAAGATGTTTCAGCTTTGATGAAACAGAGTATTTTGGCAATATTTAATTTAGTAGAAAATGTTCTGACTAGCTCTGAGGAAGATGCTGGGAAGATGGCACTCTTTCCTTCACACTCTGAGCTGAATCCCTATGCCCTCTCCTAAGGAAGTAGAGGTTACTATCTAGCCTGTCACTTTTCAGGATATCAGTATCTAGCCTGTGCTTATTAGAATTAATACTCAGCTATAAATGTTTTTGGTTGTACCGGTGTGTAATAAATAGGTTCCACTATTACTCTGGGATCTTATGTATTCAAAAATTGAAGCTCTTATAAGCTTAACTGATTTTACAAATATGACTCGTTACTAGGATTTCCATATTTGTTAAGTAGATACCTAGCCATTTGGTATTTAACACTCCTTAGGAGAAAACTGACTGAAAAGACTTTACAAAGAGAGTGGATTTTTCACACTATTTAAATGTTAAAAAATACAGAGGATTTTGCCTCCTGCCCATTCTCATCTCAATCCAGAATCTTCCTTAGTTCTTTTGAAGCATTAAAGGAAACATGTCAGATGAGCTTGCCACTAAGAAATTACCTCAGGGCATTTTTATTTTGTATTTAAACTTTTATTTTGTCATTTCTTCCTAATAGCAATCATTAAGCAATTTAATAATTATAAGCCTCATTAGTATTTTAATGAGACTAGTAGCCATCACTAAGTGCAATTAAATTAGTTTTATTGTATGATATTTTGAAGCTGTGATTAAGTTTTACTGTGCTTTGAAGAATAAACCTATAGGGATCACTGTTCAAAAACAGTCTTGTAAATATATGAGGAGTCTGAGAAATAAACATATGGGTGGAAAATTCCCAACCGAGGTTAATCACAAAAGAAGAAAAATCAAATGTTTCTGCTGCCATCAGTTCCAGGATTAGCAATTTATTCTTGGTGCTAGCAGTAGGTCTGTTTAACACCATTCATTGTGAGTAGCTTTGCATAGTCTGTTTTTAATATTTAGAAACAGGCCCTAGATACTGTGGTGATCAGTGCTTTATAAAACCAGGACAGAATCCTGTAGTGCTTAATCAGACAAAACTCCCTTTGAGTTCAAATGGAATTTCACCACAATAAGAACAGCAGGGTAAGGGCCTGTATAACTGCTAATTATTTAATTATTAATTATTATTATTATTATGTTATATTGATAAATTGGGCTACTGGAGAGAAAAGGAATGTAGTAGCATCAGGCCAAATTGTGCCCTCTTGATCTGCTGGGGTAGACGAGTTCCATGGTCTGAAGAACTGTATGAAGTGGAGAAAGTAGTGGGTGATCCACTGGCTATGCCCAATGCTGTTGTGTCCACCTCTGTCCCCATTCCATGCAGTAAGAATCCTCCGTTTTAAGAAGGACAATTTATAGAAAATCCACAGCAGAGCAGTCCTTGGCACTAACCCTCCATTAACCCTTCTCCTGGGCATTTACATGATCTGCAATTAATCCTGCCCAGCTGGTAATTCCCTGGTGGTTGCCCTAGGTACTAACGTCCAGGAGGGCAAGTCAGCGCATTTCCACTCAGCCATGGTTTTTGTTTCCTTTGTTTTGCTCAGCCACTCCAAGGGGAAGTGTGTGTGTGTGTGCGAGAGAGAGAGTGAATGTTTTCTGCCTAGCCAGCAAAAGGCCTAGGGTTGACCCTGATGCTCTGTAGAGCTTCATTAGTTTGTCTGCTAAATACTCCCAAGATTCCATCTGTACTGAGCATATTCCAATCTCTCACACCTTCTGTGTGCCAGACTACATACAGTAGCCCTACAGATCAACTGAGCATGCTCCATGACTGCAAGGGCTTTTCTGCAATTGCTCCTTTCCGTTACCAGTGGCACTGTGGTGTCAGGCACAGGAACTGAGAGGAGGGACATTGTCTCTCTGTCAGTGTTCTCCCTGATAGAGAAGAGGATGCATGGAATAGGAGGAATCATCCTGACTACAATTGCAGAGAGGCTGGATGGAAGAAATGTGGGAGAAAGGTGCAGGGAGAGGAGCTCAGAGTGTGGAGGAGAGGAGGAGCAGAGGGTAAGGACAGGGGCAATGCCAGGAAGAGCAGTAAGGAAGGAGAAGGAGTGGAGAAAGGGGATGGATATGAGCCTGGGGGATAGAGGAGGAGTAACTGGGACATGAATAGAGGAGTAAGTGTGGAGATAGGGGCGGGGGTGGGGGGCGGAGGAACAGGGCAGGATCTGAGGAGGACAGAGAGGGACAGGTGGTTGGAGACAAGGAACAGGAAGGGAGAGTGGGGACAACAGCGAAGGAATGGGGCAGGAGCTGGGTTGGGTGGATAGGAGCAGATGGGAACAAAGGCAGTCTGGGGGTGGCAAGGCCATACAGGTCTTCGAGCACTTGAGAACACCCCTTTCCAGTCCTGGGAATGAAACCCAGGATTCCTCAATCTCATCATTCTTTTGCTGTTCAATAGCTGTGAAACTATTGGCAAAAGGTGTGTCTCATCTTCCTCTATTAGCTTGCCCACCTTATAGATAATGGCTTTCTACTGCTACCAGTTACTCCATTTGTTAAGTGGCAGAAAGGTGTGTTGTGGTTATAACAGTAAAAATCCTATTGATGATCCATGTGGGAGTCAATAAAGTTCCATAAATTGGAATGTTTTTCCTCAATTTTCTTTTTTAAAAAGTAGGAAAGTCTATTAACTTTGCAAAGGCAAGCACTCTTAATTTAGGAGATGCCAGCATTAATGTTGTCAAAGCAACGCATATCATAAAGCAACACATAAGAGGAAAAAATTAAGGTTGCACAGGCTAATTAATGTTAATACTTGGGTGCTTGACTTTGCAACCTTAACTTTGTTTCAAATTAGTTTTTCTGTACATAATAATTATTGGAATGCTCTGAAAGACATCTTAGACACTGTCCTGTAGAAGATAGTTTAATTTGAAATTTTCCAGTGCTTTACATAAAGACAATTTAGTATTTGAAATATGAAATTATGCCATGGTGTCTGACAAAATTTAGTTATAATTACACCAGACAGGATCTGTGCCATTCAAACAAATTGATGGATCATTCATAAACTTTGCATTACATTTTAAATTGGAAAACGGCCCTCCATTTATCTACCGGAGCCCTGGTCCAGCAAACACACCCACATTTAACTGTAAGCATGTGATTAGTCCCACTGACTTCAGTGGAACTCCTTATGTTCTTAAAGTTAAATCTGTGTGTGTTTACAGCACCAGGGTCCGAGAATGGAAAAAAATGCAATAGGCATGAACCAGTATAATTAACAACTTTATTTTAAACCAAAATTAGAATTAATTTAATGGATCTTTTCTCTTAGTAGGTCCCAAATCTGCTCACCCCTCAGTATTGGGGTATTTACACATTAGAGGTTAAAGTAAAGAGCTCTGCTCACACATTAGAGGAAAAAGAGAGCTCTCCGTTTTTAGTTGCATTTTGGTGAATTGGAAGTTTATTTACTAATGACAAGTACTTGTTTTAAAAAGACTTCAAATAAATTTCTTTAAATGCCCGCAGATCCTAATTAAAAATTTCATTAAAATACTTTTGGTTTTCTGCCTACCTAATATTTACTGTGTAGAAGTGTTTGCTGTCCTAGAAGAAGCCATAAATCCATAGCATATTTACAGTTAGGGATGTCTTCAGAGTTTTTGAGCAGAGTATCACAAAAGCAAAGAATTTAGAGACAGAGGATGGGGGAAATTAGTAGGTTGTCTAGTGTATACCCTTGCCAGTATAGGATTGTACCCAATAGTAATGTTTCTAGAGCTTTAACAGCTCTAGTTTAAATGACTCAAGTAATGGGACTATCTCTACTTTACTTGGGAGACTTCACCACAATCTATTAGCCTGAAATTTTATCTAGTGTTTAGCCAAAATGTTCCTTTTCTTAGTTTCATCCCATTCATGTTACTTATACTCTGGAACCACATTTAGCAATTATTTTTCCTCTTTTGAAGTTCGTCTATCTTGTTCACATACTTGTTAATATTTATGACAGTTTCTGCTAGCTGTTGCTTGGTTTTGGAACTTTTTAAACTTTGGTGTTGCTAGTATTGTAGAATGAATTTTGAAATGCCCTCAAGAGTATAACAAGATAGTTGTGTTTTCTGATGAATTGCTTTACAGAGAATGTAATTATGCATTTTACAGACTAGCAACTTGTATACTACATAAAGCACATGTTTACTTGTGGGAATTATGTGGTTTTGCTGTAATTATTGGAGACTATTGATTGTATTCCATTATGTTAATGTTTCCAAATTAAGCAATATGAAGCAATTATCTGCCATGCTGTATCTCAAAAGCCTTAGGGATATTATCTGCAGTTTTCACTGGAGGCCTTTGTGCATCACACTTATAATTCACTTCATTGTGAGTTTTTTTTCTTCTGATTGTAATCAGTGAATCTTACACTGTAGATGAGATCTGAGTGACAAAGGAGGAAATAATCCTTTGGAGTAGGAAAGGGCTAATGGTAAAAGGCACAATGAACATTCAATTGAATTTTTAAACAAAAATACTTTTGTCCTTTCTTTTTAGGTCTGGCTGCTTTAAGATAATCATAAACTGTGTGCAGCTATGACCACTTTACAAAAGAAGGATAATTTTAATGATGAGTCATTATAGTAATTGCTTGAGCATTTCCTGTTCTCTTTTCAAGATAGCTTATTTTTAGCTATATAGTACTTTTATTAGCGACTGAAACACTGTATCATCTGTTCAATCTGGGAGAAACTATCAAAATAGAATAACTGAACATTAGGGGTGGAAGAACCAATATGCTTCTGGCAATTATTTCCAAGACTGAGCCCCAGTCAGGTTGTCCTGATTTTATTTCTTAAGAATAGTCCTACTTTAAAAATGTAGAAATATTATTTCTTGTATCTGTCGTCTTCCAAACTTTTTCCCTGGACACTTACTCCATCTATCATTATTTTCATTAGTCTGTGTACTGTGTGTTATTCCTTTATTTTCTACATTCTCTAATCCGAATTTATATGATCTGTTCTTTCTTCTTTCTTTTGTTTTTTTATTTTCTTTACTTGAGTTTTGTTTTACTTCATTTTCTCTGTATATTTTTGCATCTCTGCTTTTATTTCTGTTTCCCCCTACCCTTGCATATTTTTTCTCTTAGACTCTGTCTACACTAGCCAGTTATTTCGGAATTAGCCAAGTTATTTTGGAAAAAAAATGATTCTGTCCACATGACCAAATGTGTTTTTTTCCAATTTAAAGGGCTCTTTAATTCAATTTCTGTACTCCACCTTGGCAAGTGGAGTAGTGCTTAAATTGAGATCGCAATCCCAGGTTAAAGATATTGTGGACACAATTTGATGTTATTGGCCTCCGGGAGCTATCTCAGAATGCTCCCTTGTGACTGCTCTGGTCAACACTCTCAACTCCAATGCACTAGCCAGGTGGGCAGGAAAAGCCCCGGGAACTTTTGAATTTCATTTCCTGTTTGGTGATCAGCAGCACAGGTGACAATCAGCACAGTCCACCATCACAGGCAACCATGCAGAGTCCACCATCACAGGAGATCACTCAGTCCCGGATTCGCAGACGAGCCCCAGCATGGTCCGAAGGGGAGGTACTGGATCTCATCACATGCTGGGGAGATGAGTCTGTTATGGCAGAACTACATTCCAAAAAAAGGAATGCAAATACTTATGCTGACGTCTCCAGGGCCATGATGGAAAGAGGCTACTCCATGGACACAGAGCAGTGTCGTACAAAAATCAGAGCTCAGGCAAGCGTACCAAAAAACCAGGGAGGCAAATGGGCACTCTGGATCACAGCCCCATACATTCTGCTTTTACTGTGAGCTCCATGCAATTATGGGGGGTGATGCCACCACTACCCCACCACTGCCTGTGGACACCTGCAAAGGGGAAGTTGCACGGAGTGAGGAGGAAGAGACATTGGAGGAAGAAGAGAAGAGGAGGAGGAGGAAGAGGACAGTGCACAGGCGGCAGGTGGGGAATCTGTTTCCCCCCTTAGCCAGGAACTAATCTTAATGCTGGATCCAATAGCCTCCCCTCACTCCCAAGGCGGGCTCCTGTTCCATGTCCTGGAGAAGGTACTTCTGGTGAGTGAGATCTTGATCAGAGCCAGGCGGTGGGGGGCGGGGTGGTGGTGATGGTTGTTGCGTGCAGTGATCATCCAAGAGAGCCTGCAGGCCCTCCTTTTATATGGCAAACTCACCAGGCATTCCTTGCTGTGGGAAAGGGGGACCAGCAGTTTGAAAGCATTGAAATGAATGTAGAAGAAGCAGAATCTTGCTTGCCCATAGATGAATTCTGTTGCCTAGCCGTGTGTGATGGTTTACTCATACCAACGTGCTTCCTTTTGTTCTCTGCAATGAATTTTTTAAAATACTACCCTCCATTTTTCTCCTCCTGCAGGTGCAAATGTTTCAACACGGCCCCTATCTACTCCGTCCCAGAGGCTGGTCCAGATTAGAAGGTGGAAAAAACGAACTCGGGAGGATATGTTTGCTGAGTCCATGCAGTCCTCATGCACTGATAGGGCCTAGCTGAATGCATAGAGGCAAACAATTGCGGAGTCCCATAAAGCATTACAGGAACACAAAGAGAGGAGGGAGGCATGCAATGAGAGCAGGCAGAACGCGATGGTCAAGCTCATGGGGGAGCAAACTGACATGCTCCGCTGTAGGGTGGATCTAATGCGGGAAAGGCAGCAAGACCACAGGCTTCCGCTGCAGCCCCTGTATAATCAAATTCCTTCCTCCCCAAGTTCCATAGCCTCCTCACCCAGATGCCCAAGAACATGAGGGGGGAGGCTATGGGGTCCCACACACTCAACCCCAGAGGATCACCCAAGCACCAGAAAGCTGGCATATGCAAACTTTTGATTTGGTTTCTGGACTTGTCTTTCCCTCCTCCTCCACCCTCCAACCCCCTCTCCCCCAGTCTACCTTCTAAGTTCCCTCAATGAATTGTGCATCAAATAATGAAGAACAGTTTTTAAACAATTTTGACTTTATTTTCTTTCACATATATAGGGTGCGGGTAACTTCAAGACAAACAAACACAACTGTCACACAGGGCTGGCTCCAGGCACCAGCCCTGCAAGTAGGTGCTTGGGGTGGCCAAGGGGAAGGGGCAGCATGTTGGGCTCTTCGGCGGAAATTTGGCAGTGGATCCCTCGGTCCCTCTTGGAGGGAAGGACATGCCTCCAAATTGCCGCCAAAGAAGAAAGCAGCGAAGTGGAGCTGCTGCTGATCACGATTACAGCTTTTTTTTCCTCCCGCCGCTTTGGGTGGCAAAAACCCTGAAGCCAGCCCTGGTGTCACACCATACCCTGGCCAGTCATGAAACTGGCTTTCAAAGGTTCTCTGATGCACAGCGCACACTTCTGCGCTCTTCTAATCACCCTGTTGTCTGGCTGTGTGAAATTGGCAGCCAGACGAGTTGCCTCAACCTCCCACCCTGCCATAAAAGTCTCCCCTTTACTCTCTCAGATATTATGGAGCACACAACAAGCAGCAATTACAATTGGAATATTGGTTGTGCTGAGATCTAACCGAGTCAGTGAACTGCGCCAGCGCCCTGTCAAATGTCCAAAAGCACACTCCGCCACCATTCTGCACTTGCTAAGCCTATAGTTGAACTGCTCCTTACTACTGTCTAGGGTGCCTCTGTACGGCTTCATGAGCCATGGGATTAAGGAGTAGGCTGTGTCCCCGAGGATAACTATAGGCAGTTCAACATCCCCAACAGTAATTTTCTGGTCTGAGAAGTAAGTCTCTTCCTGCAGCTGTTCAAACAGACCAGAGTTCCTGAAGATGTGAACATCATGCACCTTTCCCAGCCATCCCATGCTGATGTCGGTGAAATGTCCCTTGTGATCCACCAGTGCTTGCAGCACCATGGTAAAGTACCCCTTGCAGTTTATGTACTGGTCACTACGGTGTGTCAGGGCCAAGATGGGGATATGCATTCTATCTATCGCCCAACCACAGTTACGGAACCCTAGCGCATTAAAGCCATCTGCAGTGGTCTGCACATTTCCCAAAGTCACTACCCTTGATAGCAGCTGATCAATGATTGTGTTGGCTACTTGCAGCACAGCAGCCCTACAGGAGATTTGTGCACTCCAAACTGATTCCCGACCGACCAGTAGTTGTCGGTTGTTATAAGCTTCCACAGTGCTATGGCCACTCTCTTCTCAACTGTGAGGGCTGCTCTCATTTTGGTGTCTTTGCGCTTCAGGGCAGGGGACAGCAAGTCACAAAGTTCCATGAAAGTGGCCCTATGCATATGAAAGTTTCGCAGCCACTGAGAATCATCCCAGACCTGCAACACTATGCAGTCCCACCAGTCTATGCTTGTTTCCCAGGCCCAGAATCAGCGTACCACGGAATGAACCTGGCCCAATGCCACCATTATCTCCCAATCGCCACATGCCATGGATCTAGGAACGTCTGTGTCCATGTCCTCATCAGTCCATCATCGTACTGTTGTCACTTCCTTGCCCGGTTTTGCAAGTACTGAACATACCGCTGGATAATGCACAAGGTATTTACAATGGTCAAAACTGCAACAGAAATATGAGCGGGCTCCATGTTTGCCACACAATAGCGCCTTCACGGGTAATCCTTGAAAAAGGGCGCAAAATGAGCTGTTCGGTTCAAGATGGCCGATAAAAGGCGGTAAATGGTTGTCTTCTGCAGCTTCCATGGGAGCCCAGGACAGCTTCCTCCTCTTTCTCCAGATTGTCTGTGTGACTCTGTTCACAATGGCTGAGAAACAACAGGGAATTGTTGCCTTCTGTAGCTTCAGTGAGAGTCCAGGACCGACAACATGGAAAAAGCATCGAGAGCAGAGTTTGCACTACAAGCTATGCGGCTCTGTTCACAATGGCCGAGAAATGGCAGGAAATGGGTAGATGAAAGAGTAGATAGAAAGAAGAGAGGACATCTGAAGTGGATTCACCATACCAGGCGACAGGGGATGCACCGTCTGCTGGCAGCGTCTGCCATAGCTTTCATGGAGGGAGGAGCAAGTGATGGCACACACCAAGGAAAACCTGCAAGAATATTTTTGCCCATCATGCACTGGGAGCTTAACCCACAATTCCAATGGGTGTCAGACTGTCTGCAGGAACTGTGGGATAGCTACCACAGTGCAATGCTCCGCCATTCGATGCCAGCCTCAGTACTGTGGACACACTTCTGAATTCACGTGCTTTAGTGGGGACACATCACATCAAATGTATGAACTCAATTCTGGAAATTCTAATAAAATAACTTCAAATTAATTTCGTACTGTAGATGTACCCTTGGTTACCTGATTTGCTTCTCTGCCTATTTTCTTCCTCTCACTGTTCTCTACCTTTCTTTTCTTTCTCTTTGTTCTACCATTTTTTGGGTCTCTCACATGTCATGCCACATGCATCAGTACATGGGGTGGCCAGTCATTCTCCACCTGTGTCTGTGCTGGAGTGCATTGATATATATATTTCCGATTTAAAGAAATGAAGTTAACAACTTCTTAAAGGAGTCAGAGATTTTGAATTTATAATGAAGGGGACAATGTACATTTATGTTATGTGGAGGGCATACAGTGGTAACCATTTAATTGTCATTATTTGCCAGCAGTTATTTCCAAGTATAGAGAGGTACTGTGTTACCAATGCCCCTGTATGGTTGATTTTTTTTCCAGAATCTTCCCCTTTATAGCAATGAAGGCTAGATCTAAAGGTGGAATTGTATTCCTAGAAGACGAGAATGGTGAATAGCTTTCTCCAAGTATAGACTAGGTATGGAGCTCGGCGTGCATATGTCACTATATTGTATTTAGAATCCAAAGAAGAATATCCTGCTGCTCTGCCTATCAAATGCAATATAGTGCTTAATTATCCATTAGTCACAATGTTAGTTTCATTCCTTAATTTTTGTTATGGTTTTTGTTTGTAGTGTTTCTTTTTTATCTCTTGGTTTGTATCTTGTTAATAAAAATAAGACACCGTCCCTTAGATGATGAGCCTATTTGAACTGAGTTGGTGGACTCAGTCCAGTTCTAAGCAGACAAGTGTTCTCTCCACAATTAGCTTTAATATGATGGCCCTGTTCGCAATCTGAGAGGCCAAAGATTGTATGAGCATGGAGACTGAAACATATTTTCACTCTTAGTGTTTGTTGCTACCATTCATTGTTAGGTTATATAACTTTAGTATACCACCTTTCTGCATCCTAAGGTGGACTGGTGGGGACTGAGGGAGAAAGCTCTCAATTCTGACTGGGCAGATGAGGGCTCATAGGCAGGGCCAAGAAACAGCTGGTGTTAGGGTGAGGACATGGGCGGCCTATGGACATGGAGTGAACTGCTCAGTATCAGGGCCGAAAGTCAGAGATCAATCTGTAGCTAGGCCAGGTCAACGCCACAAAGTCAGTCTGTTACCAAACTGAGGTGAGAATCGGTCTGGACAGACCACTGTCTTTCACCAGAGTCAGCAGTAGTCTTAAGCCAGAGACACTAAACCGGATCAGTGTCGAGAGCTGGGAGTCTGGGATCAAGGCGTGTCACATATCGAGGAGTGGCGAGCGGGATCTAAGGCAGAAGAACATCAGAAGTCTGAATGCTCAGACAGCTCCCAGAAATGGCTTTCTTGTTCATATGGGGAGTGCTAGCTAATCAGGGAATCACAGAGAGATGACATTCATGCCACTTAAGGTGGGACTTCCTGCAAGGCTAAGCCTTTCCTTTCCTGTTGGTGGCCCCTGCCTAGATCCCTGGTGGTGACGAAGAAGCAGCACCTGTCTCAACACCCCCAGACCATAGTTGTAGGTTCATGGGTTCTTATACCTGGAGTGTGTTATCCATTTTGGAATATATTAAAGGAGGAAAAGCCAGCTCAGGGAGTTGCTAGGCATGGAGGGGTATAACCCAAGAACCTTTTAATGCCAGGTGACAAGGGGGGTATAAGGGTTACGGGCATCACACGAGTTTATGTACGTTCTAGTTTAGAAAAGAGTATCATGTGAAGTCTTGAAAAAAAGTTTTATTGGAATCATACATTTTGAAATGTATGTGCAAATACTATATAAGGAGTTATGTATACATACTGAACATGTGTACTTAAAGGTCTGTAGGTAAAGGTCACCAGCAAAGGTGAAAAACATGTTTTGTGTCAGATGAGATGTGTATTTCTCTATCTGTTCTGTTTGCATCTAAATTGAATATTGTCTCATTCACAATGGGCTTCATATCATCACTGAATGCAAATGAACAATTGTAAGAACTTCAGACAAAGGAACTGACAGGGGGAGAGAGAGAGAGAGAGAGAGAGCACGGTAGGAAAATCCTTGTCTGGTGGGTGTACATCAAAGGTTTGCTGGACTGTATTTGCAGGGAGGAAAAGGAAGAAAAGACATCCAGGCATCTTTCTGAGAAAGTAAAAAGACAGCAGTTTGCTTCATGAAAAAGGAATTAGTGCAAGCCTTGGCTGAAAAATGCTGAAGAGAAATTTGGGTAAGAGAGGTTAACCTCTTTGTTAAGTTTAGTCTCTAGAAACTGTGTAATGATTTTGTTTTACATGTAACCATTTGTTTCCTATATTTTTACTCACTGTTACTTGAATCTTTGATAATAAATTTATTTTTGTTTTCACTATAAATATATCTTAGAGCTGTGGTGTTAAGCAAGGTGGAGGTCCTGAGCTGAATCTTACATGCTGGGCTGTTCTCTTCCTTAAGGAATGGTGGGCCTGATAATTCTGTGAGTGTTCAGTGGATAAGGGACTGGACACTGCAGGGAATGCTCTGAGAATTCAGGGGCTGTTGTGTGCCTATCACTATCTGTACAGAGAGAGTGAGGCCTGGGAAGTCTTGTGTTGCCAAAGGCAGGTGGAATTCTGGGAGTTAATCCATAGCGGGCACAGACAAGGCTGCCTCATACCAAGGGCATGTACTCCAGGAACACCTCACAAGAGGCACTCCAAGCTATCTGGATCGTGAATGGGTTTTGTTTCACCTCATTAAACAAGACAGTGAAAGACTAGGTTAGTGTTTGTTTTTTTTCTCTGTTTGGTTTTACTTTTGAAGAGATGAACAAACTCCATAAGTCTGTTTTTTCTATAAGCTTGCTCAAAAAGGCTTTCATTATACCTTGAAGCAGGAAAGTTGAAAACTGTGCTTTCTTTGTTTCAGCATGGAAAAAGGCTTCAGTTTGTTTTGTTTTGGAGGAGCAAAGGAGACTCAGTGATTGATTCATCACCTCCACTCGGGGTCCCTCTGCATGTCCAGCCCAGAGTGTTTAAATAGAGGAAGTGGTCTTGGGAGGCCAAGACAGGATTTTGGGAAGACGCATCCTGACCTCCTGCCTTTGGTAAGAGAGAACTCCCAGTGTCAGTGTGGGACAAGAGTGCTCCTTTGTCCTCAGCACTGAAGATTCATCATGGAGTGTCTCTTTGACAGTCATACTGTTGGGATCTTATGCAGAAGCTTCCATTACCACTATTCTTAGTGTAAAACAGAAATAGATTTCTTCACAATTGCAGAACTATTAATCTGGCATCTTGCTGAAGTACCTGATCCACATCTATAAAGGGAGTATCATAGAATCATAGAATATTAGGGTTGAAAGGGACCTCAGGAGGTCATCTAGTCCAACCACCTGCTCAAAGCAGGACCAATCTCCAGATTTTTACCCCAGTTCCCCAAATGCCCCCCTCAAGGATTGAAAGTACTGACATTCAATCCTTCAACTGCTTGAATTTTCCTGAAAACACTGCAGGAGTTTTCTGAGACCAATAAAGAAAATAGAAAATTTGGGTTTGTTTTTAAGACAATATTGCTCAGCAGAAAGGCTTTGTACAATTTCATAGACCTTACTCATAAAAGTTTCTTTTGAGATACTGGGAATCAAATCAAGTGCATTCTATTCTTTAGTTAAAAACAAGCTTCTCATACCTTGTGAATAGGATTAAAACAGTGGGCATAAGTCATGAATTAGGCTGTTCACTTTTCAAAGGTCATATAGTTAAAGTACAGCAGTGCCAACTGACTTAGGGGAGTGATTGATGGAACTGATTGTGCTATCATTGTGCTGAATGTCCTTCCTGTTCCCATCAACTACAAATATATTTATATATATATATAAATAAAAATTCCCCTCTCACCCCTATGGGTGGTATGTGTCTTCCTCAACCTCGGGTCCTCTACCAGAGGCCTGGGAGTTTGAGGGTTCTGCGCAGTATCTTAGCTGTTCCTAGCACTGCACTCTTCTGGACAGAGAGCTCTGATGTTGTTCCTGGGATCTGTTGCAGCCCACTAACCCAGTTTAGGAGTCCAGCCCCGAGTGGCTACCTACCACCACTGAGACCTCACTTTTGGCCTTACACTTTCCACATGCCTCTCTAGTTCCTTCAGCCCTGGTACTGTCGCAATCAGCTTCCTATATTTCCTTCTTCCCTGATGTTGCTGTCATTAGCACTGCATATCTCATCACCACCGGCTGGTCTTCTGGTCCTTGTCTATTACCACGATGTCGGTGACTTTGGCCAGTAACCTGCCTATCTGTCTGGATCTGGAAGTACCCACAGGAAATCTTAGCCCTGCATATTCCCCACGAACCTTCTGTGAGAATCCCCATTGGTTCTAGGAGCGTTCCTCAGCAGACAGTAGGCTGGAGCAGAGTATACCTTGAGAGCGAGAGTGCAGCCATTCTGGTTAGGTCCGCCCGTTCACGTAGTATGCGTGTACCCCTGACCTAGCATCTATTAGACGATCCTGCCATGTGTGTTGGGACTGTCTCTGAGCACTCTCTGCACAGTCTGCCATTTGGGTCCCTCTCTAGTGTGGAACCCTGCTGCAATGGATAGCTGTTGCTCAGTGCCCTTTCCTGTGCAGCTATGATCATGCCTCAGTGCTGTCTTTTAGTCCACCTCTTCCACCACTGGAAGATTTCCCATGTCAGCCACCTACGAGCTATCTGTCGATGGTACATCCCAGGCAGGGTTCTTGTTCTTAGCCATGGCACTTCTTACTGCTTGGTCTTCCCCATGGTCTGCTGCTGCCTCAGCATTCTTCAGCAGCTCATCTTTGGGGGCATCTTACTGAATCGACTCCTGGATGTTCCGGTTTCCGTCAGACTAGGTGGCTTGTGACGCTCATCAAGCCCCGCCCGCTCTTTCCGGCTGTAATACAGCTCTGGGTTGGACTGGGTGGAAACCTCTGCATTGTGAGGACTTCCGTCTCACATCGGCAAGCTTCCATGTCCTTCTTTGGCACACACTATAACTGCAGGTATCTGATGACCGCAGGCGTATCTGTTGATGCGTGGAATCTTCTTCCCACTGAGCGGCTCTTCGGACCTGTCTTATCCTTGGTGAACTGGATTTGCTGTCTCCTTGCCTCCTCATTGTGGTTTCTATTGAACGTGGACGCCAAGGTACTTAGAGCGGTCTGTATGTCTGCTATGTGGCCCGCTGGTAGTTCCACCCATCATTCTTGACTACCTTCCCTCTTCCTAGCCATCCGGCCACACTTCTCCAGTCGCGAATGACATCCGCATATCCTCACTGAAGATCGCGCATCAAGTGATTAGCGAGTCGATGTTCTCGTGATTCTTAGCATACAGCTTGATTCAGATCCAGTAAGAGGAGGTGGCTGATGGTAGTTCCACTCTGATACCTGTACCGTAATTCAGTCCTGTGATTACTGGCTGAGGGGTTAAGCCTATGCAGAACAGCAGCGGGGACGGCATCACCTTGGTATATGCTCACTTGAGTGGCCACTTGTGCAAGCGCCTTGAGTGGACTTTCATGTGGTGTCTTCCATAGTCCCATTGAGTTCTTGAGGAAGTCCTAGTGTCCTGTTGACTTTGTTATAGCACCAGACATTCACAAGACCACGTGTGCGGCATTGAGTCGTAGGCTTTCCTATAGTCAATCCAGGCTGTGCACAGATTGGTCTTAGACCTTGAGTCTTGGGCGACTGCTCTATCATGAGCAACTGGTTCTTGAGCTCGGTGTGTTCCCAAGCCCTTCTGAGCTGTGCTTCATGTACTGGCCCATATGGCCTGGAGCTTGCGGCTATGATCATTGATAGGACTTTCCATGTGTGGGAGGCAGGAATGCCGGTAGTTGACGGTTCTGTCCCTTGCAGGGGTCTTTCATGATCAGCACTGTCCTCCTGTGTAGCCAGTTTGGGTGGGAGCCTGCTGCTAGCAGCTGCGTTCATCACTGTGCTTCTAGGCGTTCATGCACCTGCTTGTTCGTCTTTCAGCCAGAGGAGGTGGATCATGTCTGGTCCAGGTGTTGTCCAGCTCTTCATGTTCTTGACCCGCTGCTGGATGTCTTCACTGTGATGGTGACTGGTTTCTGTTCTGGGAGATTGTATATATCTCTGTAGATTGTACAATGAAAAACAGGTAAAGTTTTAACACAGTACTAAGTATTCCCAACTGAACATAAAGTTTGTACTTTTATGTTTAAATAAAATAAAGGGAACATTTTTTCCCATATAATCTGCCAAAGGCAGCTTTAATTTGCACATTTATACAAGCTAAAGACGACTATTTACTGTTCCGTTGAATAAATGAAAGTAACGCACTTATTAAAATAACCACTGGGTTACTTGCTGCATTTATTACCTCTAAGATATATAGTATCATTTCAAATCATACTCATTATTATATAAGGACAAATTCTGCCTCGCAGTGGGCCTTAAACAGTGCAGAATTGGTACTGTTCCAATAAAGTGGAGGAGGGCAACTGGGCTGGGAGCATGTGTGGAGCCTGTCTGCATGCCCTGTGTGTCAGAGAACAAAGATCTGAAGAGAGAGGCTTTGGCAAGAGGAATGGTGCTGGTGGGTCTGTAAACCATCTCGGCATAGGAAGGCACAGCAGCTGAAGATTCGGGAGTGGTCATAAAGCAGCTGCAGGCTTCAAGCCACGACTGACCTCTCTAGTACATACTTTATTTACACAGTCTATACGCTGCATCTAGAATTTGTGCCATAAATGTTCACTCTTTATTAATTCTGCAATATTAGAGGAAATAAATCTTTTTTCTTCTATTTTCTCTTCCTTGTCTGTTGGCTTTATTTTCAGAAACTATGACATAAAATTTAAAATTTTTTTAAATGATTACGGTCTGACGTGGAAGAGAAGGGATTTGAACGGAATGAGATCAGTGTGTGTCTCCACATGATGAACTGAAGCAAAATTATGTAACTTGAATTGACCTCTCCATTTGTTTTATAAACTGAAACATCAAGTTACATTATTTCTTTAAGGATCAGATCGGGGCATTAATGACTATTGGTAGACAATTATGCCATTTTAAAAACCTCTTTTAAACCTCAGGAGTGTCGACACCAGCACATTTCTGACATCAGTTAGACCACCACTTTGCTAGCTCAGTGCTAATGCATATATTCGGTCTGAAAACTTCTATTCCTTGCCACAATCGCTCACTGTAAAGAGAGCTTTTCTTGTTAGATGTAGGAGGTGATTTAGTGCAGACACAATCACTAACCTTACTGAGAACATTAGAAAATAAACTTCAGTCTTTTGTCTCCAAAACTGTTACATTAAACATATAGCTTTGTGAACCATTAGACAAGTGTCATTTATTTTTCAAAGTTTTATGTTCATGTTATTTGTGTGGCTGCATAAGTCTCCAGATTTTTTTAAAAGTAGTTTCTATAGAGGCAGTAACTGGAAATGGAATTTGTCATCTTGGAAAAGGCTAAAGATCAGCAAAAGTAGAATTACTGTAGATCTGACCTTCATCTTCACTACTGACTGCCAGAACTATAAGTGGGTAAAAGACTGAGCACTCCGCAACAATAGCAAGAACTTACTGTAATGGATACTGACTAAGGACTGTACTTACAAACTGTTTGAGGCCACATTTATGTAGAGATTTTTCATGCAGCTTCTTTGGAAGACCATCATAATCAGAATGTAATGCAATATTCAACATTAAGAAAGGGTTATTTGGATAGCTAATGCATTATGCAGTTAGTATGTGGTGATGATAGCGGCAGAAGATGAATAAAGGAGTGAAGAAAAATTAAAGTGGAGGACAAACTAGCACAAGTGGGCCCTTTGCCTATTAATACATATATAAAAGCAAGTGTTCAACTCATATAGCCTCTGCACAGGCTCAGATCATAAAATGAGCAGCTGATCTAACTCTTATGAACACTGACCTTCCTAACATTATTCGAGTAACAGTCACAGTGAATTACTTTTGAATAGTAGTAAAAGAATCGGTCAGAAATAAAGAAATTGAGTCAGATTTTCAGTCTTAATGCAGCTTTTTCTTTAAGAATGAGTTAAAAGGAAAATTTAAACCATTTGAGAATTTATTTTTTGAAGTTGTCGGACAATACCATATTCTTTTATTATTAATTATTATTAATATTTTTATTTATATTTAAATTCCTCTTCCAAAATAAACTGTGAATTAAAAAAAAGAGCATTGCTCTCATTTTAACTGTTACTTTTCACTTTTAAAAGAAAAAGGGAAAGTTTTACTTTTGCTATGAAAATGATACTTTCCACACGTTGTTACTGCTTTCCAACTGGCAAAAGCTGGAATACAATAACAAGAAAAAAAAAGTAGGTTTTTCACAACTTCTTAATTTATTACACATTCCCAATGGGAAAACTTAAATTGGGAATTTTTCCTTTTAAGATCCCCATGAGAAAAATTCCCATTTTCCAGGCAATTCTATTTTGTGTTGCTTAGGCTGTGCAAGGGAGTAGATTGTCTATATATTCCCAACTGAGAATTCCCTCAGTAGGCTAGAGCCAATACAGCTTCCCCTATGCTACTTTCTTACTGTAGTGCTGGCTGGAGTGATCAGAGTAGGGATGTGGCCAGAATGCCCTGCACTCCTTCTATTCCCATCTTGTGCATGATCTCTTGGGGATCATTGGTAGAATAGGGAAAGCAAGAACACCCAGTGGCTATGGCCAAGACAGGAGCAGAGCTAGGCAGAGATTAGGAACCATAACTAACTTCCTTATGGTATCCAACTCTGCTGCACCAAACAGATCTTAGCTGCAGGATAGAACTGCCTGTTGCTTAAGTTAAGATCAGGCATGCAAATTATCATTTCCACTTCCTTTAAATGTTCTATGCCAGTGTTCAGAAGTTGCTTCACAACTGGCATTCATTTTCCCATTTTTTCCCCTATGGCAGCATGAAGGGATACTACGTAGTCTGTGGTGAAGAAAGGGTTAATTCTAGCTTAGCCAGAGTGACATCGTTCTTTGACTATGAGAGAGGGATCAAGAGACTTTATCTGTTGGACCATATGAACTGGAACCATAAACGCACTGAACACTGAATCTCACCAAATGAAGGTCAACCCATCCTCATCATCATATCCACTCATTATACTCCACACCCGAACATAGTCATTATATGAGCAACATACCTTCATATTTCAGTGTCTCCACTTTGACCCATCAACCTTTTATCCCCAATTGGGGATATTGCAGATGATATATTCCTTATGCCACCCGAATTTAAACCGAACTTCGCACCCCTTGATAATCTGTATGTTATTCCCTGCTAACCAGAAACTTCTATGTTTAAACTCTGTATCATTCACTTTTTTTTTTAAACATTATCTTAATAACATTTTTAAATCTCTCTCCCTGCACAGTTGCTCTGGGGAAATGCTTTGAGAGTAGTTGCTTGGGAGATAGTGGCAAAAATGCCTTTAGGAAGGTAGGGCTCCAAATTTAGAGGCCACAGGATGGGAATGAGCTGCCATGTGTGGATTTTGTTTAGTTTTCTGATAGTTAAATTACTGTCTTTTTTTGTGGTGAACACTAACCCCTGAGGAAGGGGTCTTGCTGACTATGACTTTACTTTTGTTTTCTCTAAGTCATCCTACTAGTTTAAAAACAGGAGACTGGCAAAGTGTAGAATCTCTTGCAGGGCCCCTTGAAATCTCCATTATAAAAGCATTCCTCTGGGTATTTAAGCCTCCTCTGCACTACAAAAGGTTTGTCAATATAGCAGTAGGGTCTGTATGTGTAGAGGAAGCTTGTATAGCAAAAAGTGCTTTTGCTGGAATAGCTTAGGCTTTGTCTACACTTACAGTTTTGCAGCGCTGGCCGTTACAGCTGTGGTCGTACAGCTGTGTACGGCCAGCGCTGCAGTGTGTCCACACTGACAGCAACCAGCACTGCAGTGTGTCCACACTTGCACCAGTTGCAGCGTGTGGAGTGGGTAACAGTTTGCACTATCCACAAGCACCATGTCCCATTTGTCGCTGTGGGAGGGCGCGAATGGTGCGGTCATTCGCTTCTGTTCAGCCCGGTGATGCCGGGAATCGCCCTGCTAATGGGGGGCCTCTTTTTAAAAAAAACAACAAACAACAAAACAAACAAACTTACCTGTCCCCAGCTGCGTTGCCTCATGGTCCCGCTCTTTGAGTGATGCGCCGGCGGGACGCGGATGGCCCGCTTCCCGTAGAGCTCAGCCGGGCGCGGCGCTTGCGCCTCGGCGCCGGGCTCCAGCACATGGATGGAGGCGGGGGCTTGTTCGGCGCTCCGGCAGAGACAGGGCTTGCCGCATTTCCGCAGGAGCGCAGGCGCCGCGTGCTCCGGCCAGGCACAGGCAAGCCCCCACCCGCTGGAGCGTCCGCCAGAGCAACGCAGCCCCCGGACCGCCGCGGAGCTCCGCCAACACTGCAAGCCGCGACCCCGCGGAGCCCGCGCCCTGAAATAGTTTAAAAGTCCTGGGGCTCCAGCTGCCTCTGCCACCCCCGGTCCTTCAAATAGCCGCTGGAGCCCCGCCTCCCTCTTGCATTCCCCAGCGCTCCCGCGGCTATTAAAAGGTCCCCGAGTAGAAGGGAGTTTGGGGCTACTTAAAGGGCTGGGGTTCCAGTTGCCTCTGCTGCACCCATGACCTGCCCACACCAGTCCAGCCCCCCTCTGCCTGCAGCCAGCTCTGCACCCCGTGCCCACAGCCACCTCTGCCAAACACCCTGTCCTGTCTCCAGCCAACCCCTGCCACACACCCCTGCCCAAAGCCAGCCAGCCCCCACACACTGCTGCCCGCACCAGCTCTGCACACTCTGCCCAGCCCGCACCCCCTGCCCTGTTTCCAGTCAACCCCTGCTGCACCCCACTGCCTGAAGCCAGCCCGCCCCACACCCCTTGTCTCCAACCAGCCCCACATCCCTTGCCCTGCTGCAGCCAGACCCTACCTCCAGTCAGCCCCTGCCCTGCCTTCAGCCAGCCCCATGTCCACTGCTGCCCTGCAGTTTCCAGGGCATTAACCCTGCAGGGAGCAGCTGGAACCAACACATTGCACACCCCCAGGGAGTGGCGGGGACCACACATGTGAAACAGCAGTCATTAATAACCAATCAACAGCATATATGATGCAATGTATATATTTTAATTATTCATATAGTTATGGAAAGTAAAATAATACATGAAAGAAATGAGAGGCTTTTTTCCCCACTTTTTTTTAAGTCATCCCTGCCGATCTGTGCTTCTCTTGGTAGTCAATTCTTTTTTCTTGGCACCTTTCTTGCAACTTTTTTTATTTTCTGTGGAATACAGATTCCTAACTGCTTTCACCATCTCTTCTTAGTCTTCCTTGGTTTTTTTTTCTAAGCTTTGCTGTCTTTCAGAAGTCTGCACTGATGGAGCAGTATTCAAGGTCACTTTAAAAAAAAAACAGATAAACTGTTAATACAGAGCCTGCATTGTTTTAAAGAGTTTTTTGTAGCATCATTTACACATTCTGAGCATAGCACAGAGAGGCTGCAGCTGCAGATAGAGATGGCGAGTTTCCCCACACGCGGCTCACAGTGGAAGGGGGGGCTGCTATGTGGCTCACCTGGGAAGGGGTGGGGTGGGGGTTGCTTCACTCTGGAAGCCATGGCGTTTCTGTGGCTTGTGGAAAGCAAAGAGCAGCTACAGGGAAATAACACTGAACCCTACACCCACATCTGCCACAGCAACTACTCTCAGAGCCATCTTGCACACACAGCTCACCTGGGAAGGGGTGGGGGTGGGGGTTGCTTCACTCTGGAACATGGGGTTTCTGTGACTTGTGGAAAGCAAAGAGCAGCTACAGGGAAATAACACTGAACCCTACACCCACACCCACATCTGCCACAGCAGCTACTCTCAGAGCCATCTTGCACACGCAGCTCACCTGGGAAGGGAACCATGGGGTGGGGTTGCTTCACTCTGGAAGCCATGGGGTTTCTGTGGCTTGTGGAAAGCGAAGAGCAGCTATAGGGAAATCAATGGGTTATTCCACATCTAGGCATGCTTGCAGGCAGCCATAGCCCCCTGCTCCCAAAACATTTGCATCCTTATAATAAAAGCTTCTTACCAGGATGACCCGCACCCCTTCCGTCCCTTCCGCACAGCGACAAATGGGATCGCAGTGCTCTGTGGATAGCTGCCCACAATGCACTCCTGCCTGCATGACTCCTGGGAGTCTCCAAACACCTCAGTAGCCTCCCTCTCGGGTTCCTCTACAACCTCCCCCTCCTCTCCAGGCTCTGAGCCCAGGGCAGGGGAGTGCGAAGTGATGACCAGAGAGGCTGAAGAGGAATGCTGGGATAAGTCCTAATACCCTGGAGGCCAATAAAAACGCTGGTGAGTGTCCACACCTGATGAGCAGCGCTGCATCACCAGCGCTGGTCTCGCTATACCGGAAGCAGACCCAGGTGTACAGCCAGCGCTGCAAACAGGGAGTTGCAGCGCTGGCTGAGCTTTAAAGTGTAGACACCTGCTAAGTTGCAGCGCTGTAACCCCCTCACCAGCGCTGCAACTTGCAAGTGTAGACAAGGCCTTAGTCAGAATATTTTCGCTAGTTCCTTGGACGAAGTAAGTTGTATTAGGAAAAGCACTTTTATGCTTGTAAAATCACATCTACACTAGAGCTTTTGCCAGAACAGAAGTGTCACACACACACACACACACACAAAAACATACCTCTCATAGACATTGCTATACCAGCAAAGTATCACATCACTAGATACATCCTGGAATCTTGACACTTTGCCTGCACTCCATGAATTCCAGGGAACAACTTTGAGTTTGTGCAAAAATGGCACTTCTGCAGAGTAGGTGGAAAGTTAAGATTGTGGGACTGTAACTGACAAATAGTCATTTTCTTTCTATAACCAGGATTTTTCAAAATTAGGGCCCAACTGTTCAGCTCCTAAATCCTTATTTAGGCACTTGCCTTACTGTCAAAAGTGCTAAACACACACCTATTCCTGTTGGGCTTAGGTTAGATCAAGGTGTGCGTCTGGGTGTCAGTTTACAGGAAAATCAGGAAAAGGCTTAAATATGGAGGTTGGGAAGGAGATTTTCAGAAGTGCCAAAGGGTTTTAGGAGCACAAGTCCCAGAGCTTGTGCTCCTAAAACCATCACATGTGTTTGCATATGACCCCCAAAGGAGCTTAACATTAGGGTTTCATTTTTCACATTCTGGCCCATATGGAGATTAGGCCAAGTGCCCATTGACCAACTGATTGAAAGTGTACAATGGTAACAGCAGTATTGAGCATCTGTTGAGACAGTCATTTTTAGAGTATAAGAGTTCTGGCAACATCAGAAGACACTTCTCAAATAGTTTTCTCATATTCTGCCATTAAAACATGCTGTTCCTGGCTCTTACATGGTGAGAGGAGCTGTGTCTAGATTCTTGATTCCAAAGACATAGTGCAATGCTAGGTGTCATGCGCTCATTTTATAATGAAAAGGGGTTTTTTTCTATTTCCTAATTTAAAATAAATTGTCACCCAGTAAGTAGGCTTACTGTGTCTCCTTTTGATGTCTACTTTTGAAAAAAATAGACATATAGAACACTGTGTGAATAGAATGCCCTACTATAGCTATATATATAGCAAGAAATTCCTTTCAAATGGTAAGATATAACTGTCTGTATTATCACCAGGCTTATACTGTGCATTTGGAGAGGAGGAAGAAATATATGTTTATCAATAGTAAAACAGCAGTAAAGAGGAAAAATTACAGAGATGTCAGTCTCAGCCATTGTTTGGGATCGAAAGCAGGTTACTAAATATTGTCAGTTGTGTCATGTCTTATCATGGTGGTAAGGTATGTATTGCCTTACTTGAGTGTATTTCCTGCATTTGTTCTTTTTGCTCTAAATGAATATTTCTGTGAAGGCAGAATTGGTTAATTCTGTCAGCTGCTCAGAACTGGAAGGAGATACCTCCAGCTTTCATAGCCTCAGAATTAAATTTTTAATTGGGGCAACAATAATCCTTGTTTGGTAAAGTTAGGACAGTAAGAGGATGTCTCCAGAAAAGTCTAGCAGCATAAGAATTTTGGACCTTCCAGCCATAGGCATCAACTCCCTCAGTTTCTGGGGTGGTGCTCAACCCCTGCTCTGCCCCAGGTCCCACCTCCACTCTACCCCTTTCCCCAAGTCTCCGCTCCCACCCTGCCTCTTCCTGCTCCCACTTGCCTCCCGCCCCAGCGCCTCCTGCTCGCCACTGAACAGCTGATCCATGGCCGGCGGGAGGCACGGGGGAGGGGGAGGGAGGAGGTGCTGATCCGCAGGGCTACCAGTGGGTGCTAAGCAGCCAATATTTTTTCCTGTGGGTACTCCAGGGGTGGGGCACCCACGGAGTAGGCACCTATGCTTCTAATATCTCTAACTTTCCACATAAAATAGATCTGAATGTTACAGCCTTGGATAAAAAGAAAATTTAGTGCTATATACTTTTGATTTTAAGATTACATAGCCTGTCAGATGCTTATATCCTTTCCCCACACACACACACACACACACAATAAAAAAGAAGTAGTTCATTCAAGACAAGCACTGTATTTGTGAATAGTGTGCAAAATCTGTTATGACTATGTGGGAAATAAAATATGAGATGTACAAAATATATAGTGTTTGTAGTTTCCATTGATTTTTTTATGATGGTATTCAAAGAGAAGTACAACAGTTATAGTAAACAGTATACAGGGCCGGATTAACCTTTTGTGGGCCCAGCACCAACACATTTGTGGGCTCCCACGGAAGCAATGGAGTATGGCTCAGGGATGTCAGTCCCCAAAGTGAGGAGCCAGCCAGAGGCAATGGGGCATGGCAGGGGCACCATTTACAAACCGGCAGTTGCCAGATGCACATAGGGCCAGGTGGGCCAATGCTGCCAGCGTGTCCCTTCCCCTCAGGGCTGGGCCTATGCTGCACCACCCAGCACCCTGACCAACACAGGAAACTCCCCCCCCCCCCCCCCCCCCCCCCCCCCCCCCCCCCCCCCCCCCCCCGCCCCGATTGCCTATTGCCAGAGCTCCCCCGGACCTGCTATGCCCAGCACCTCCCCTGACCGTAGCACCTCCCCTGACCGCATCCCACAAATGCACAGCACTCTGCACAACACCATCTTTGTCCAGCACCCCCACCACCAGGGCCATCCTTAGGATTTATGGGGCCCTACACAGTATTATTAAACTGGTGTCCCTATGCCCAGTTTGGGGCACAGCCACCACCCCCGCCTGCACAACCCATGAAGCCCCTCCCCCCGCTGACACACACTGAGCTTTGTACGCAGCAGACACTGTGGAAGCCTGGACTTGCAGCCCAGGAGGGAGGGACAAGGCACCAGAGAATACTGAGCCACCCGTCCCACCTCTCGGCTGCAGAGAGTAACAGTTCCCCACAGAGACCCCCGTACTCTCTCCCTCACGCAGAATGTGCTGCGCCGGTGCATTCGGCTCTGTGAATACGGCCCCTGTCTAAGGAGACTGCAGTGTGTGCTGGGTGTGCAGGAGCCAATGCTCTTATTTGCTGTCCCGGTGCCCCAAATTTCTGGGTGCCCTACACAGCTGCGTATGCTGTATATGCCTAAGGATGGCCCTGCCCACCACAACTGCCCAGCACCCCCAACATAACCTCCATTCGCTAGTGCCCCAACACACACAGTTGTTCCCTGCCATCTCATAGCCAAGCACCCCCAAGAGAACCAATCTCCACCACCTGCCTCCTGTCTGCATTCACCGGCCCTGCTGGAAGGCAACTGTGTTTGCTGGGCTGAGCCAGCAGCACAGCCAGAGCTGGTCCCAGGGCAGGGAATCACTCTGGCCCATCGGGAGCTGCATAATCAGCCAAGCCAGGGCCTGCCCGGGCCAGACTCTCTCAGGATGCACTTGCCTGGAGGGGCCCAGGCAAGCCCCCCACAGTCACCCCCCACCACATACACACCTGGCTGAGACTGGCCAGGCTCCGCACCAGCCCCAACCAGCTTAGCTCCTGGGGAGACAGGCGGGGCCCCACAAGTGGGGGAAAGCAGAGTACCCGGAGCCAGAGGTGCACTGGGCTTCAGCCAGGGGGTAGAGAGGAGCCCTCATCCTAAAAAGCAAGTGATGGATGATGGATGGTGGGGAGACAGCTGGCTGGCAGGGCCCCTTCTGAGCCACTGGCACCACTGTAAACCCGACACTTTTTTTTTTCAACATAGATTGTATTTCCATAATCTAGCCAGTATATTGTTGATGTGTAACTTGCTGCTTAACAAATCCAAAATAATTTGTTTTATGATATAGTAACAATTATTTTGGATCAAGGAATAGAACAATTTTATTTCTTAAAATTACACTGTTAACCATGGTACATACGTTACGATTGACACACTGAAATTTTCACTTTTTTCCAAAGGAATTTTTAATTGCTGGTGTGAATAACTTGCAATAACTTTTTTATTGGAACCTAAATGGATAATCAATAACAGATACAGTGAATATTTTTTGCTTGAATGCATAAGGATTCCATATTGTCTTCTTTATATCTTGTGCACATAAAGAGTAAGTCTAGAGTTAAAAAGAATGTGAAGGCTAAAAAATAGAAATTAGATTCACTCTCAAAATCAAGTGTCAGACTTTTTGATGGATTCATACTGAGAGGAAAGTTTTACTCCTTCTTAGAGTAATTTGATCATCCAAATTGGCAGAGATCAAAGGAAGAGAGAGAAATAGCTGGAAGTGGCAGGAGAGAGCACTAGAAATCAAAAGGAGGTACATTTGGTAGATGAGTGGCTCATTTTCACAGGCAACCAATGTTGACAATGACTTTAGTAGCATCACTGGCTAGCTTTATGGTGTTTGCAGGTGTTTTGGAGATGCTGCTCTCTCAGCTTTGGAAGAAATTATTGCAGACTACATTGGCTGCAGTTCTGTGCCAAATCAGTTGTTAGGAAATATGCAGGTGGCACATAGTGATTCATTAGGTGACAATCTTCCCACTACGTTAATACTAAGCCAGAGCCTCAGCATGGTTCTAGTGGCACTGTGCTTCTAGAGCATGCCATTGTTTTGAATATGTTGTATAACTCAGTGCCTGGTCCATGTGTGGTCACTGAAGATTCCATGGTCCATTTTGTAAAAGTAGTGGTTTAGTCTTGGTGTCTGCCCATATTTCAAACTGGGCACTATATGGCATTTGATTTAAATTGTCCATTTAAATTCTCTTTAAGTGAATTCTTCACCTGTGTGTCTTCTCTTCTAATCCCAAGCTTCTATGTAGTATTGCTATGACCATTATAGTGACCACCTTACATTGTGTTATTGGTGAGTAATGAATGTTGTTCTTAATGTTCTATAACAAAGCATAATGCCCTTTAAGGGCAGGTGCAAGGCTAGCTTCTCTATTACAGGGCCTTAGCCCCTTTCTGGCCAGGCATTCTGGGATTTCTGTTTCCCTGGGATCATGTAATGATAGGCTGAGTCTAAGGGCTGCTGAGAAAAACAGGATATGAAAACAAATCCACTGGGGCAATGTGACTGTGAGGGGAGGGAGCTCTCCTACTGGGAGCCTTGAAGAGGCACAGCTGTGGTTGTTTAGGTGTCTCCTGAAGAAACCTGAGCAGGGTTTGGTCAGAAACTGGTGAGGAGGCTAGAACTGCCTGGAACTATTGCGCAGTTCTACACTCAGAGGGGTGAAAGGATTTTCCACAGATCCTAATGAGAAATCTGTGGGGGAATTTCCTATGAAAGTACTGGAAAATAACTTGTTTATTAATTACCCAGACTCCAGGAGGGGAGAGTATATTTGTGAACTTCAGTGGGTAATATGTGAATACCCCAGAGACAGAGGCATGGAAACTGAGGCTTGCCTATATACCTCGTAATGCAGCAGTAAGTAAGACCCCCTTCTTTATGTATTGGAAACATTCTTAGTGTAACTCCATTTTAAATTGCTCACATCTCTCTCAAATATGTACATGAAATTTTCTAGGTTTTGGTTTGGGCTAAAGTGGGACTTTTTGTTTTGAAAAACTTGAGGAGAGACCACTCAGCTACTTTGACTTGTTAGAATTTTTTTAAAGTCATTTTTCTGCTTTTTGATACATTTTTTAATGTATGAGTATCTCAAGAAAAATCAGAACTTTGTTACTGAATGATTAACCTAAGCTAATTCTAGTTATTAAACGTGTGTGGTGCCTAGCCATAATGAGCTAAGTTCCCCAGGCCCCTGGAAAAATCACACCTACAGCAATTGCCTTAAGCAACATCCTTCCCATGTCTTCCTAGACAAACAGGCCTCTGCAATATATTTTACTATAAGAGCTTCAACTTTCCTGCTACCTTTAGGCTCAGAATTCAGAATAATTTTGAATTGTTTAGGAGTACTCTGTACTTCCCACTATCTTTTCCATTTAATATTCAGTTTCTGAAAAAGTGTAGCTGGTGAGTGGCAACTAATAATGCATATGATATTCCTGAATTATTTAAAAAACAACACAGCGTTTGAACTTAAAAATGAAAATGTTGCATGTGGCTATTAATAATTAGTCTTATAGTGCATAGGAGTCACAGTGAAGACTAGGCTCCTATTGTTCAAACAAATAAGAATTTACAAATAGACAAGACAGTTGCAGGGTGAGGGAAAGAGAAGCATAAACAGAGTGGTGGTTTGCAATGATCATGTTAGTTCCACAGGTTTTGGTTTGTTTGGGTTTTTGATTGTTCTGTTCTATTCGTCTGTGGTTCTCTTCAACAACATGGCATGCTGGGTTTTTTGTTTATGTGGGCAAAGAAGGGAAGAGGAAGGCTCCAAAACTTGTTTGAGTTGGACTCCAGCAAACCATGAGAGGGAATGAGTTCCAAAGGCAGGGTTCCCTAGTTGAGAGCTTTGCTGCTGACTGTAGAGTGTTCCACCCAGAGGTCTCCTCCCTTTTTGGATTGGAGTTCTGTTCACAACGTATCCACTCTTTTACTTCCCTTACTCCTCTCTTACACCTCTTACCATGCCCGACAGGCTTATTATACTTACAATGGACTTTAGCCAGCATCCATCTTTTTCTGTTTCTGTTGGGTTTGCTTTCCATTTTTTCTTACTATTCTGCTACTTTTCCCCTCTCCTTCTACACCCATTCTGTCACCAGCTTTCTTTGTCAGCCTTCAAATTTCCTCCTTCCTCTCTCCTATCTTGCCAGTTACTTCCCATGTCTGTCTTCCCCAGTTTCCTCTAATCCTTTTCTCTTGCTCTCCTCCCATCTCACCCTATTTCCAACCTACACCTCCCTCTCTTTTCACTTTCTACTCCTTTCCTCATTTCCCTGGACTAGTCTATGCATGAAAATGGCATTTTTTCCTCCTCACTGCTTCCAGTAACAACCTCTCTCCTCAGAACAGCCCACCCCTTTGGTCTATCAGACTGTCAGTAATTAGCAGCATTCTTCCATTGTCTAACAATTAGCAAAACAACGTTTCCATTGTAATTTAAACCCATAGTTCCCTCACACATCCACAATTCTTCTTAAACGTATACACAGAATATTCTTCTAATTGAGCTCATACCTGTCTTTAGCAACAACATGGAAGGACTTAAAAAAAGAAGGCCCCTGTGCAGGTCATCCCCACATTGCCCCAGACAACTGAAGTTGGCATAATCTTCCCTTAACCTTTTACCTGCCTAGGGTTGTAAAATATTTTGAGATCCTTGGGTAGATCCTAGACTAAATGAGCTAACTATATGTAAATTGTTCATTCCTGACCACCTTGAGTACAGATATAGAGAACCACTATCAGCCTTAATTTCTGCTTTTCTGCCTGAAGAGCACTGCTCACATTTGTTTTAGTATTTGTGGGAGATTGCAGGAGGCTAGGAATTACAGCCTGAAGTGACTTGTGTGTATAGACTTAATCTGCAGAATGAGTTGATGCCTCAGTCTGGTAAGAGCCTCTTGACAGAGAAATACTTCTGCTTGGTACAGTGGGAAGAGGAAGCAGGATAGCAGAAACCGTTTAAAGAAGAAAGTGTGAATTAGAGTCAGCTGTAAATCTAAGTTTAAAGACGGAGCAATTGAAATGACATCAATCTCAAAACATTTCTGTTTCTATCAATAACTTTTTTTAAAAATTCACTGAGAAACTCAAAGCTAAGCTACTGCAATTTTTTTCTTTCTTTCTCCCCCTGTCCTCTTACCAAGGAAGTTTGCTTCAGATTCCCCGTTGGTAGAAAACAAAATGTACTTTACCAGAGGAAATATGCTCTGAGATAGCAGTTTCAGTTTTCAGACTGCTGACTTTTTTTCTGTTTCCCTTGTTGATTTTGTTTCAAAGATGAACTATTGCCTTTTCTCACTCCCAGTTCCAGATGATTATTGCAGGGGTGAAAGTAACTTAAAGGACTTGCCAGTACTCTGGAATCCTGAGGAGGGGCATGGCCTCCACCAGAAGAGGCAGAGCCTTTAAATCTCCAAGCCCTTTAAATAAGGATTTAAAGGGCCTGGGGCTAGGGCTGTGGTAGCAACAGCTGGGAGCCTCAAGCCCTTTAAATCACCCCCTGATCTCCCAGCTGCAGAGGTGGCTGGGAGCCCTGGGGTTTGGGGGCAATTTAAAGGGCCTGGGGCTCTAGCTGCTGCTACCGCAGCAGACCCCTGGGCCCTTTAAATTGCTGACAGAGCACCAGGACTCCAGCAGCAGGGCCTGGGGCTCCTGCTACCTCCAGGGCCCTTTAAATCATCTCTGGAGTCCTGTTGCCTGGGTAGCGGCGGCAGGGCTCCAGTGGCTATTTAAAGGGCTCAGGGTGGTAGAGGCAGTGGGAGCTCTGAACCCTTTCAGTAGCCACCAGAGTCCTGCCGCCGCTACCCCAGGGCTCCAGCAGGCTCTAGGGGCTATTTAAAGGGCCCAGGCCCTTTAAATTGTCCTCAGAGCCCTGGGGTAGCAGCAATGGGGCTCCAGCGGCGATTTAAAGGGCCTGGGGCAGTGGCGGCGCCAGGAGCACTGGGCCTTTAAATCACCACCCAAGCCCCACAGCTGCTACCCCAGGGCTCTGGCAGCAATTTAAAGGTCCCTGCACTCCAGCCCTTTAAATTGCTGCGACAGGAAGCCAGTTCACCCCAGTATGGTGCACCAGCTCTTGCTGGCAGGGGTGGCAGGTTTGTAGAAATTTTGGTGGTGCCCAGAACCTGCCCAAACTCTGCCCCCCCCAAACTCCACCCCCCACCTGCCCAAGACTCTGGGAGGGAGTTTGAGTGGGGGAGGAGGTCTGGGGTGCAGGCTCTGGGCTGGGGGAGGAGGTCTGGGGTGCAGGCTCTGGGAGGGAGTTTGGGGACGGGAGGGAGTGTGGAGGGAGGGGGAGCAGGGTTGAGGGCTGTGGGGTGAGGCTGGGGGTGGATTTGGGATGTAGCTGGGGATGAGGGGTTTGGGGTGTGGGAAAGGACTCAGGGCTGAGGCAGAGGGTTAGGGTGCAGGGGTATGAGGGCTCTGGCTGGGGCTGGAGATGAGGGTTTGGGGCTGTTGGAGAGACTCAGGGCTAAGACAGAGGGTTGGAGTGTGGGGGGATGAGGGCTCTGGCTGTGAGTGTGGGTTCTGGGGTGGGTCAGGACTGAGGATGAGTTTGGGTCCAGGCAGGCTGCCCTGGGACCGGAGCCAGAGAGAAGGACTCCCTGCCCAGCTCTCTCCCTGCTGGCAGCAACAAGCCCTGGGGTAGGGACTTCCTTCTCCCTCATGGCAGCACACTCGCCCCCCCCCCCACTGTCACTGCACATGCTCCTAGGGCCCCTCTCAGGTCCAAAAATCCCCCTCACCTCCCATGTGGTGGGTGCCATGCCGGGGTGGGGGGTGTGCGGGAAGCGGCTGCCATTACATATGCACCTCCTCCCCACTGCTGCCCCTCACTGTAGCCTCACTGGGGCTGCCCCTTGCCCAGTGTGGGGGAAGAACAGTGACTGCGGGCAAGGGGGCAGCTGTACTGGTGGAGGTTCCCACTGGAAAATGAAAGAGTCCAAGGGGGAAGGGCAGCCTGCCCTGGTAGTAGTGGAGGGGGGCACTAGGCAGTTAATGCAGGCAGGCAGGCAGCATGGAGCTGCAGGGGATGGGGAGAGACAAATGCTGTGCTCTGGGACCCAGGGAGGTGTATGGGGGCAGCGAAGGGGGACCGGGGCACACTCAGGGGAGGTGTGGGGGGGGTAGCAGGTGGGGCCAGGGGGGAGACCCAGCTCCGAACATTCGTGGAACTAGGCTCCCGGACCTTCAATTTTGCTGGAGCTAGGAGGCAGAGTCAGAGAGGGAGAGAGTGCTCCATTTTCTTGCCGGTAGCTACTGCACCTTTTCTTACTGGTCCTCCATACTGGCCCGTACCGGCTTACTTTCACCTCTGGATTATTGTACCCGTAACTTTGGATTTCCAGTTGTTACAACAGAAGCTATCTTGGCAGACACTCTGGAGCTTTAAAATATACAAGAGAGAAAATTTTAAACTCCTTTAAACATCTACTCTTTTAAGCTTGTCTGGAACAGTTTTATGACTGACAACCCCCCCCCCCCCCCCGTTTTCTTTTTTTAAGTGTATATATAAATTCCCAGGCTTGGTCTCTTTCATTTTAATTACAAAGAGTTTGACACCCATTAGGTCTCTTTCTCCTTCCCCTGCTATTCCCCCCCACACACACACACACCCAAAGTCCTGCCCTCTGCTGAGGAACCCCTCTCTCATCAGGAACTAAGGTGTGGTTAGCAATCATAAGGGCATGCTGAAGACAGAGCAAACAGAAAGAAAAAAGAGGAACAGCTTTGGAATAAGGGTGGGAATAATGACACCTCTGCCCCCTGCTCAGCATCTAGTAGCAGACAGGGACTAAAAAGAGGAAAGGAGACGGAAAAGGAACCCTCAGAGTAATCGAGATCATATGAGGGTGTGCTGAATGTTGCTGTTGTTTTGGTTTAGCTGGAGTCCCCAGATGGACCTGGATATTATTGTGCTAACTGCTGTGCCAGTAATGCTATGCCTGTATAGTAAGGTGCTTACGGGCTAAACTGAGAAAGACAAGGGGTGAGTGATAGCTATGGAACAGCATTGTCCTAATTCTTAGATGAGAAACTGAAAAATGTGTCTGACCTTGCCCAAGGTCACATAGGGTGTCTGGAGGAGCTGAGCCAGGAATTGCAGACACATCTCCTGAATCCCAGTGCAGAGACTTAAACACATAACCATAATGCCTCACAAATATTAAATGTTTGTCTGCATGTATATGGTGCTTGGATGAACTGCGTAAAACAACAGTGAAGTGCAGAGGCTAGCACTTGTAGAGGAACCATAATTAAGGTTATTTAATTGACTTTCGAGGACCATTTCCATGCTTCTCAGAATTTGTGGGAGTGATTCTTTTTTTCAAATGAAACTGTAACTCTGCATTTCCCAGACGTCCACAGTTTAGTCTTTTGGTTTATATTACAGTATTTTTTAAGGCATTCTCCAAAAATGTTAGCTTGAACAGAAATAACACTAATACCTAGATCAGTGGTTCTCAACTTTTTGTGGGCTACATATGCAGCTCTCTGTGTTATGTGGGCCACATCCATGTGATATATACATACACACCACCTTGCTTACTGTGGCTGCCCTGTTGGGTACATGGCACTCGACGCCTGACCCCAGTTAGTTGGGAGTAGGAGTGATCCTACCCACAGAGCCCTGGGGGACCCTAGCTGGGAAGCTGCCCATGGAACAAATTTCCACCCCAAATCAGCTTCTCCCCCTCCCCCCCCGAGATATGACTTAGAGGGCAGCCTTGTACTTTGGCTGTGAGCTCTGGATCTGGACATGGCCAGCAGAGGATGGGCAGATGAGAGTGGTCTGCTGCAGGCAGTCTGGGTCATGCTGGAACATGTTCATCCCCAATATAAGTGACAGGTAGCTGTGGCTAGTGGGGGAACACATTCCCCCCACCATTTCTCTGGACACCTTTGGCATGGATGCCCAGAAATGAGGCAGAAAAGCTCCCCCGGTGGTGGCACTCAGTCATCCGCATCTCTTCCTCCGCCCTGTCCCTATCCCATTCCCTTATCTCCTCCCCCTGCCCCATCCCTTTATTTCCCCCACCCCATCCCCTTTCCTCTCCATATTGTCCCTTCCCACTTGCCCCATTTTCCCCGTCCCCTTCTCGTAACTCTGCCCTATCCCATCCCTCTTCCTTCTCCACTGCTTCATCCTGCCCCCACATGGACACTTGCCATTGTAGGGAAACAGGACACGGCACAGGTAGAAGATGACTACCTTGCATGTTGACTGTGATTTGGGTGGTGGCTCCTAGTGTGTAAACAATTTTATTCCAAAAAGAAGCTTACTTGTCTTATTTATTCTGAATGACACACGTGTCACACCCACCAGCATAAGATGTTTTACCTGAATTCCATCATACCAGTGTGTTTCAGCAATAACACTTCAGTCTTGCATAGCACCATTTCTTTATCAAGGTTGTAAGATTTAATTTTATTTTTGTACACAATACCCCAGTCAGGCAGATAATGTTTATAAACATTTCATAGATGGGAAAAATTAATTGACGTATATGAAGCTAGCCAGGGTCATATGATGAGTCACCAGTAGAACCCAGGAGGCCTGTTCGCTGTCCTCAGCCCTAACCTGTAGCCTATACTCTTAATGTGTAGTTATGAACATATGACAGCTGTTGTGTGCACATTCAAAAGATCTGTGTTCCTATACTGACTGCCATGTTAAAAGTGATTTCTATAAAATTCTTGCTAGTAGCAGCCTAGGAGAGACTGCTGAAGTAATGTAAATTTCACAGCACATTGTGTAGGGGGTTTTTGGTTTTTTTTTTTGTAATTTTCCCAATGCAGTTTGTGGTTTTGCTGTACAGTTTTCTAATTCTGTTCATGTAGTTGTCTTGGGATATCATAGATCTGTCAATATCAAATAACCCTTAACTTTATTCTGTGATTTAATAAAATTATTGATTAGTAACTGTGAATTGATTTTTGTCAGGGGTGTAAATTTACTTATTCTGCATGATCTGGATTGTATATTTTTATATTCATACAAATGAAAGATTCAATAGATATTAAACATCATTTAATATTATATCTAGCAGCCTAACAGGCCACCTACAGTAAGCTTATATTGGCAGCAAACAGGAGGAGGCATATTCATTGTTAGTTTACAATAGTTTTGTTGCTCTGGTTTAAAAAAACAAAGACATTTTTCCTCAGAATAACATGCCTTACATTCCATTCCCCATCTGCTATTCTACTGTGTAGTACAGAATGATTTAAATGTGCTCACACATTTGCTCACACTCTGTTTCCATTAGAATAAATGGGAGTTCTACACAAAAAGGGGAGCATGGTTCATGCAGGAGAGAATAAACTCCTACAGTTGAACAGTGTAATGTACTCATTCCTGACAAAACTGTGCAAGCATAAGTCTGCACAAATGGATCCTTTTGCAGGTTTAGGGCCTTAACCTAGACAGTTTAGTCTCTCGGAATTTCCACCATTTTCTAATTCTACCATAGCTGCTGTCTTCTAGTGGTCACAAATCAAAATTGACTTGTATGTAAAAATTAAGAGATTTAAAAAAATAAATATAAAGGCTATTCCTGAGCATGGAAAAAGTCAAGTTGATTGTAACGCAAAAGTTTAGAAGCATTTGGCTTTGTCTACTGAGATAGCTGGACCACATCTTGATTGTGTCTGAGGCTTAATAGCTTTAAGACTTTTTGGTTCCATGTTTATCTTACCTTTTTATATACAGTGAGCAGAATGTTTCCCCGAGGGGAGGGGAACCCTGTGAACAGAATATGTATTGAGCAGAAAAAATGTTAAGTTGATGATTATCTATATATTTTTCTTAAACAATATGGACAATTTGATTAATTTTAGGAAAATCATAAATTCAATTGACAAAGTAAATAAAATATCTCCCCTTCATCTGATTTTGATTACTGATAGTCTTAGTCCTGACAAACCAGGATTTGAAGTAAGTTTATCTTTTTGCTTTGTTTCTAAACAGCGAGCAGAAAAATGTAACATTCACATTAAATATTATAATATTTTAAAGTACCAACAATTATTTGGGGAGTGGGGAAAATTTACTTGTTTTGGTCCCTTGTGATTCATTTAAAAAAATACTGTGGTTTATATCAATATGTACTAGAAAGAAAGAAATAACTGATTTTCTTCTCATTTACCATTTAAAGGCTTTTTATATTATATCCATTGCTTAAAAATAATAAAGGGTAAGTGGTGGTGGTGGGTGCTCATAAGAGTCTGGATAGATATTGGTTCCATTTTATTGTAGCTAAACCTACATTTGTTCCTCCTGTTTCTAATGGTTGGTTTACTCATCTCTATAATGAATGCAACAATGTTTTTCTGTCTCGAAAGGTGTTGTGAGGCTTAATTAGTTAATGTTTGTAAATTGTTTGAGTTTCTCAGCTGAAATTTGCTATAAACATGCACACTGTAGCACATGCGCAAGCAGTAGAAGTTGTGAGGGCCCTGTGGGTCAGCTTCCCGTTGGTGGAGAAATCTGTAGATGTACACTTAGGACCATGTGTGCGGTGTGTGTGCGCGTGGGTGGTGGGTGGTGGGTGGGGGGGTTGTTTTGTTTTTTGTTTTACACTGTATATATCCTGTATTCCTTGAGCATTCATAATACCCATTGATTTCTATGAAAAAGCTAGGGTTTATTGATTTTAATAGGCACTCTGGGTGCTTAAGGAATTGGAACCAAGCTTAAAGTTGTAAGTGGCTTGGATGTTAACGTTTCCTGTATCGAAGTCTCTCATGAGTTGCATGTGTGTACACGTGCTTTCAGAAAAAGTGATATCCAAAATATTTCATAAAAAATACTCAGTTCAGTTATATAGTAGTGTGTGAATTTACCAATCTTCACAAGCCTTACTGGCTTTTCTTTTAATAGTTAATCTGAAGATATAGAAAATTTTCAGGATGAGGATAGTGTGTTGATGTTTCACTATGCAGTTCTTCGATACTATGCAGTACTAGAAATGAGTTGGGGTCAGGTATAATGCCTTCAGATGTGATGTTTTATATTCTGGAGTTATAATTCAGTACATGATCCACTGAATACATTTACATGGAAATGAAAACACAAATCCTGTTCCATATGTTTAATGCACAAACAAGAAAAAGTTATATTCTCCTCTCTACTGTACATTTTAGAGAATTAGCATCCATTTTTACTTAATTCTGTCAGCTGAAGGCTTTCTAAGCTTCCCCTTTTAAAAAAAAATAGAATAAAGCCCACAATAACCTGTCTCTTAATTTTCTTTATTATACTTTTTTTTAAGCTTACTGATTTCCCTCTATTCATATCTTTCACATATCAAAAGTAAAAGTTAGGATTTCTGGTTCAGTAATGAGAGAAATGGGAGATCAATGCAGTTTTCACAAGGAATACCCTTTGAGTATACATTTCTTGAGTCATCTACAAAATTCATAGTTCTTTTATATCAGATAACACATACATATTTTCGCTTCTTGTAACTCAAATATTTTGGAATTCCCTGTGATAAAAATTTGATGCAACCATCTTGAATGTGTTTAACCTTCTGTAAATATGTATATATGAATCAATATCAAGACCAATAAAACCCTTAAAACTGATGACACAAATTCTTGAATAAAAAGTGAAGTATTCACAACTTTGTTAAAATTTGTGATAGATATGTGTACTCTTCCTTAAAAGTATGAATAAGTATTGTAGGTATGAAATTCTAGGCTAATATCTGTAATTAATTTCACAGCTTTAGTAGTTTGACATGCTAGGATATTGACTACTTCAATTCAGTTTAAAGCTGATCTTGATTATAAGAACTCCTAATTCATAATTCTGTTTTTCATGTACTACAGTGCCTTTTTCTGAATGCCCAGTAATGGCTTCTGTCAGAGAAATAACAGAACAATTTTTTTGTCGGTAAGGTGTAGTTTCAGAATGGCATGTACAATGCAGAGGTTTTAAGAGTGGCTTTAATTTCAGGAATGAGGACGTTGTCTGGCGCTCCAAACTCTACATGGTTTTAAGTAGTCCTGAGTCAAACCATCCTATTTCAGACTTCCTAGTGAGTCCCAAAATATGAGTGGTCACTCTAGCCCTTTGTCTGTGGTGCTGTGAAGGAACACTTGGCTGTCCACAGGACAAAGAGCTGGCCTGTTGGATTGTGGGATACTTTTGGCGGACTTCTAGAGCACAAGTCTAGTTGGGCTGTATCTCTAGTGCAGAGCAATAGAACTTGAGCCATGGGTCCCTGCTCAACTCAGGCTTGGATCATCCACCTAGGACACCATCATGTGTGTGTAGGGGGGTGAGCTTGAACCTGAGTTAAAACCCTGGGCTTACACTGTGGTTTGGACATATCCTGAGTCACAGGCTTCCCTGAATTGGGAGTTTAATGTCCTTTTTCTTTTAAAAAGGTGGTGGTAGGGAAGGAACAGAAAAGTGTTTATAGCTTTATGCTTGCTTCCTTTACAGTATTAGCTGATATAAACCAATCGCTAAGGCTTAAAGTTGGTCACTGATGTTTCCTAAAGCTCAAAGATTATTCATTGCCTCTCACAACAAGGCAGGACTTATTTTGAACTAGTGGAACCCATGAGCCCACAGCTTTGGGTCCTTTTTAGGTTTCAGAGGACCCAGACTTATGTAGGTCTAGGGAAGAAGCATTAGGGCTACTGTAATATTTGCCTTCTAGCCAACAGACAGCTTTTTAGCTGTGCTGGCTCCTTTTCAGAGGATGTAGTGTATTTATATCTTCCAAAATACATACGAAAAGAGCCCGTTCCAGGCTTTGAGTGCCCTGCCATTTTTTTTCTTAAATTACAGCACTTCGATAACTCAAACTCTGGTTGCAAAGAATTGCACCTTCATTGTACGCAAAGAAGTATTGTTTAGTAACCTAAGTATGGGGCAAGGGGAAGGGCACCAGTTTATCCTGAATTAATCCTGGTTCTGCTTATGACTTTTGCATCCTTGGTCAGATCAGTTAACATTTTGTCATCATATTTGCAAAAAATTGATATTCTTACTGGCAAGATGTAAGATGCTAATATTCACCATAACACACACAGAACCTTGCAGGAGCTGGAAGTCTTGTGGTCCCAGATCCACTGTTACCCTCAGCTTATTTGGAGAACTGTCACTTCAAAAATATATTTAACTATAAGCAAAAATGCATGATTCCCCCTCCCCCAAACAAGGAGAGTTGCATAATGATGAACCAGGAGGATTGCTAAGATCTAAAGATTCCTCTTCCCCCAAATATTAAAATATTCTCCAGAAATATCATGTTGACCCTGTACCTAGTAATGTGATCATGACAGATGGAAGCTAGATACAGTCAGGCCAGGTCTACACTGCGACTTTAAATCGGTTTAATGGCCGATATACCGATTTAACGCTGTATCCATTCACACGACGTCGTCATTAATATCGAGTTAAATGGCTCCTTAAATCGATTTCAGAACTCCTCCCAAACGAGAGGAGTAGCGCTAAATTCGATAGTGATAACTCGGATTAGGGTTCATGTGGACGGAAATCGACGTTATTGGCCTCCGGGCGGCATCCCAGAGTGCAGCACTGACCGCTCTGGACAGCAATCTGAACTCGGATGCAGCGGGCAGGTAAACAGGAAAAGCCCCGCGAACTTTTGAATTACATTTCCTGCTTGCCCAGCGTGGAGCTCTGATCAGCACGGCTGGCGATGCAGTTTGAAATCGAAAAAGAGCTCCAGCATAGACCGTACGGGAGATACTAGGTCTGATCGCTGTATGGGGAGACAAATCTGTTGTATCCAGCTCCGTTACAGAACACGAAATGCCAAAGCGTTTGAATAAAAAACTCCAGGATACACAGCGCTGCGTGACAAGCGTAACGGGAAGCCAGAGACTCAAATGGACGCTCATGAAGGGAGGGAGGGGGTACTGAGGACTCCAGCTATCCCACAGTCCACAGCAGTCTCTGAAAATTATTTGCATTCTTGGCTGAGCTCCCAATGTCTGTAGGTTCAAACACAGTGTCTGGCGTGGTTCAGGGAACAGCTCCTCAGTTTATTTCCCCCCACCACCACGTGAAAAAAAAAAGGGAAAGATTGCTGTGCTATGGCGTTTGCTCAATGCACTCCGCGAAAAAGGCGCCAAAGGGTTGTCTGCTGCCTTCACAAAGGGAGGGGTGAGGCTGTACCCAGCACCACCCGGGGCAGTGTTTTCTGCCCCATCAGGCACTGTGCTCTCAACACGGAAGTGGGAACTATGGGATAGCTGAGGAACAGCTACCCACAGTGCACCGCTCCTGAAATCGATGGTAGCTTTGGACCATGGACGCAAACAATCGATTTCGGGATCCCACTGTGGACGCGCTAAATCGATTTTATTAGATCTGTTTTGTAATATCGGTTTAAGCTAATTCGAAATAATCGTGCAGTGTAGACGTACCCTCAGAGAGCAAGACAAACAGTAGTGGTTGTAAACCATCAAATCTTTACTACTCTACTGTAAGCTTTTATTTCTAGGCATAGTTTCTTGACTATATTCTGTTTTGCACCTCACGTTTTCCTTTTACCTAGAGTTCCTAATTATATCTGCAGACGTCTTGTAGTTCATTGGACTGGAGACATTACACCACAAAATACAGTGACAACTGAAGTTAATCAAACTAGATGTGACAAATAAAATGTGCAGTTATTGAAACTTAATATAACATATAAGACTTTCAAACTACTCTAATTCTGTAATATTCCATTATTTTGTCTGTTTCTAGGTCAAATTATAATAGCTTATTTTCTCTGAATAAGCCATATATATTTGTTCTGAAATGAAGAGAGAAAAAAAAAAAGCTAGGTAAAATAAGCAAAAGTGATACCCCCATCAGATATTTACAAGTCAAGCAAATAAATGTGATAGGAGACAATTACAGCCATATAGACTCAGAACTATAATTTGTGTAAATGGCCATATATTCTTGATCTCAGTGAAAGACATGCAAACACTGAATTTGACTGGAGCAGGCACAGTATATACTACTGCTACATATTTAATCTGTCAGCCTGCAACCTTATATTTCATTACCTTGCGTAGGCAGAACTAAGCTATTGATTTTCATAAGATGTAGCCTTAGTTTCTAACTGATCAGAGCCATTAACTTTCTCTAGTCGAGTAATATGTTTTACAATTGCTAATTGCAATTGTAGATATTTAATTTTCTTTCCCCTGACCCCCACTTCACTACCACCACACAAAATATGGCAACTTAGCAGCTTTCTTCAGGAGTACATTTTTAAAAAAAAAAAAAAAGTCTTGCGGCGTTGAAACAATGAGTAGTAAAATTGTATTTGCAATGACTCATTCGAGTCTTTTAAAAATAACTTTATTTTACATTTACTACTGCACATGAATTTAGCAGTCTACAAACTTTAACTGACACAATCCTAAGGAGATCCAATGTGAATGAGCTTTCCATAAACCATTGTCAGATGAAGGATATGGGTCAATTTTACTTAGTTGGAGATTAGTCAAAATTAAGTTGTAGAGCTGGGAGGCCAAAAAATATGCTGGCTGGTTATTTAGTTGAATCAAATAAGCTGCTTATGACTTTTATTGCTGCTTTTCCTATATATTCAGTGCTCATACACAAACAATTTTCATTTAGGTATTTTTCCGTATCTACTAGATCAGGTGGGAAGAGAGGTGATAGAGGATGGCTTGCTTAAAAAGTGCCTCATACACCCTTCCCAAATCATTTCTCTTCTCTATACAGGTACTGATCCTGGAAATCTTTACATATGTGAGTATTCAAGTGGAATTACTTACATATTTAAATGATTACAGGACAATGACCTTAAAACCTGATGCTACCAAATGCAGGCAGATCTTTTCATAGAACCCTATGGATTTCAATGGGGTACCCCTGGGGTCCTCCCTATGGAGCAATTTCTAGTACTGGGGCCTCAAGCTATAAGTCCTTTTAAGGCAGTGCCAGGTGTTTATATGTTCTGATAGGCGGGAAGATTGCTTTTGGACACTAAATAATAAGCCTATATTTTATATAATCAATCAGTATGTAACTGATCTGTTCTGCTGGCTTGTAAACATGTAGGCACGTGTGGCCCTCCCTCACTGTCAATGTCAGAGGGAGGCCATGCTTCTTGGCTGTTGTGCCCCTGGAATAACAGTCTTAGACAAGAGCGAAGTTCATAGAATCATGAAATCATAAACAGTTAGGATTGGAAGGGACCTCAGGAGGTCATCTAGTCCAACCACCTGCTCAAAGCAGGACCAATCCGAACTAAATCATCCCAGCTAGGACTTAGTCAAGCCAGGCCTTAAAAACCTCTAAGGATGGAGATTCCACCACCTCCCTAGGTAACCCATTCCACTGCTTCACCACACTCCTAGTGAAATAGTGTTTCCTAATATCCAACCTAGACCTCTCCCATTGCAACTTGAGACCATTGCTCCTTGTTCTGTCATCTGCCATCACTGAGAACAGCCTAGATCCATCCTCTTTGGAACCCCTGTTCAGGTAGTTGAAGGCTGCTGTCAAACCCCCCTCACTCTTTTTTCTTCTGCAGACTAAACAATCCCAGTTCCTTCAGCCTCTCCTTGTAAGTCATGTGCCCCAGAACCTGATCATTTTCATTGCCCTCCGCTGGACTATCTCCAATTTTTCCACATCCTTTTGTTTAGTGGGGAGGCCCAAAACGCGACACAATACTCCAGGTGTGGCCTCACCACCAGGGCCGGCTCCAGGCACCAGCGAAGGAAGCAGGTGCCTGGGGCGGCCAATAGGAAGGGGTGACACTCCATCCATTGTTGGGGTGGCACATCCGGGTCTTTGGTGGCAATTCAGTGGCAAGTCCTTCACTCCCTCTCTTCCTCTTTAGCAGCACGTCAGCCTTCTTGCCCACAAGGGCATACTGCTAACTCATACCCAGCTTCTCATCCACGGTAATCCCCAGGTCCTTTTCTGCAGAACTGCTGCATAGCCAGTCAGTCCCCAGCCTGTAGCAGTGCTTGGGATTTTTCTGTCCTAAGTGCAGGACTCTGCACTTGTCCTTGCTGAACCTCATCAGATTTCTTTTGGCCCAATCCTCCAATATGTCTAGGTCACTTTGGACCCTATCCCTACTCTCCAGCCTATCTACTCTTCCCCCGCCAGCTTAGTGTCATCTGCAAACTTGCTGAGGGTGCAATTCATCCCATCATCCAGATTGTTAATAAAGATGTTGAACAATACCGACCCCTGGCGTACTCCGCTTGATACAGTCTGCCAACTAGACATCAAGCAATTGATCACTACCCATTGAGCCCAACAGTCTAGTCAGCTTTCTATCCACCATGTAGTCCACTCATCCAATCCATACTTTAACTTGCTGGCAAGAATACTGGGGGAGACTCTATCAAAAGCTTTGCTAAAGTCAAGATACATCACGTCCAGCACTTCCCCCTGCTGCTCATCTCCTTCCCATACTGTGTTGCCCAGGACAGTAGTGTGGGAGCTGACCTTGTCTGTAACATTAGCAGTCTCAGGGCTTAATCCCTCCAATGGGGTTGAGCAATGAGTGGTCCAGGGACCCAAGCCCTCAGTACAGGGCACCAACTGTCTAAAGCCCAACCCTCATGCAGGGTAAAGCCAGGCATAGTCTAGGAACCCAGGCCCTCAGACAGGGTAGGGTACCGAGCACACTCTAGGGTTCCAGCCCTCAGTGAAGACAGAGCAGGGAATAATCCGGGGATCTCAACCCTCAAGCAGTGTGCAGTACCAGCAGTCTAAGGCTCTAGCCTTCCGGCAAGGCGTGAGCACCCAACATGGTCTCGGGGGGGGGGGGGGGAGGGTGCTCAGGCAGATGATAGATTCCCACAGGCCTCCTGGCTGAAAGTGGGGTAGCTGCCACCCCAGGGTTGCAGTAGTAGGGGAGCACAGGCCCACCGAGCCCAAGGCCCTAACAGTGGCAGAGTGGTCTGCCACTGGGTCAGTGGGGATACAACCGCAACTCAGCTGGATTGTAGTCTGCTGTCCCTGGGCCACTTCCTACCATTCCTTTGGGGCCATCCTCCATCTCCTCTGCAAGTAGTAATCCCAACTGCTCCTTAGCATCAAGCGTGTCTGGTAGCTCAAGTAGTTCAGATGAGTCCTCAGAGCAGGAGTAGTCAGTCAGGGCTGGATTAACTTTTTGTGGGCCCAGTGCCAAACATATTTGTGGACCCCCATGGAGGCAATGGAGCATGGCATGGGCAGGTCAGTCCCCAGAGCAAGGGGCCAACCAGGGGCAATGGGGCATAATATGGTGGGGCCAGCCCCGCTCCACCTAGCCCAGTGCAAGGGCACTATATACAAACCAGCAGTTGCCAGATGCACACTGGCTTGCCCAGCCCTGTGCTGCCAGCATGCCCCTTCTCTTCAGGGGTGGGCCCATGCCATGCCACACAGTCCCCAACTCCCTATGCCCATTGTCCCCTGGAACTGCTATGCCCAGCAACCCCCCACACAGACCCACCACCACAAATGCACAGCGGCCTGCACACCACCACCCCGCCCAGCACCCCCTGCCCCACAACTGCATCACTACTCCCCAGACACTTCCCCACAGCCCACTACAACAACTACACAGCACCCCACCCCCCACTGCCCAGCATCCCAACACACAGACCTCCCACGCTGGCCTGCAGGCTCCCCCCATCTCCAAAGACCCCACCCTGCCCCGTGGCCACACTCACCAGCCCTGCTGGAAGGTGACAGCGTCTGCCAGACTGAGCTGGCGGCATGGCCGGGACAGGTCCAGTGCCAGGGCAGGAAATCCTTCTGGCCTCTCGGGAGTGGTGCGATTAGCCAGGCCAGGGTATTCTCCTGCCATGGCCGGACTCCCTCAGGACCCACTTGCCTGGAGATAGGGTGACCATACGTCTCCATTTGGCTGGGACTGTTTCCCTTTTTAAGCTCTGTTCTGGCCATCCTGACTTTTTTTTTTGACAAAGCCAGCCTTATATCCCCTTTGCTCTTGCCAGCTGATCAGTTGGCAAGAGCAAATGAACAAACGCCCACTTTACCAAAAAAGTCCAGTGCGCCTCCTAGCGGGGCATGGAAGAATGTGTGTGTGGGGTGGTGACATGAGGTGTCAGGCAGCAGGGCTTGGGGTGTGGGGGTCAGCCCCAACCAGAATGGCACTTGGGAGGGTTAGGGGCTAGCCCCATTTCCTGGCAGTGATATGGGGAGGGTGTCAGCCCCAGCTCCTGGCAGTAGTGCGGGGAGCTGGGGAGAGGGAGGAGTCAGCCCCTATCCTGGCAGTGGCATGCAGAGCTCGGGGAGAGAAGGGGTCAGTCCCTGGCTGTGGTGTGGGGAGCTGTGGGGGAGGGATCAGCCCGTGTTGTCCTCTTCAGCATATGGAGGAAATACAATAAAGCCGCAGAATCTATTTTGAATCATGCTATATTAGTGTATATAGTCAGGGGCAGCTCTGTGTATTTTGCCACCCCAAGCATGGCAGTCAGGTGGCTTTCAGCAGCACGCCTGTGGGAGGCCCTCTGGTAACATGGATTCGGCGGCATGCTCATGGCGACTGGCAGGCCGCCCTCCACGGCTTGCCGCCCCAGGCACGTGCTGGTGCCTGGAGCCGCCCCTGTATATAGTATTTCTGCAAGCTATAATGTAAAAACCACAAATATAAATTATGAAAATACACAAATTGAAAGGTCAAACGAGCACGCTGTTTGTATTCTGCTTTTTTCTGTACAACTTATTCTACATAATTATATGTCTGAACAATGAAATGGTGAAGATGTACTACAATACTTGTACTCAAGTATTAGAGGGGTAGCCGTAGTCTGGATCTGTAAAAGCAGCAGAGAGTCCTGTGGCACCTTATAGACTAACAGACGTCTTGGAGCATGAGCTTTTGTGGGTGAATACCCACTTCGTCAGATGCATCTCTGAAAGCTCACGCTCCAAAACGTCTGTTAGTCTATAAGGTGCCACAGGACTCTCTGCTGCTTTTACAATACTTGTACTTATATATAATGTTTCATGTAAAAATAGCATATACTTGTATTTTTATTTGTCAAAAAATAAATATTACTAATCTGTTTCTTTGGAACTCTACTCCTTGAAACATTTCCAGACAAATGTTTTACACTGTTTATTTCGAAGGGAAGGAAAAAGTATCCTCACCAACAAAACAACCCTTCATTAATTTATTGCAAAATCCACAAATCAGCAAGTTTTGGCTACTAGTGTAGCATCCCAGACTTAATCATTCCAAGAGCATTGAAGGAGAAAAGTTACAATTAGCTAAATAAGTGGTCAAAATCAATATGATTAAAATGTAAATGTTGAGGTTTAAGCATGATTTTTAAACATGTGCATACATTGAATGTTCTGTAGTACTTATTGTCTGTTCCAGAACTTGCATAATTATCCAGTGGCCTTATGAGTAGAGCTCGTTCATATCATTCACTGTATCTGTTGTGTTGATTATATTTCATCTACATTGGGAATACTTGTTCGAATTGTTGATATTTAATGTATGGGTGTGGGTCAAGTCAAGGACAATAGTAACTAAATAATAACTTTGGGATACAAGTATGTTGGAAACAAAAGCTTCTGTTGAATGGGATGTTCATAATGAGTAGTGGGGTGGTATTTATTCTTTGGGTGTGTTTTGGTGTTTTGTTTTGTTTTTAAATGTATTTCATACTGCTGGCTGCCCAAGGGTGTGTAGCTTGATGTTTTAGTTTAACTTTGCATAAGCTATCTTGTAGTAAAGCAGATTTTAATGCCCTTCCCCATCTTGGGGGAGGGAAGAGGATGAAGATTAGTTCCAGCAGCTGGAGGCAAGCTCCTCCTTGTGTTCCAAAGTGCATATGGGGTGTGTACCTCGGGAATGGGGAGGAGCTTTTCTGCCTCCCATTGGCCAGCCAGAAGAGGATTAAGGGAGCTGATAGGCTGTCATGCTCCACCTCAATTTACAGACTCCTCCAGCATTCCTGGGGCACCCTTCCTCCTTATACTTAAAGTATATTGAGCTATGTTTCCAGAATGTGGTGAGTCTGACCAATTGCCTGTTTTGGGAATTAGGAAGATTTTTTTCCAATGGGTCAAATTAGCAGGGTTCTGGGGAGTTTTTCAGCTTCTTTCCAGCATCATGAGGCTGAGGTTTAAAGGACTGAGAAATGTGATTTAATGCTGGAGAAGGATAGGAATGTTTGTCTCAACTTACAGCTAGTGTTCAGTGCAGATAAAGGCTTAAATGGCCAGTTGCTACAGGTAAATGAGACCCAAGATATGGTTGGTGAATTTCTTGCTGTGAGGAGGAGGGGAGACCTGAAGCTCTCGCAGACTGAGGTATTTCTTAGTATTCACAAGAGAGGGAGAGGGAATTCACAAGTGAGATGAATCTTGGGGGTTGGGATAGACCCATTTCAGCCTTAGTTATTGGTTATATGTTGTGAGCCCTGTATCCCTGCTCTGTACCCAGTTAAATGCCTGGTATGTGAGAGAGGGTTGATGTTGAATTAATGAAGTTGCAGCTTACTTCCATCCCTTTTCCATCTTTCTTTGAACCTATGTGTTCTAATGAATGAACACTTTTGCCATTGCATATTTCTCACTACATACTTTATAGATGAATAGAAAACAAATGACACTTATTTTTACTAAGGTCACACATCACCAAATTGTTTTCAAGGAGAAGGTGGTGAATATTTGAAAACTAAGGCCTGAACATGCTCACTAGAAAATATTGTTACATCAGTACCAGTTATAGATGTATGTCTATTCTTGAAGGTAGATGCAAATGCCTTTCTTTTATAGAATTTGAAAAAATCAGCTGATGAAACAGAAGGATATGCTAAGTTCAAGAAGCTTAATGTAATCGCAACAAGAGATGGTGGATTTTGTGAGAGCAACAAGTTACTTACCAATAGCTCTGGGCTAAGGAGATTAGCACAAATTGTTGCAGAATATGAGTTCGCTCCAAGCCAAAAAACTCCTGATATAGCCTTAATTCCTTAAAAACCTGAAGGAAACAGTCTGCAGAAGTATTAATTCAATATTAACTTATGGTTGTGAGATCCAGAACTCAAATGACAGACCAACAAATTAAGATTTCTGTAACCTTTTCAAAGACCTTGTGTAGAATTTTCTGTTTACTTTGATGTAAACTTTCATACATTATTAATGTGACTAAATCAATGTTGTTGGAAAAATCTTCACCATTGGAATTTCCTGACTTTAATATTGAGCCATCAAGCTTTCAAAGTTGCTAGTGTGTATGTGTGTTTTAATAGTTAACTAGGGCACATTAGGCTGTCTTCTGTTTTGAAGCATGCATATAATTATTAGAAATAAATGGCTTGAAATGACATGATCTTATGATTTTTGCCATAACCCCCTTATTTTGGACTAAATGATAATGGCATAATTTTACCCATACAATTATACTTGAGAACTCTGATTACTTTGCAGCAGCATTTGCTTTGTATTTCCAGACTGACATTTTTTTGATATTATTCTTCCCCTTCTTAATTTGTTTAGGATGTGCAATCCACTTGAATTCTTCCTTTGATTTTCTTCCAACACTGGAAGATTGCTAGCATGCTTAAGAAAAGAATACATTTACTAAAATTATATTTACAATTAAAATATCTATTAAAAAGGAGACTTTTAACATCTAAAATAGTTCCTGGGTATTTTTTAAAGTCAGTGTAAAATTTCATTAGTTTTAATATAATCTTCCCTAGAAAGATTGGAAATAGTTTTGTATACCTTTTGGTAGGGAATGCATTTGCATAGATTTGGCATAAGTAAGGTTCTGTATACCTAACCATAATCAACATTGCGATGTAGAAGCTGAATGAACTCAACTAATGACACACAACTCTAGGTTTGGGTAGGTATAACAAATATTATATGGTTACTAACTTATTAGCAATGATACCTGAAGAATTCTGTTTTTGTCACAAATAAAGGAGATGATGATGATAAAGAATATTTTCTGATAAAAGACCTTGGGGGGTGGAGGGGGGAAATTACATAGAAGTGAGGGCTGCTTGGTAAACTTTTAAGAAGTCTTCCGCCAAAAGCTTTCCTCCTCAATTAGGGCTCCACCTTCCAAAACAGCCCCATTGATGTTGCTGGGATACCTTGAGATTAAGTAGTTAAGATATGGAAAGGTGGCAAAGTCAAGTACTATTTAGTGTGAATAAGGATAGCAGAATCAATTCAATTCACTAAGGCTTTATTGGTTTGTCATAAACAGATGGTTAAGGGTTAATGCCTCTTTTACCTGTAAAGGGTTAAAAAGTTCACCTAGCCTAGCTAACATCTCACCAGAGGAACCAATGGGGGAACAAGATGTTTCAAAAGGAAGGAGGGAAGTTTTTTCCTTTGTTTAGAATTTCAGTTTCAGCTGGAAAGAAGACGATCAAGGAACCAGCCTCTTATCAGAGTAGTAAGTTTTAGAAAGGAATAAATAGGTTTATGTTTATTTCTTTGTAACTTGTCTTATGCAATTAGAGGTAGAATCAAATTGGGTATTTGGGCATTTTTTTGTGTAACTAAATTTGTGCCCAGGGGAACATCCCTGTATTTTGAATCTGTTGTCTGTGAGAGTAGCTGGTATGCTAATCTCTCCCAGAGGGTTTTTTTTACTTTTCTTTTCTTTAATTAAAAGCCTTTTTCTTAATACCTGATTGATTTTTTTCCTTGTTTTTTAGATCCAAGGGGATTGGATCTGGACTCACCAGGGATTGGTGGGGGAAAGGAGGGGGGATGGTTAATTTCTCCTTGTTTTAATATCCAAGGGGTTTGGATCTGTGTTCACGAGGGAATTGGTGAAGTCCCTCAAAACTATCCAGGGAAAAAACTAGTGCTTGGGGGATGGTGGCAGTGATACCAGATCTAAGCTGGTAATTAAGCTTAGAAGTGTCCATGCAGGTCCCCATATCTGTACCCTAAAGTTCAGAGTGGGGAAGGAACCTTAACGGTTCGACAATCTGTGTAATTTGTTGTTGAAGTGCAAGGAAACATGTCAGTGGCAGGAATGACCAACCCACGATACTGTTCCTTGCTGCGTTTGGGAATTTGATACCGAATACCCATTTGTCATTACTGTCATTTCTGATCCAATAGCAGGTTGCTGTATAATATGATACCGTCATTATTCTCTCTCCTTTCTCCCAGGGGCAGGCACAATTTTCCTTTTTTTATTCATTTTTGATCACTTGATAGGTCATGAATGTTAATAGGCCCTAAGTGTGACATTCCCTTGACAAAATAACCAGCTGCCTTCTTAAAAAGAAAAAGTGCATCTGTTCGATCATTCATTTCCCCTCCCTTCTTCTCAATCAGTCAATGCTCCACCCTAGTGATGGCTTCAGTCTCCTTGCCATTATCAGCTCTTCAAATTCAGAGCTGGGAAGAGATCCAGTCTGAAGTTTCCCACAGCCCCCTGCAGTTCATCAGTTATTGCCCTGCAGACTAAATCCTTTCCAAAGCATAGCTGCCAAGTTTTGTGCAGCTCCATGTCTGACATTCCATGCACTCTACATAATTGCACAAAAGTGCATATAACCATAAACTTTATGATCATAATACCCTGTCTTAAGCAGTGACAGTGGAAAATTCAGCTGCACAAAATTTGCAGTTCTGGTTGGCTGGCTGCTGGAAGTCATGTTGGTTGGCTAGAGAGGTGAGTACTAGAGCATGATAGGGGGAATGGGATGGGTGGATGCTGGAGGGTGTTGGGTGGGGGGAACAGGGTGCTGGCATCTGTGGTAGATGGCTATCTGGTATATAGTGGGGTGGGTAGGGATGTCTGAATGAGAAATGAGGGGTATCTAGATGAATAGGTGCTGGGACACCTGAGGCATTAGGGTAGCTGGAGTTGTTTGCTGGTGTAGGTGGCATGCCTGGGCTAGCTGGAAGGCAGACTTTTGGCTCTTTGCAGGGGAGGGATTGTATGAGGGTGGGTGAGTGCTATCACTGCTGAAGGGATGGAGTTACAGAGGTGTTGGGGTGGGTACATACAGAGGTGTATGGGGCCTCACCTTATGCTGCCAAAATCCCGCCCCACACACCACCTGCCTGGATGAGATCCAGCGGGGGGAGCAGCAAGAGAGGAAATGCATGGCTGCCTGTTCAGCAGGCACTAGAATCACCCCAAACAGCCAAAAAGTGGAACTGCATACAGATGCCAGCTGCCTGCTGGATGGGTGAGACTCCTGCTGAGACCTGGGAATGTAGATCTGTTAAATTGATTACATTTGGCAGCCCTGCCTAAACCAAGAGTATTTAAATAGGAAGGCATTCCAGTTAGGTCAGCAACAGCTATGAATCTGACAGATTCTTCACAGGTGCATTGGAAGTTAACATATCCTGTGTTCTGATTTCCCCCCTCCTCCTACCCCATTCCTTATTTATGCTAAAAACTAAACTAAAATCAATGATCTTCAATGGAAGACCATGTAAAATGGGGAATAAATGAAGTGAAGCCTCGGGGAAAGATGCTTGAGCCAACAAAACTTAAAATATACTACCAGCTAACTTCCCTGGCTTTGCACTTTGTCCTATGACATCTCTTATGCTGTCATAAACAGATTGTTAAGGGTTAATGTCTCTTTCACCTGGAAAGGGTTAACAAACAGGGAACTAAACACCTGACCAGAGGACCAATCAGGAGACAAGATACTTTCAACCCTGGGT
>NC_133773.1:79848617-79968220 GCF_003597395.2 Chelonoidis abingdonii
CAAGGGATTTGGGTTCTTGGGGTCCCCAGGGAAGGTTGGGGAGATCAGAGTGCCCCAAAACACTATATTTTTGGGTGGTGGCAGGCTATCAGATCTAAGCTGGTAATTAAGCTTAGAGGAATTCATGCAGGTACCCACATTTTGGACGCTAAGGTTCAGATTTGGGAATTATACCTATGCATGTCAGGATCTGTTCTTGCGTGTTTTTTATCTGTAAAACCATTAATTTTTCTTCCTTCAAATCCTTCTTTAAAAATCACTTCTGCTGTCATTCCTACAATGGCAATGTGCCATGTGTCCTGCAACTGTTGCTAATAGTACTAACTATTGTTACCCTGACACTACTGCCTCCTGCACTTCCTTGTTTGTTCTCTTCATGTTTTGTATTTGATCATATTGTCTCTTTGGGGTATAGTCTGTCTTTTGCTACGTGTGTGTACAGTGCATAGCATAATTGGGCCTTTTTCTTTGATTAGTAGGGCTTATTTGTATTGCAGAAGCACGAAGAATTAAGTTCTAATGACTACCGAATACTCAACCAAACCTTCAACTGAAATCCCAAATTATTATGTTGATTGTAAAAGGTTAGCTGGCCCACTACATGAAACTGGAGAGTTGAACCCAGTTCAGTTCATGTGCTCACAGTTTGGCCAGTTGAGAGGGCAGAGTAGAACCTGGAGGCTATAAACAGTCAATCGGGAGTCACTCAGGAGGAGGGTAGGAGATGAGAGCTGAGACAGAAGGTGAAGGCAGGAGAACAGCAAGAGGGGTTTGATGGTTGGCATCTCCAAGCCAGGGCCAGAGGGCAGGAGGAGCAGCACAGAGAGATGAATGCTGGCTCTGAGCTGCAGCCAAGGGCCAGAGAGGGCTGAAGGAAGGGGAAATAGTGAGGGGCTTACCCCTTGATGTCTCCTTGCTGGAGTGTTGGACACCAAGGAACACTGAGAGGGCTGGAGCTATGAGAAACTTCAGGAGAGAAGTTCCCCACTGGGATGAGCAGGTTGCAGTCTAGCTGGAAGGTCTGGAGTGATTGCCCTGGCAAAGGGATGGAGGTGTGATAGAAGATGCTGGGGTTTGATGAGAACAAAGCTGGGTTTTTAAGGACAATATATCATCCCTGGTGCATAGATCTATGTTTTGGGGGTTTTTACGAATCATTTGAACTATGTTTTGTTAATAAACCATGTTGATGGATGAGAGGATAAGCTTGCGTGATGTTTCCGGGGAATCAAAAAAGAAACTGAGGTGTGGAACAACTTGCGTGGCTGCCGAGAGGTTGTGCCAGGGAGGAGGCCATGTGTTTACACTGATAATGAGCCAAATAATTCTTGGTTGTACCAGTGCAACACTAGTGCCATTTCCTGCAATGGGATCCCCTTGTGAGGATCGTTTTGCTCATTCAGCATCCCATTGACATGAGTTGGATTGCACAGATGTAGCTAAGCTGCTTATTCTTCAAAGATTTATGCATTTACTTAACTTTATATGTTTGAGTAGTCCCAGTGAAGTTGTTGGGATTGCACGTGCATAAAATTAAGCACGTCTGTCTTTGCAGCATCAGGGACAAATGAATAGAATTTGTCCTAATTTCTTATGGATCTTCAGTTATTAGATGCTGTTAAGATAAAATATCAATGCTATAGAAACACATTCTAACACAAGATAGAATTAAAATCAGTGTTACTGTTTGTAGCTATAGTTTCAAAAAGCAATAGTATATAATTTTAATTATCTTTGAAACCTTATTTAGAGGTTAAAAAACTTGCTTGTTACCAAAACCCCTTTATTATTAACTCCTATGATTTTGTTCTAAACATGAACCTTTTGTGGTGTATGGAGCATGAAATATTGGCAAGAATTGGTCTTCACAATTAAGTGGCATTAAATAGGATACTATAAACTCCTATATGAAGTAGGGTGATCAGATAGCAAGTCTGAAAAATCAGGACGGGTGTGGGGGGTAATAGGAGCCCATATAAAAAAGCCCCAAATATCGGGACTCTCCCTATAAAATTGGCACATCTAGTCACCCTAATATGAAGAGACCTAGAACAGTACTTTCAATGGAAAAGTGTCAAAGGTCTAAACAGGTAATATAAATACGTATTTACAGATTCAAGATTATTTTAGCCCACTAAAATAATTTACTTTTGAGTAACCTTTTTTTTTTTTTATTTTGATTAAACCCCCAATCCATCAAAGCACTCAGTCCTGGATTTAGCATGCTACTTCACATGCCTAACTTTAAGCATGGGAGAGGTCCCATTGTCTTCAGCAGGTCTCAAGTTCTTGAAATTAACCATGTGCTTAACTGCTTTGTGGAACTGAGGCCTAATGGCCTGATTTTGAAAATATCTAATAGAAGTATTTCTCACTACTGTTTAAACTAGTCAGTGAAGAACTTGGTAGAAGGGTGTGTTTTATCTGGGGGCTAAGGATAAATGGAAAAACCCTCCCAGTTCCCAACATAAAGTCTTGTGCATTTTTTAAAAGAATATAAATAAATAAAATATTTTATTAAGCTGTGAAATATTTATTTTTTCTTTCACACTCAAGCCCTTTCAAAAAATGGACAGTTGAAGTAATGAGAGAAAATCTGTTCTCATGTTTACTTACCGGGCTTGGAAATGTGAACATTTAGAATATGTGCTTTCACAAAATCTCTGTCCCATTTTTGTGGATTAAAGAGATGAGTAGCTCCTCAGCTATTTGTATCAATAAATCATTTATATTAACAGAGGCTTTGGCCCTAGACTGAAGTGTGGGGGGTGTGGGTGTGTGTTTTGTTGTCCCCTGACCCTCCCCCAATACTGTTGATGATAAGATGTTTGTTTGTCAACACTGTTAGAGGCAGTGTTTTTTATCTAATGCTGCTTGAAAGGGTTAAGGTTTTGTTTTTCATTTTATTTGTTTTTTATTTGGACAGTAACTGAATTTTTTTCCATGATCCCTAAGTGGCACATTTTAGCTCTTTCTAAGGTAATGTCTGTATTAAAATATAATTTTCATTTGCCCTGCACTTGTGGTTCTTGATTCATGAAAAGAAACTAAAATAGGGACATTATGGTGTTATATTTCTTATTAGCTGTTGCAATTCAACGTTTATTGTATTTTAAATTAACATATTTGTGGTTTTTGTGACTTTTTAACAGGCTGTAACTTCAATCTATCGTGAATATAATGTCTGCTGCAAGGAAATAACAGTAAGTGTTTATTTTATAACTTTTTATTTTAAAAGATGTGATTTCACTGGTTGAGATTCCATTATTCTATAGATGTGGTGTTTATTGAACTTAATGATTATAGCTTGCCGAATAACAGGCTTAAGTGGAATTATCTGATCAAAGGTGATCACTCTGAGATTAGTACAGCAATATACAGAATATAAAAAGTATGACCACCTTTTGTGTAAGCTGAACAGCTGGCCTGTCTGTCTCTCCTCTGTAGCTGTTGGGATGTCAGCAGTGTGCTCTCTGACCTAACTTTCAAGCCCTCCTGTCTTTTAAAGGGTGTGAGACAAAGACAATATCTGCCATAACAGGTATCCCTTATCAAACACTGTTTTGTTTATAACATGCTTCTGTAGAAACTTTTAGTACTTTGATGGGATCTTTTCCTTGGATACCTGGATTCCCACAGACGTGGATATGCTGAATACGGGTCACTTGGAGGTTAAGAATCAACGCTCTGGTCCTTAGAATTCAAACACATTTATGGCTAATGTCCTCATAAGGATTCTGTAGGAATATTTAATATGTAAATTAATTTAATTTTCCACAAAAAGTTATAAAGAGTTAATATTTACTAAGAAGTGCATTCTAAAAGATTATTATAACTACCTTGCTATGGCCAATCTTGTAACTCTACAGAAAGAGGGCTTTTTTTTTTTTTTTTTTTTTTGTCTTTGGAATTTTAGTGGGTCAGCTGAAGATCACTTAGTGATTCGGATAAAATAAATCCGAAATTAAGACTGTAATTTGTATTCACTGTTTTGATTTAAAATGCGTTGAGCAAATGTCATCCCTGAACCAGTTTTGAACAGTACAGAGCAATTTTGCGGCCAGTCTCTTCAAATAGGGTTTCTCTAATGACCTGTGATGTAGATGCAGTCAACTTCAGACTATGTTGCATATCCTTGAAAAGTGCCCACTGACTGACTTTGGCTACCAGCTCTTCACCTGGCTGACGATCATGCTATCAAATGGCTGAGCATAATGCACATACACTGAAAGAGGTAGTGTAGGGGATTGAGAAGTTTTTATAGGCTTCTCCACTGACTTGCTGCGTGGTGATGGGGTTTTTATTTATTTATTTATTTATTTTGTGGAGGTGGGGAAGGACAGGGTATTTGGTAGCCTTTGTTTCCTCATCTGTAAACTGGGAAAAATATCTATCACAAATATGGGTGTAATTCCTTCGTGTTTTTAATGTCTTTGAGATCTGTAGATTAAAGGTGAATAACTAGAAAGGAATTAGTGTTTCTATAGATCTAGACATTAATGTGATCATGCTTCTTCATGGTTGGCTATGTTCTGGATATCTGTGTAATTTGTGGGCTTCTGTAGCAGGTGCTTTTTCCTACATCAGGGTTTAATCTTCCACAGAACTAGGATCTACTGTTGATGGTGTTTTTATCTAGGTCTAAAACCTAAGAACCCAGAGTATTAATGAGAAGAATAAACATAAAACTGTGGTATCCTGCAATAAAATTATTAACTATCAGCTCTCATTTGCTATCTCAGCGTTCTCCTCTGACTAGCCCAAGATGCAAGCCTCCAAAGCTCACTTGTTACATATTTGAACAAGCACCTTTCTGCCATTCTGCCCTATGCACTTGAAAGTTGCTTCCCACAAAGGTCTGCAAAGCAACCTCATTATACACTTTTAAAACTCTCCTTTCCCAACAGAAAACTTGACAATGGGTAAGACTACTGGTGAGGTGAGACCACTGCCCATTATGCTGATTAACAGTTCTTCCATTTTTTACTTGCACTTCCCCATCTGTCTGTCATCTCTTGTCTAGACTGTAATCTCTTTGGAGTGGAAACCGTCATTTTGTTCTGTTTATACTGTGCTTAATATAATGGGGTCCTGGTCCAGGCCTAGCATTCCTCAGTGCTAAGAATTCAAATAATAATAATTAATAAATGTGTATAGTCTTATACACCTAGATAAGAGAAATGTATGTGCAGTAGTAAATGAAATAAAGACCATTTGTATTCTAGGAATCGACCAAGTGAGTACAGAAACTTGTCTAAGCTGTGTAATAATTGATTCATTTTTTTGCTAAAAAGCATCATTGTTAACACGGACTAAAAGTGGTTATAATGGTCTGGGATCCATAATTTCAAGGGTAACTTGTACAAATGAGGGTCATAACTTAAATCTCTCTAGCTACCAGAGTACCCATTAAACTGCAAGAACAGCCAAAAAGCCTTTGGGGGCAGATAAAGTAGGAAATGGAAGTAGGAAAGAATACTCTTAAAGTATCACTTTTCATAAATACCTGTATTTTAGTAATGTCTTATTTTTTTTGTATCATTACCTTAATGTGTAACTTGATTGTAACCAGTGGTGTCCATTTCCTCTGAGAGGTTGCTGGCTTGATATTTTTGGTATCTAATGGGATACAATGCTTGTGCTTTACTCCCTCTCCCCTCCCCCAGAAAAAAAAATCTGTTCACTGTTTCACAATAAAATGTATGTTCAGCTTAGGTAGCTTAACTGAAGTTCAGGTTCTAATAGGGCTAAAATTCTTGGCTAGTTCTCCTGGCTTGTTCAATCCAAATATCTGGTTTAGATGCTGTAAACCCAACAGCAGGGACCGTATTGAGTCATTCACGGAATACTGACTTTGGACTATGACAGTTCCAGGAATAACTTCCTGGGAGGGAAAAATCTAAATTTTTCCAAACACTGATACTCTGATAAAATTCTATCCCTGAGGTGAAATTCAAGCTAATGTGAGAGATAGGAAGGGAAGTGGTTTGCAATCAACTATAGACAATCAAATCTCCTTCTAATTATCAGAAGTATGAGTCCAACAGTGGCAAGATAGACTAACTATAGAAATAGTGGGAAGTAGTGATCATGTGGCGCTGTTTCTGGATCTGATGAAGAAATATGGAATTGAACTTAATTCTACTTCATTATCCAGGTGTTTTGGTGCTGGTCAGTTACTACAACTTTAGTGGGATGTTGCAGAAGAGAAAATAGCTATCTCCTTTGAACTGGGTATGTAGATAAGTGGTAGATTTAAGTTTAAGTTTTGAATTTTGCCATTCCCTAACTTATGTTAAACATGTTTCTTAAGTATAAATGAACACATTATGATACAACACAAAACACTGACTGAGCAGCAGTCTTCTACTGATGTTGAATCATTGCTGTGGGTATAACTGTATATTGTATCATCAGCATCCATTGCTGGCTATGTCACGTGCACATCACTCTTTGTATTTTGTATGAAATTAACATTCATTTCACATATCTTCCTTCCTAATGCTGGTTGGCTCAAATTAAACTTTGCACTAATGAGCCTGAGGTGAAGAATGTCACCGCAGAACAGAAATGCAGGATTTTCTGATGTAAATATGTTTGTTCTCATTTATTACTCCCCTCCTGGAAGATTGCCATTATAAAGTATCAGGTATTGGAATGATGCTACAGCATCAGAAATGGTCACTAGCAGATGCTGTTCACAATCTGCCCCAAGTATTGGCCAGTGCTGCTTCTGGAGCAGCCCCAGAGGAAGACCGACTCTCCAAATCAGTTTCTCATCAGTCTCCATGCTGCTCCAGGAAGAGAATACATTGTGATAGGTCTATATCTGATGCAACATACATTCCACCATATGTTACACAGCTACACTACTGACCATGTGGAAGAAAATTGGCTCCACCCATTCCTCTTCCCACCTTCCCTTCCTGCTTATTATCCTGAGGAGCAGATATGGCAGTTCTGCAGAGCCTGCTTCACCTGCTACCACCAATGCTGTGGTAGCTGGTGCAGGGGCATAAGGGAGCACCACTGTGCTAAATTTGATCCATTTTTATTGTTTTAGTAGCAACAACCTGCTCCGTTCCATACACTACATGCAAATCGAGACAGTCTCTACCCTTTAATATCTTACCATGTGTTAAGTAAAGTTGCTGGAAATGTCAGACCACAGTGTTGGGATCATCCTGAGCCCATAAAATGGGATAGCTGGCAGCACAGTACAGATTTCCCAGGACAGCTTCCTCAGAAAAGGTACACTCTTGGGGGCGGGGGGGACTAGAGAGGTGGAAACCCTAGTAAGATGTTACATATGTTGTGACCGAGGTCCCAGTGGGGGCCAGCTGAGTTCACTCAAATAGGGTAAACTGTAAAGAATGGGGCAGATAATCCTCAAAGATGGCAGATAGTTTCAGTACCTAGATTTACCAAGCCAGCATAAAACAGCTTCTTTATTACCTCACTGGTTGCCCAGAAACCAACAACACAGTTCCCTTGAAGTAACCTCAGGCCTCCATCCTCGTTCCCAAGTCAAATATGAAGATTTCTGAAAATCTTATTTTATCATATAAAAGAAAAGGTTCTGCTCCCAAAGAATCAAACACATTACCTCCCAGGTTATTGAATATTCCAGATCTTTCCCAAATACAGTTATAGCTAGTTTTAATTAAATAAACTAAAATGTATTAGAGAGAGAGTGTATGGTTAAAAAATCAGTATACGTACAGACATCAGTTCAGTTCTTGAGGTTCAGATTTATAGCAGAGATGGTGAGCTGCTTTGTTGCAAAGAGTTCTTTCAGAAATATTCCATAGGTTATAGTCCAATATTTATATGTCAGGGCAGTTCAGTCAGAACTCAGATCTCAGGCCTTGTGGTTTAGGCTTCCCCTGCATGAAATCTCAAGCAGATCTGAGTTAAAAAGGATCAGGACACAAGGATCTCTTATACAATTTCAGGTCCTCTTTGACAAGTTGGAATCTCTTGGGGAACAATAGGTAATCCAGGGCATCTTTGAAGTGAGTCTGTCATCAGTCCTTAGCTTTACAAATTAACATAAGACAATCTCCTGTTCTTCCACCATTCACAGATGAGTTGCTATACATTTCAAAGAGACGAATACAGAGATAGCTCTTGTTTACAATTAATTTAAATGTGAGGCTGTTCTTTTGATCTCTGAATTAATAGTTATAGTGACAGACAGGAATTGTCCCTTTTAAATAGCTAGCATCAAGGATTGCCTCTAACTTCTAACAACGTAGGTTCGCATTTCAAAGTTCTAGCTTATTTACCATGAATGACACTAATTACCATTCCCATACCTTTCTAACATGACTTTAAAGGTGGGCTGGGTGATTCATCCTGCAAACTGCTTAACCCTTTCTGGACATGAGTTATATTTTGTATAAGATTTGCTGCAATTATATGGCAGTGGTAGCAGCAATGGTTTTCATAATTATATTTTAATCAGACACCCTCTCATGTGTAGCTAAGAATAGTTACTTTGACCATGGTTCAGCAGAATGCTTCTAGCATTGATCTTTATGGCTGTACTGAGACCCACTAACTTAAATGGCACTGCATGAAGGCACAGAGGTCCAGGATAAGTGAGTCTCAGAAATGAATTAGGTTTAAGCTGAAGAAAGTAAATCCTACCACAACAACAACAAATAACCATAAGCCTTCTGTAGTGTTTTTACACAGGCAGCAATGTAAAATGCTGCTTCTTGTGCAGCATTCAAATATGTTAAATTACCTTGCGCAGAATAGATAACAAAACAACTTTAAACACAACCTCAACAGTTATCCCACTTACAGTGCTTGCAATACCAGTATTGTAGATAGCTCTATATTGATTTATTTTGAAATATGCTACATCAGCTTTTCTAAGAGCCTTTATGATTACTAGGGCTCTGACTGGGAGAGGGAAAAGTCGGGAAGGTAATTAGAATGACCTTAAACTATTGAGCTGCTGAATGGTGCTGGATCATTGTCCAGCACTGACAGCTGTTCTATAGGACAATGCATATTAGCACAGTATTCACATTAACTTTTGTTGCTACCAGTATGAACACGAGCAGCAAGAATCTGAACAGCAGACCATTCCTGCGCTTTGAGTGCAGTGTCTGACTCTGAGAGTCCTAGGAGAAATTAATGATATACTGCTTTGTGTTCAACTCCTATCTTCCTTGCAGTCTTTCTTTTCTACTACTATACATTTTTTAAAACTGTTAATTTGTATTTCAAGCATGGTAGCTCATCAATCTATTGATGTCTTCTTATTTAGGATAGGTATGCTGTCTACACTAATATTTTGTGTCTCGGTTGTTTGTGTGTCTCGTGATTTTACAAGTAACATTTGTATCTCATTTTCATTTTAAAATATTTTCATGGTTGATCTTTTCTCAAGACTGTAGAATTTTTATTATTGTACCTGAGAAAAGAATTCACAGGTGTAGCACAAGCTGCTTAATCACATTTTAAAAAAAAAACAAAAAACCCAAACACTCATTAACTTGCACATATTTTAAATGTGTGCTCTTTGCTCCTATGAGAATAAGTGTTGTAAAAATACTTCTCAAAGTTAGGGGGTAAATTAAGTAAAATGACACCTCTCATCTGTATGAAATGGAAATAAGTACAGTACTGAACCCTGGAACCCCTCTAGGACTGAGAGTTGTGTTCTATTTCTAGTTCTGCCACTGACTTACTATGCTACCTTGGGTGAGTCTCAAAGGCTCAATTTTCGAAGGTGCCTCACTTTTGGCTACCTCTGGTTTTGGATGGACAATTTGGAGACACTTTCAAAGTTAGATACTGAAATTGTAGCAGTAAAATTTGTGGATTCTTCTGAACACTTTTTCCTTAACTTCTCAGAACCTCAGGATGATAATATTTACTTTATTCTTAGGGGTTTTGTGGTTTAATTCTTCTGTGCTTATAAAGTGCTTTTGGGACTCTTGTGTTACAGGTGCTATCTGTTTGCAATTACTGTTCTATCTTTTTGAAAACAAGAAACCTGCATGCTAGAGTTTCAATTTGATGCATTGGTAGGTGTGCAACTAAGCCTCAGTGGAGAGCAGTGAAATATTATGAAGCAAATTCCCATAAGAACATATGCTATTAGTCAGTTACTACCATGTCAAGTTTCCAGTACTGAGTGGTTTCTGAAGCTGGATACCTGTTTTTGCTGTCTGGAGGAGAGTGCTAAATGTGCGGCAGCCTTATTTTACTTTTGCTTTAATTGAACTGAAGCATTTACAAGTATTTTTTTAGAGTGTACAATCAGACGTAACATGTTGTTATATGTCAAGGTAGTTATTAAATAGTCAAACTTTAATAATGACAAAATTGCTCCCATGCTAGTGCTCACCCAAATGAAAATTAAGCTCACATGAAAATTAATGGTGCTACCTTTCTATTTTCCTTTATTGAATACCACAGTTCTTACCATATGTGCTAACATTTTTGTTGTCACTTGTATGTTAAATATGTTCAGGTCATTTTAGTTAATCAGAAATATAAACTTAATTAGAATTTTTTGTTACCAGTTAAATTGATATTATGACATTGTACATTTGTAAAAGTTTTTAGCTTCATTAAAAGCTTGCTAGTAGTAGCTATTTAATATTCCCACACAATAAATAGAGGAAACTAGAACTTAAGCAATTCATATAAAAGTGAAAAAAACCAACAATTACAAAAAGACTTTGGTTCAATAATGCTGTTCCTGTTGATAACAAAGTTCAGTATGTAGAAAAAAAATAAGATTCATAAGGTTCTAGAAAACATGGATATTTTAGTTCTCCTTCTTTATATAAGAAGAAGAGATCTTCAGTCCTTAGATCTTTATACGGAGTATGGGATGTTAAAGATAAATGTATTGGGGCAAAATTCAGACTTGGTGAAACTATATGTGCCACTTGGTTTGCATTTAATGTACTTAGATAGAATGGTGATGAGTGTGATGCTTATACCTGAGTTGTACCTACTTGCTGTGAGGTATGAATTTGGACACTTCTCTCTTTCAATAGGGAAACCAAGATAATCGCACTCAAATAGTCAGTCAGTTAAAACATGGTATACACAGAAATTAACATTCACTGAATTACTGAGACTATGAATATTCAAATATTTTGTTATGTTAAAAGTACAACTTTAATTTTTTAATCCTCGTCACTGTTACTTTAATGCCAGTTAAGCATCATGTTTAGTCCCATTAAATGTTTTAGTTAAATTATAGGATATTTGAGTTATTAGCGCTAATGAATCAACAGGAGCCCTAATTTTAACTAATAAAGTAATAGTATTACACCACTTAGCTCTAATATTGCAGAGGAGATGATGATCCGGAATAGGTGATGGTTTTGATTCAAAACACAATCAGGACTTAGATTTGTTTTTACATTCAACATTGCTCATAAGATCTCTTCATATTTTCACCATCTAGTGCTGAAGTTTCATGAAAACTTCTGTTAATGTAAGATCTTGTTCAGTTCTGAACCAGAAATGGAAAGTCGTTTCCTTCTGCTTTTGGTCTCAGTGCAGAAGCAAAACCATAAGGGCAGATTTGAATCTCAAAATCATCTCCTTAATTTAAACAGGTTCTTGTTTAGACACAACCCCATTAGTGTCAAAGCACACGTGAGATAGGTAAGTAAGTATTTTATAGACTGGAAAACAAGTGAAATAATGCAATCGGCCCACCACCACATACTGAACCTTTGTCATACCAGGATTATAACTCAGAGTTCCTGATTCCCAAACTCATATGGTACGTCTGTCTTAGCGTTCTCTCCAAAAAGGGTGAAATGAATGGCTCTTGCTAAATTTTCCAATAGTCTTTCTAGAAGCTGCAAAAGGGAACATCAAATGAAAGATCAATAACTTATCCAATACATGTTTCCATGCAGTATATTGTTACGATCTGTTGAGGACAACTGTAAAGCATAATAGACTGCAGAGTTGGTTGTTTTATTGTGTGTGGGGTTTTTTTTTTTGGTCCTATTACCAAGAGCAAATCAACATAACCTCTGTTAATGAACATCTGGAGAAAGTTGTAATCAGTCTGTGATTTTGGTATCAACCCAATAAGATAACGGACCTGCAATAGGCTTTTTTTTTTTTTTTTAAAGTACTGGGCTTATTATACAAATGTGTTTACATGTCATCTGAATGATGATTATCAGAGGGGTAGCTGTGTTAGTCTGGATCTGTAAAATACATCTGACGAAATGGTTATTCACCCACAAAAGCTTATGCTACAATATGTCTGTTAGTCTATAAGGTGCCACAGGACTCTTTGTTGCTGAATGATAATGAAAACTGACATCAGGGCCTTGAACTTTTTCAACAGTTGAACATTTTGAAGAAAACCTTCAAAATTGTAACAGAATATAGAAGAGGTTAAATCTGCATCATTTCTGGTCATCTGTATTCATGAGAATAGATTCATGTTGTGCTGTTTTCTGTTCATGTTACAATCTCCTCATGAGAATGAGGAAGCATTGCAATGCTTCATATAATCTGTGAGATACAGTAGTCTGTCTTACTGCCTTGACCTTTCAGTTTTTTGTATGATGGATGGTAGGCAACATCACCTCTTTCCCATGGTTTAGTAAGGCTATAAAAAGGTGCGTAAAACAGAACAGCTACCCAGTCAAAAAGCAGCGTGTGGATAAAGGTCATAGGTGCGTACGATACAATTACAATACCATTCTAATTCACAAAATATATCAGACAATAAAATTTTGACATCTCATTCCTGTGAGGGAAAAATTGTAAAAAGAACAGAATAAAGCACACAGTATAAATCATTTCCCTTACAGGATTGCAATAAGACAGTTGCCCTTTTTCATTAGTCTTAAAATTATACTTTTGTTTGAACCTCATAAAAGGAAACATCATCCATGCAAACGAGAAATACCAACCAATAGATCTACGCACATACCATACATTTGTACTATTTTATAATTGTACCTGAGTGAGAATCAAAAAACCAAAGTGTTTGAACATGGAAATAAGTAAGATAAAGTAACTAAATTAAAACTTTAGTACATTTTGGTCATGACCAGATGGAAGCCGTGATGAGTTCTCTCAGTCAGAGAGACAAATCCTTCCCTCAGCTATTAAATTCAGAAATATATCCGAGAGCAGAATTTGTGCCCCCCCCATATTGAGAATTCTGTCTCTCTTTTTTTTTTTTTTTTTTTTTTTTTTTAATACAGATGTCCTATTATGACTGAAATACCAATATTGACTATTGCAATGTTGATAACAGCATGAAAGTTAGGAGAGAGAAATGACCATATTATGAAAATCTGCATGGTCTACTGTCAGAAGCGTCTAATTTTGGTGTCAAAAATTGACTACCATAGCTATTTCTCCACTCCCACACATGCACCTACAAGCAAAGGAGAAGAATGGAGTTCAGAGGGGAGGATTCCAAGACCCTTAATGGGAGAACCAAGCTCAAGGAATCTAACAAAGCCAAGTGGGATGTCGGAGGTCTATCATGGGTGAGCCAAGGCAAGATGCACAGTAGAGCCCATGCGTGGATGCAAACCCCACTGAGAAGGATCCAGGTCTGAGGTGCTTAGCACAGCATCCATGATAATACTTTGAACATCTTTTCAATCTATAAAGTTTAGTATTTGACAGCAGTGTGACTCAAATCAATACAGTACCTTTTCATTTCAACACTGGCAAATGTCTACCAAGAGCATTTTAAATTAGCAAAATGAGTCAAAACATTAACTGTTAAAACTGATTTGGTCTAACACTTACTTTAGTGGGAGGTCTGGTAACTTCCTTTGTTCAAAGCAGTATTTGCTTTACAATCAGGTTGAAGTGGGTGACAGCACGTTGCAGCTAGGCATGAAGGTTTCCATCAGTCAAGCGCGTACAGTAGCAGAACTTAATCCACCACGTGTCTGAGAATATGCCTTACATTTCCTTTAGTCTGTAATTGTACTTTCAGCTTGATGCCCAGTGAAATTAGCAAGGAATGCCAAAGTCTGTCTTCCAGCTGTCCTTTCTGAATTCAGAAAGAAACTGTACAACTTCTGGAAGTAATGGAAGAAATCTTTGAAGAACCTTACCTAGATTTAGCCATCTTACTTCTGTGTGTAACAGTATATCTCCATATGAAGACTCAATTTCTGGCAGTGCTTCTTTCTTTCATGTTCCTTTTTTCTCTTCCACTGGTTTCTGAAGCTACCAGTGATTGTGTCTCTTTGTAAACCACAAAGCGATCCATTTTCTCTTGTGCCGTACTCAACTGCTGGCACAACCGTGATGTGACACTGAACAAATTGCACAGCAATCTTTAATTTTCTTTAAATCAGGATGTCACATGGGCCACAGCTCTGTGCTGATTGCTGCGCGTTAAGAACAGGACTAGCCAGACCATGGATCTGATCCAGTAGGGCAGTTTGACCTTTGTTTGAACTAACCCTAGCTGAGAAGATCCTAGTGCTTCCTTGGCCTTTAGGCTGTAGAACTCGTGTAAATGGATTGGAGTGTGGTTCTGAAGTGAGCTCTAAGATTCCCATGAAACTTAGTGAGTCAGATATGGGATTGATGATGGGTGCAGTGCCACTGATTTAAATTCAGTTTGTACTTGCTTACTCCAGGTGATTTAGCTCAGCATACTTATAATTTTATGCAGTTAATAATTCCCTTAAATACAATAGACTTTTTAATATTATGCATGTTTTTAAACTTTCAAAAATGAAGAAAAAATCACAAAATATTCTCTTCCTGATATTAAATTGTAGATAGAAGTTACTGTCTCAAGACAAAATACAGGCAAAAAAACAGATGCTTTGCACTTTGGCTATTGCACTAAATAAATAGAGGTAGTCAAATAAGTTGCCTGATTCATAAAATTGCTAAGCACATTTAAGGTAATGGTACCTTACCGGTTAATAGAAGTTAACCGGTTCATTGAGCAAGTAGAAGTTGGAGAATCAGGCTTCCTGTGAGGACAGCTTCTTCCTATAATAAAAGAAAGGTGGAGTCTTTCACTTAGATGCATAGATTTTTTAGATAAATATGATAAAGGTTAGGAGACACATGCAGTTTAGATATTTCCTAGATATGTGTTCTGATGTGCATTAAAGTATCACTTTGTTCCTTAAATAGACTGTGTTCTTAAAATCAAAGGTAATATGTTTAATTGAAGATCAAACCCCAACTATTTCTCTATGATTAGAAGGTAGCACTTTGGACACTACTTTGCCTGTGTTATAAAAAGTTATATTGAATCTTGTGTGAGTCCAATAGGAGGCCTTTGGGAACTCCAGCTGTTAGACTATATGCACACTATTCCTCCTAGTAGCAGATCTTGAAATGTATTGCATAATTAACTAGGCAAGAGACAATGCAGCCCCCTGGAGTTTGCTTATCTGTGTTGAGATAATGCAAGGTAGGGCTACAACCTGAGTTCTAATTCTCCCAGACAGAAGACTTTTCCTTCATATAGAAGTAAAGTGGTTTTAGGACAACCAGGTAAAATAAGGAACGGTGAAGAGGCACTTGATTTATTCTGCTAAATTCCTGACACTGCAGGATGAGTTGTTAGACAAGACTAAATGATTTAGCAAAACATTAATGCTCACTTCCCTCCCCGCTCCCCAAAAAAACAACAACAAAACACCAAAACAAAACAAAAAAACAGGCTTTAAAAGTTTGAGTAGGGAAAACAGCCCTTACTAATAGGCAAAACACTCTGGTTCTATTTACTATAGGGAAAACAGAAACCAGAATAGAAGGGTGGATTTTGATAGTGGCAATAGATTTAACTTCTGATTCTTCATTTGTGAAAAAGATTAGGATTAGTGATAGCTCCTGAAAGGGAATTTTTAACTTTGTGGGGTTAGTTTTGTACACAGAACTGAAGATCCTATAAATTCCTTTGTATGATTTATTGGTTGTATTTTTTTTTTTCCAGCATGAAAGTAGAAATTTTTTATTTTTTTCCTTGAAGTTTTACACTTTGGAAGGATGCCATGAGCAGTCATGGAATTGTCAAGGAATCTTTCGCTGCTGCTATGTCTGCTCCTCTCTGTATTTATGCTCCAACAACTACTATATATTTCTGTCTAGGAATGTGCTGATCAGTTAGAATGTAGTATGAGAGGAAGGATTAGTCTTTATGACTAAAGCGAAGCACTGGAAGTCATTAGGGCTACTGCTATTTCTGACATGTATCAGAAGTTTTCTGCTTGACACACAATGTAACTTCATCTCTTTGTGCTTCATTTCTGAAATCCTTGGGTGGAAGGGGAAGCTACATGCTGGGAAGGGGAAAGTATTTGTCTTCAACTATCTTCTCAGACTTCCACATTTAAGTGACTTACACTCTCTGACCAGATTCTCCCAAATTTAGTAGGTCAGACCTAATATTGCTATGTCTGACAATAACTTTATATAGGCTCATAGATTTTTAGGGCCAGGAGGGACTATTCAAATTATCTAGTTGCCATTCCTGCATAATGGCCCAATGAATCAACTCAACACTCTGCGTGTGTGCGTTTTACTGAGAACTGAAAACTTTTTGTTTCAGGTCAATACTGAACTGTTCTGGTTTTTCGGGTTTTTTTTGTTGTTGTTTGGCTTGCAAAGGGGAGGGGGACAGTTATTCACACATCTTCAGTTCTCAGTTACTGAGAGTTTTCCACACTTGAATCATAGAAGTGTAGGAGTTGAAGGGACTTCAAGAAGTCATCTAGCCCAGTCCCCTGCATTCATGGCAAGACTAGGCATTATCTAGACCATCCCTGACAGATGTCTAACCTGCTCTTAAAATATCTTCAGTGATGGAGTTTCCACAACTTCTCTAGACAATTTATTCCTGCTTAAACACCGTGACAGTTAGGAAGTTTTTCCTAACATCCAATCTAAATCATCTTTGCTGCAATTTAATCCCATTATTTCTTGTGCTATCCTCAGACATTAAAGATGATTAATTTTAACCCTTCTCTTTTTAACAACCTTTTGTGTACTTGAAAACAGTTATGTGCCCTCTGTCTTCTCTTCTCCAGAGTCAACAAACCCAATGTTTTCAATCATTCCTCATAGGTCATATTTTCTAGACCTCTACTCATTTTTGTTGCTCTTCTCTGGACTCTCTCCAGATTGTCCACATCTTTCCTGAAATGTGGCACCCAGAACTGGACACAATACTCCAGTTAAGGTCTCAGCACAGAATAGAGTGGGAAAAAAATAATACATATGTCTTGCTTACAACTTTCCTGTTAATATAGCCAAGAATGATGTTTTGCTTTTTTTGCAATAGGGTTACACTGTTCACTCATTTAGCTTGTGATCCACTATGACACCAGCTTCCTTTTTGCAGTACTACTTCGTAGGCAGTCTATTCCCCTTTTTTGTGGAACTGATTGTTCATTCCTAATTGGAGCACTTTGCACTTGTCCTTATTGAGTTTCATCCTATTTACTTCAGATCATTTCTCCAGTTTGTCCAAAGCACTTACACCCCCTCCTCCCTCTCAGCTTGGTATCATCTGCAAACTTTATGTACTCTCTATGCCACTATCTAAATCATTCATTGAACGGGACTGGATCCAGAACTGATCCCTGTGAACTACTGATAATTACACTCTGGGAATAGTTTTCCAACCAGCATGTTCCTACCTTTATAGTATCACCATCTAAGTTGTATTTACCTAGTTTGTTTTATGAGGTCATGGGAGATTTATCAAAAGCCTTACTATAGTCAAGATATACCACATCTCCTGCTTTCTCCCTCTCCACAAGGCTTTACCCTATCAAAGAAAGCTTTTTGATTGGTTTTGGCATGATTGGTCTTGACAAATCAATGCTGTCTGTTACTTATCACTTTATCTTCTAGGGGTTTTCAAATTACTTAATTACTTGCTCCATTATCTTTTTGTCCTAAGTGCAAACCTCATCAGATTTCTTTTGGCTTAGTGTCATCGGCAAACTTGCTCAGGGTGCAATGCATCCAGATCATTAATGAAGATGTTGAACAAAACCATCCCCAAGACCTACCCCTGGGGTACTCCACTTGATATTGTCTGCCATCTAGACTTTGAGCCATTGATCTAGTCAGCTTTCTATCCACCTTATAGTCCATTCATCCAATCCATACTTTTTTAACTTGCTGGCAAAATATTGTGGGAGACGGTATCAAAAGCTTTGCTAAAGTCAAGGTATATCACATCCACCACTTTGACCATATCCAGAGAGCAATCATCTTTGGAGAAGCAGCACTTTCATACATTAAATATCACATGATATCTAGCCTTCTGCTTGGACAGGACTAAATTGGGCTTTGCCTCATCTGTTTTGTGTTGTATTTAGACCATATGAAGGAACAGGCAGTCTCCTCACAGATGGTTGATAAGCAGGTAACTTCCTGCATCAAGACTGCATATGAAACAACTTTGGCTTAACCCCCTCCATGGGTGAGAGCTCATTCTATGAGAGGGCAAGTATATGACTGGTAGTTTTTAGTCATGTTTCAATATTGTTCACTTGCACGGCTGCCACTAGGTCATCGGTGCATATATTTATGAACCATTATGCCATTAGTGCAGTGTCCAGGGCAATGCAAACTATGTGAAGGCTGTCCTGCTGTCCTCGTTTAAATAGACTCTGAGCCCCATCTCTTGTCGTTGCTGCTTGAGAGTCACCTAGCTGGAGTACACAACTGCATCTAGTTGAAGAAGAAATGATTTACTGTAACTGTAGTGTTTAGAGATGTGATGGAGATATGGATTCCACAATTCGCCCTCCGTCCCCTAAGCAGTTGAGTCTAGTCTCTGAGCATTTGGTGTGAAGGAACTGAGGGAGGTTGGAGCAGCAATGCCTTACATAGCCAGGGGATGGGTTGTGGTTACAAGTGCCACCTCACTCCCCTACTGGTATTGCTAGGCAAAATTATCCAGGGAGTGCACATTCCTAAGGAGAATATGTCTGCATCACATCTCTAACTACAGTAAGTAACTATTTCTTATTTGTATCTATTAAAAATTAATCAACACAGTGAAATAGAAGATCTTTCAAGCCCAGAAAAAGGTAGAAAAGACCAGTCTTGACGTTGATATTTGTATCTACTCTCTCTCTTACTCCACGTTTGTTTTCAGATGGCTTATTTATTTTGAATAAGCAGCATAGTCTTTTCATAAATGAGTACCTTTATAAATTAGTGGTAATAAGAGTCTGGCATCTTGGACCGAGTATTGTCTTAATTTCTTTCATTGGCTTTTATTAAAAGGTTTAAAAGGAATACAAAGAGCTGGAGTACACGTGAAGTGTCTCAAGGGGCTGATGTGTTCTCATGTTTCCTCCCACTGGGAAAAGTGTTGGACTTTTAAATTACAGTGCTATAATCTGTTGGTGCTTTTATAATACAATGGACATCATAAACAAGACAAAAATGTAATTTCAAATCCTAGACCAGAGACAGCTTTATATATGAAGCTGTAGCATTTTAAAGCTTGGTATGACAGGTTCTTGCTGGACTGGAATTAGGATCTCATACCAGTGTAAGGGGGAGGATTCTGAGTTTCCTAAAGGGATCCAGCATGAATTTTGTTTTAGAAGGACCTGAGACAAGGGAAAGGGTGAAGTAATATATTTTATTGGACCAACTTATTCTTTTGGTGAAAGGGACAAGTTTTTGAGTCTCTCAGAGCTGCTCTTCTGGTCTGGAGAGGGAAGCTAGTGTCCAAGGTAAATATAAGGTGGGGTAGATGTAGGAATAGACCACTTAAAAAGAAGTGGCAATTTCCAGCACAGTCATAGGACAATAGAGGGTTAGTAGGCAGCAGGGTGTGTTGCAGACTTTTGTACTGAACCATAAAACCAGTGTCGCCGTTGAATCCATGACTTTTAGTATTTAGTAGAATTCTGCTTTTAAGATCCAAGGCTTGTATTTTGAAGGTGGTGATGTGTTGTACAGGTTTCCTTTGAGAATGAGGACAAGAGGTCAGATATGGAGTGATTGCTTTTGAGAAAAGTGTTCACCCCTGGGTAATAGGGTGTTTTTTGTCTTTTTATGTGAAACTTCATTCAAGTGTTCAGTGATTTATCTAGTTTCACCTACATAGTTATTGGAGCATTTAGTGCACTGGATGAGCATGCCACTGTTGAGATAGCCATGAAGAGAAATTTTCAGTGAGCTTAAACACAAAAAGGAAGCTTACAAGAAGTGGAAACTTGGACAGATGATTAGAGAAGAATATAAAAAACATTGCTCAAGCATACATGGGGTGTAATCAGGAGGGCCAAATCACAACTAGAGTTGCAGCTAGCAAGTGAAGAGTAACAGGAAGGGTTCCTATGGGTATTTTAGCAACAAGAAGGTGGTCAGAGAAAGTGTGAGACCGTGAGGGAGGCAACCTACTAACAGCTGATGTGAAAAAAACTAAAGTACTCAGTACTCCCCCCTCCCCCCCCCCTCCGCAGTCTTCACAGGCAAGATCAGCTCCCAGACTGCTGCACTGGGCAGCACAGAATGGGAGGAGGTGAGCAGCCCTTAGTCCTTAACCTGTTCTTTCACTACTATTTAGAAATGTTGGACATGCACAAGTCCATGGGTCCGGATCTAATGTATGTGAGGGTGCTGAGGGAATTGACTGATGTGATTTCAGATTCATTGGCCATTATCTTGGAAAACTCTTGGTGATCGACGGAGGTCCAGGGCGATTGGAAAAAGGCAAATATAATGCCCATCTTTAAAAAAAAAAAGAGAAGGAGAATCCAGTGAACTACACATGGGTCAGCTTCACCTCAATCCCTGGAAATATCATGGAGCAGGTCCTCAAGGAATCCATTTTGAAGCACTTGGAGAGGAAGGTGATCAGGAATAGTCAACATGGAGTCACCAAGGGCAAGTCATGTCTGACCAACCTGATTCCCTATATCCATAGATCTGTAGAAGGCAAAGTGATGGACGTGATATATCTTGACTTTAGCAAAGCTTTTGATACGGTCTCCCATAGTATTCTTGCCAGCAAGTTTAAAAAAGTATGGATTGGATGAATGGCCCATAAGTAGAAGGTGGATAGAAAGCTGGCTAGATTGTTGGGCTCAATGGGTAGTGATCAATGGCTTGATGTCGAGTTGGCAGCCAGTATCAAGTGGAGTGTCCCAGGGGAGGGTCCTGGGGCCAGTTTTGTACAACATCTTCATGAATGATCTGGATGGTCGGATTAATTGCATCCTTAGAAAGTTTTCAGATGACACTAAGCTGGAGGGAGAGGTAGATATGATGGAGGGTAGGGATAGGGTCCAAAATGACGTAGACAAATTGGATGAGTGGGCCAAAAGACCTCTGAGGTTCAACAAGGACAAGTACAGAGTCCTGCACTTAGGATGGAAAAATCCCATGCACCATTAGAGGCTGGGAAACTACTGGCTAAACAGAAGTACTGCAGAAAAGGACCTGGGGATTAGAGTGGATGAGAAGCTGGATATGAGTCAACAGTGTGCCTTTCTTGCCAAGAAGGCTAACAGCATATTGGGGTGCATTAGTAGGAGCATTGCCAGCAGATGGAGGGAAGTGATTATTCCCCTCTATTCGGCACTGATGAGGCCACATCTGGTCCAGTTTTGGGCACCCCACTACAAAAAGGATGTAGGGGAAACTGGAAAGCGTCCAGTGGAGGGCAACAAAAATGATTAGGGGGCTGGGGCACATGGATTATAAGGAGAGGCTGAGGGAACTGGGGTTATTTAGTCTGCAGAAGAGAAGAGCGAGGGGGGATTCGATAGCCTTCAACTACCTGAAGGGGAGTTCCAAAGAGGATGGAGCTCAGCTGTTCTTAGTGGTGGCAGATGACAGAACAAGAAGCAGTGGTCTCAAGTTGTAGTGGGAGAGGTCTAGGTTAGATATTGGGGGGGGGGCGGGGAGGGGAGGGGAAACTATTTCACTAGGAGAGTGTGAAGCACTGGAATGGATTACCTAGGAGATGTTGGAATTTCCATCTTTAGAGGTTTTGAAGGCCCCGGCTTGACAAAGCCCTGGCTGGGATGATTTAGTTGAGGTTGCTCCTGCTTTGAGCAGGTAGTTGGACCAGATGGCCTCCTGATGTCTCTTCCAACCCTAATCTTCTTCTTTGATTCTATGTGTAAGACCCATGGATCTTGAAAGGTCTGTTGTGAGAGGTGTTGATTATTGTTGCTGTGGAGATAAATCTGCAGATTCTCCATCTGTTCTCACAGGGTCTGCTACCTTGAGTTGGTGTCCTAGGCTGTGGGCAGCTTGCTTCTGATGATGGTGTTGTATGAAGCCTGGAAGAGGAGGGTCAGAAAATGTTACTTTCAGGATATGGTTCCCATCAAGTATGAGTTGTAACTGTTTGATATCCCTGCTGGTTCCCTTGTGGGGTTGTAGGTGATAAGTAGCTTTATACAGTTTGGGGGCAGGCTGTGGTAATAGCCTCCTGTCCCAGATCTGGACTTTAGCGTCCAAGACCTGGGTGCTTACCTGAAACTCCCCCAAGCTCACTACCAGCTTGGATATTCTTGCTGCCACCAGGTCAGGAATTATAGGGCCTGACCCCCCTTTCCTCTCTCTGGTGTCCCCAACCCTTCCTTGGGGGGACCCCCAAGACCCAGACCCCTGGGTCTCTCTCTCTCTCCTCTCCCAGCTTCCCCCCCTTCCTGGGTTAGCCGGTGCAATGCTATACTTCACTCCTTGAATACAACCGGAGAGGCAATCTAGCTTCCCCGAGGCTAGGCATTCACCTAGTCAGCTCACACAAGAGATTCCCCCTCCCTTTGTCCTGCAGCCTTTCCCGCCCTGGGACAATAGGAAGGTGAGACACAGAGTTTGGGCTTTTCCCTCCCCCCTCTGCCTCACTAGGAAAAGAAACTTCCACAAGGTTTAAAAAGAAAACTTTATAGAAAAAAAAAAAAGAAAATATAAAACAACAATCTTGCATTAAGAAACTCAATACAGGCTCTTGCTTATAAGAAAATATGAATAAACAGTCTGATTTAAAAGATAGCCCGATTAAACCAGTCCAACAAATCAACATACATGTAAATACAACACAAAGCTCATCATAGCCGAATTACTTTGCTTTCCTTTGTACTCACAGATGTTTAGGAGAAACTTTGAGATAAGATGGAGTTAGGAGAAGGTTTGTCCCTCACAGCCGAGGAAACAACCAAGACACAGCAATCCACATCTGTACATACAACACAAAGCTCTTCATAGCCGAATTACTTTGCTTTCCTTTGTACTCACAGACTTTTAGTAGAATATTTGAGATAAGAGAGAGTTAGAAGGAAACTTGTTTACCCATAGCCGAGAAAACAACAAAGACCCCGAGTATACAAATTCCCGCCCCTGACTTTAAACAATCCAGTTCTCTGATTGGTCCTCTGGTCAGGTGTTTGGTTACCCTTTCCAGGTAAAAGAAACTTAACCCTTACCTTACCTATCTACTTATGACACAGGCAGACATGGGTTCTGTAATAAAGCAGATTCTTTCATGGTATCTGGATGGCCTGTTCCCTGGTGCAATTCACTTCTCTGGTGGAGTGTCCTGGTTTGGTGAAGGTGGTTTTAAGTATGTTAAGGTGTGTGTGCTGGATTTTCTTCTTGGAACATATATGATGATGCAAAGCTATTGATAAGATTTCTTTGCTACATCTGGGGTGATTACTGGAGATGGGGTGATCCATAGGTTTCTTGTATATAGTTGTAGGGTTCCATTGTTGAAGCTGATACTCATGTCCAGCAAGTTAATGTGGGTGTGACTGTTCTAGAGAGTTTTTTATGGTTGGATGATTGTTGAGGTTGTAATCAAAATCTGAGTGAGTTTAGGTCATTTGTCCAGAATATGAAAATATCATTGCTGTATCTCAGGTATTTTGTGAGGCATTCTTCCAGAAATTCTTCCTCGAGGTGACCCATAAAGAGATTGTCAGGCTGGTCCCATGGTTTGGACAACGTGTATTTTTTGTCAAGGCTGATTCCTCACTCTGGCACTTTTGAGTGCAGAAGGTGGTGGGGGGCACAAGGATTTTAAAAAATAATATTCGCCACTCCAGGCTGGTATTACACTCCCAAGGTTACAACTTTTCTCTGACCTTGCATGGGTAGATACTGCCATCACCCAAGTACAAAAACCCCTTGGACCCAGGAAGGCATGCTTGGGAATTCCTGCCTGTGGGGTACCCTCAAGTCCTTTCAGCCCCTCCTCTGGGAAAGAGCTGAGAAAGAAAACAAAGGAAATCAGCTGTTGCCAATTAAAAAAACCATATGCACAAACCTCTTAGGGGACGGACGGACACGCGCGCGCACACACAGACCTTGTTCTTAAAAAAGGTAAATTTTATTAAAAACAAAAAGAAAATAAATCTGGAACTTAGGCTATTGCTAGATTTTAAAAAGAGAAAATATAATTAAGCATCAAGAATGGTTTTCCTGAGGTGCAGCTTAAAGGTTACAAGCAAAACAAAAGCATTTGGGGATTAGCACAGAGGTGTTCACAAGCCATAAAGAAATGAGAGAAACCTAATTGCGTCTTCCTAGACATTTCCTGATTTACTTACTTGTCTGGGGTTTCACATAACTCAGTTCTAGGTATGATTTACTGATACCTGGCTTAAAGCTTTTTACAGCATAGTTCCAGCCCCTTCCTACTCTGTCCCTTCTCTTCAGAGCACACAGACAAAAGAGGAGTCTTGTTTCAGTTTTTAACAAGGTCTAGCCTTCCCATTGGCTCTTTTGGCCAGGTGCCCACTCACTTTCTTTTACCTGTGCATGCAGTCAGACTTTTCAACTCTTTACAAGTAAAGCAACAAGAGAACAGCGATCAAGAGGAATTTTATAGCTAGCTAACTGGTGTTTGGGTGTCCATAAAAGGGAGGTTCCCCCCTCCTTCATTTATCACAGTTGAATGTAAAATTGTTACAGTTGAGGATTAAATGGATGTTTGGCGATGTTTGGGGTGGATAGCTGAGTGTCCAGTGTCTTGAAGATATCTGAGATGGTGTTGTGGTAAGGGAATGTGACATTCATGGTGGCTAGGATATTTATTCTTGGGGAAGTTGTGAAAGTGGGGAGTTTCTGGAGGAAGTAGGTAGTGTCTTGGAGGAAGTTGGGCCTTTTGCATGATGTGTGGTTAGTGAATAGTTTCTGAGTCCAGATCTGGCCATGACACACTCACTTGAGGAATATATGAGAGGTCTGCCTGGCTTCCCTTGTTTTTGTATCTTGGGATAAATGCAGAATGCCCATGGGGGATGAGGATTGTAGAGGTTTTTTCTGTTGGATTTGGGGAAGTATTTGACGATACCCTTATGTTCCTGTGTGAACTGTGATGTGGGGTTTTCTTTGAGTTCTTTACACTCGGTAGTATCTGAGAGTTGTTTGGCTTCATTGATATAGATATCAAGTTAGAGGACTGCAATTGTGCCCCCTTTGTCTCGTGGTTTTATCACTATCAGATGGTTGGATTTTCAGGGACAATATAGCTATCATTTCTGAAATGTTGATGTTTTGTGTGTGTAGAGAGGCTATTGTAGGCCATTTTTGGAGGTGATAAATAGTTATTGGTTTTAATTTTCCTCTCCCCATGAGTCTTGCACAGCAGAACTCATGGCAACTATGGCACATAGCTCTATTGATAGAAAGATACAAGTTATAAACAGAATATGTTTTTAAGCTCTAATGTAGTGGTAAAACAGGTTTAGTGTTTTAAGATATGTGCCATGTAAAGAATAGGTGAAAATGTGGTATGATGATTTTATCAGTACTTGTTTGGTTTTACTTGCATAACAAACCAGTGGTTTTGCAGCCATGCTGATTAAATGCTGCATACCATCAGATGTTCATAATAAATATGTATATAAATATTTGTTATGGCATATATGCATAGTCACACCCAAATAGCGTTGTTGCCTTTTAAGTTTACATAACTTTTAATCTCATTCTCGCTTACCATACAGGGTCCTTTTTAATTTGAAATTTAGAAATTAATAGAGAGCTAAAATTATTTAGGAATCTGTATTCTTAATGAAGCAATGGGAAATGGCATTTTTCAAGTCACAACCATGTCTTGTGTGATATGGCTGGTATTTTTACTGCCACTTGGATCTTGTTTTGGGAATTTACCATATGGCAGAATAGAAAATTGCTAACAATTCCAGCTGTGAGCATGTTGTTAGCTCTCAAGAGAATAAAATTTCCCCTTCTCATATCCATATTCTGTATGGAAATACATTTACCTGCATCCCTTAACAGTTGCATAATACAGACATTTTTATTTTTGAATGCGTGGATCAGTACACAGTATATCAGTCTGACTCCATTTAAAATATCTGCAGCACAAATTGCTGAACATTTGAATAATGAATCAAACTGTAAGAGTCTAATTACCTTTAAGTACTTATTTCAAGGATATTATATCCTTATTTTAAAAAAATATTGAGATTTTGGTTAAATATAAAACATTTTACTAAATCATTTTCATTTTAAATCATGAAAAGTGTAATGATTAGTTTCTTCACATACAAATTTTCCAATAAAAAAATACTGTTTCTCTCATCTCATAACTAAAATGGAACTCTAAATTCTATCACTATAGAAGAAGAAAGGTAAGAGTTTTTTAATAGTATTTGTAATTTAGATGTCGTCTCCTATGAAAAGTTATTAATTTGTAACAAATGCTTCTATAACCAAAAAGAAAGTGTTTGTAAATAATGCACAGATCTCACACAGCTAACCTTTAGGATTCAGAAGGCCGATAGTCATGGGTTGCCTATGATTATGATTTCAGTTTTTATTTTTTTAATAAAATAAATTTATTTGTAAAGATAGTTCTGAATATGTGAAGTATTGACAGTTTATTGACCCCTCCCCCGTTAAAATAAAATGGAAAAATTTTTTGAAACATTTGACTTTTTTGGATTTTTGAAGGGTTGGAGTTCTTTCTGCCACAAACAATTCTGCAAACCAGCCACCAATTCATGAAATCTTTTGGTGGTAGTGAATCTATATCTTTTACACAGACAAGCCTGGCTGAAAAATTTCCTCCGAACTCTAGCTGTGATCAGCATTGTTTTTAGTGATGGACAGAGGCGGCTCTAGGCACCAGCAAAGCAAGCCCCTGCTTGGGACAGCCCATTTGCAAGGGCGGCAGGGAAGCATGGGAGCTGAGAACCAACAGGTGGCTCTGGGGGCTGTAGTTCCTTGGTTAGCTCCCTGCCTATAGAGCGAGCCCTGGAGCAGGGAAAGAACTACATTTCCCAAAAGTCCCTTGGCCACTACCAACTGGAAAGGAAGGAGGAGGACCTCCATGCAGCAGTGTGCTGTGAGTGGAGAGTTGTGCTGTGGTAGGGAGGCCATATTTTAACATTCAGAAAACAGGACACTGCATGGGGAGGGAAGCCCCACCCTGCCACCATCCACTCCCACTGACTGCCCCCTGCAGAAACCCCAACCCATCCAAATCCCCCCTGATCACCCCTCCTGGGACCCTTGCCCCAACTGCCCCCCAGGACCCCAGCCCTTATCTAAGCACCACTGCTCCTTATCCCCTGATTGCCCCTTCCCGGGACCCCTGCCCCTTGGGAACCCAGTCCCTATCTAGGCCTCTCTTCTCCTTGTCCCCAACTGCCTCCTTTTGAGACCCTCCCCAACTTCCCCCCCTAGGACCCCACCCCCTACCTGTCTCCTGACAAACCCCTGGGACTCTCATGCCTATCCAACCACTGCCTGTCCCCTGACTGCCCCCCGACCCATCTAACCTCACCTTCTCCCTGCCCCTCCAAACCTCTGCCCCATCCAACCCTCCCTGTCCCTTGACTGCCACCCCGGAAACCCCCTACCCCTTCTCCAACCCCCAGCCCTCTTACTGTGCCACTCAGACCAGTGTGTCTGGCTCCACGCAGCGCCAGACACGCTGCTGCATACGTGTGTCCCTGCCAGCAGGTATATAGGATCTTGGGGAGCAATTACCACACAGGTGGGGTGCCAATTAATTTCTTTATTAAAGGAAAAAGGAAGTGGTGGGAATTTAACAATAAAATACGAAGGGATGGGGTGTATAGGGTGTTTACAATAGACATGATGGGGGGGTTCTTATTGAACAGGTTACGGGAGTTCTAACAAGTGGGGTACAGTAAGTGGGTTCAGCACAATGGGATACAAGTACAGTCAATAAGCAACTTAACTTTATATAGGAACAATTCTGGACAGTTGTGAAATGCAAAATATACCAAAAAGAAATGCCAAAATAAATGGTAGCTTCTATAAAATGGTTAACAATCTAGATAGAATGTATTAATTGGTTGGTGGCCTTATATACAAGTAACACAATGGTATAATGTAAATACAAAGTAATCAGCAATATGGTGATAAGTGAAATTATGCAATGTAGAAAATTACTGACTTAATTTGTGAGGCTGTGATAGCAAGAGTGTAACTAAAATCGGGTTAAGGAATGGGGGGGGGAGCGAGAGTGAATGATTAGTGGCAACTGATGAGAGAGAGTGCGGCTGGAAGCAGCAAGACACTTTTGAAGCCCTGCAAGGTAAGGACAATGCGCTAGAAGCAGTTTTTAGCACAAGGGGCGGGGATATGAAGGGGGAAAACAGACATAAAGTTTACAGGGGAGAAACAGCAAGGAGTTTTGGGAAGTTCGGTGCAGCAAGAGGATTGTAACAAGAGAGACATGCTGGAGAAGCAATGGGGGTGGGGATTGGACGTGGGGGAAAAACAGACAAAGTTATAACAGACGGCGAGAAGCAGCAAAAACCTTTATCTATTTAACCAACAAATAGGCAAAACACAAATCACATTCTAAGCAAAACATAACAAGCAACTTTGCGGAGGCAACAGAACAGCAAACTATGACAAGGCAAGTAAACTACAAGCTCTATAATTTAACAAACTATAACTTATTAAACTAAAAACAAAACCTTGGTGCCACCTTATGTTAATGGGGAAGTTAACAGAGGGCAGAGGGTATGTGCCCAGGGGAGGGTGGCTGCAGCAGTGGGACACAGCTGCGCAGAGAGCCCGCAGCAAAGCCCACAGGAGCAGAGCCTTTAGCAGCGCACAAATTATTTTTAGGCAGCAAAGTGCCGCTGAGTTTTAGGAGAGTTTTAAGGCCACGTCTTAGACTACGCGCGTATCGGTGCATAAATCGATTGCTCGGGGCGATCGATATAATTCGTGTCTAATTAGACGGATATATCATCCCTGAGCGCGCTTAATCGATCGCTGGAACTCCACCAACCGCCAACAGAGTTCCGAACGACATGGGAGCGCGCGGAATCGATCCCGCGCGGTGCAGGACCGGTGAGTAAAATCGATTAAGATATTCGACTCCGCTACGTTATTCACGTAGCTGAAATTGCATATCTAAAATCGATTTACCCCCTAGTGTAGACCAGCCTAGACACAGACAAGGTTTAGCTTGAGTCTGTGTGTGCGGGGAGACAGGCCACAGCTAAATAATAAAATGAAAGTATAGAGATTCACAGAGGGATTCTTACCGCAGTCCCTAAGGCAGCAGCAAAGGAGAAGCAGCAAGAACAGTCAAGAAGGCTAGGTACAGTCTCAATAATGAGATCTCTCAGGCAGCCAACTTCTTCTTCAGGGGGGGGGTTATAAAAACGGGGGTATCTCAAATAAAACAACGAGCGGAGAAAGGATCCCCAGAACCCTGCTGATCAGAACCAGGCAGCAATGCAGGAACTTTCCGCTCTTAGTTTTAAATGTCTGTTTTTAAAGGCAAACTCAGGCAGTTCCACCAGGACTTCTGATATGCTCCCTCTGTCACAGGGGAGGAGAGGGGGAGGGACAAGCTGTAGGTGAGCACAGAGACATGTCTGGGCAGAGTCCTGTGCAGTGGGTGACTCAAAAGCACATGAGCGCTAGATCATGCCAAGATCTTAAAAACAACATAGGTCTTTGCAGCTCTGGACATTGCCTACCCGTACACGAGCCAGGTTTAACAATGTGATAACAGGCTGAACCCTTTGAACAGGGCAAGTGGCCCACTTAGCACAAGTGGCCATCGACAAGGGCAATGGCTCTTGGATAACAACTTTAAGGAAGGCCTTCCCTTGAAGAAAGGGCAGTGGCCCTGGTAACAACTTAACAGCCAGGGAGGAGGGAGGCGCACAGGAGAACAAAACAAAATGGAGTATGGGGAAGCTGTAAGAAAACAAAAAGGAATAGGGGATAGCTGTAAAGACAACATGCTGCCATGCTCTCTCACGGAGCCCACAGCCTGCCCACCCCCCAATAACTGCCTTCCAGATTTGAACACCTCAAAAATTCAGGCGTGCTCATGCTTAGTTGGCAGCTTTACTTCATTTCACCTCAAACAATTATAACTGAAATCGCACTGTAAACTTGCTGTAGAAAATAGGATAAAATTCGAAGCAGGAAAATGCTTCCCCATGGTTATTCAGGCTGAATTGCTTTTTCAAATAGCCAATGCCTTGTTTGTTTGTTTGTTTAAAAGGAAGGACAGTGATATTGCATTGGCAATTCCCATAGAAAGAAAGAGTGGAACAAAAAGAATAATAAAGGCACTCAACTTTCCTCATTATGGTAGGACAGTCTTATATATTGCATCAGATAATCTCCAGATCAACAAGCTGAAGGGGGGAGCCAGCGGCGTGAGGGGAAAGGGGGAAGCCCAGTGCTGGGGTGGCAGGGGTGGGGGGCACTGGTTGGGGGAAAGGGGAAGCCCAGTGCTGGGGCGCAGGGTGGTGTGGGTGAGGGGTGGAGAGCCCGGGGCTGGGGCAGCAGGGGAGTGCTGGGGGGAGCCCAGGGCTGGGACGGGGGGCAGCCAATATTTTATTTTTATTTTTTTATTATTATTATTATTATTTTTTGCTTGGGGTGGATAGAGCCGGCCCTGGTGATGGACAATGACAACTCAAATCTTCTTTAAGCCATTTGCTTTCATCCTAAATTTCCATCCTAAGTTTCTCCATCTTTGATACAGGAATAATTAAAAGTAATTGATTTATTTAATGTTTGTAATGTCTGCAACAATGCAAAACCACACACAATTCTCATCAGATGCTCCCAGATCCCTATGTTATTTGAACATATGTTTTGCAAATGTGTTTTTCTATTATTATTTTTAATGTTGGCAACTGTGTGAACCGCAACACAAGCAGCAGAATGTCTTTTCTACAATATGAAATTGGGAGGACTCTAATGATCTCCATTCCTCCTTCACCCCATCCAACATTTTATATATATAAATAAGTTTGTTACATTTAGGTGTTTCCCAAATTGTCATCACTTCCAAAAATTTCATAGGCAGGTCCTGTATATAGCAGTATCCTCACAGTGCACAGGATTTGGTAATGTTGTGCGAGAAAAGGAGGAATCTATATATAGATTTATATAGATATTTTTTACAAGTGAAACTGAAAACATTAATAACAGCACCATGTATCTGAGAAAAAACATAAAACTGATCCGAAAAAACTAACTAGAAAGAGGAAGGGTAAACAATGTGCTTGTTAATTAGGGTGACCAGATGTGCCAGTTTTATAGGGACAGTCCCGATATTTGGGGCTTTGTCTTATACAGGCACCAGTTGCCCCCACTCCCTGTCCCGATTTTTCACACTAGCTATCTGGTCACCCTCTTGTTAATAATGGTTTACTTTTTCATTTTAGGTTCATAGAATCTAATTGCATTTTAATTCAGGGGTGAAAGGCTAACATTTTTACATAACATTTATTTTCCTTATGTATTTATTTTGCAAAGCAAGAACTCTGAGGATTCCATATCATTTCCATAATTAGGATTGCATGACCTAACCTTGGAACATAAATGCATCCAAATTTCATGGTATGTGGTTTATTAAGAAGCATGAAACAGAAGCCTTTTATAGGTTTTGTTGAAACTTGCTTAGATTTTTCTCTTGGCTTGATTAATTTTGTACAGCTGATTTATCACCTATAGTGTGAGACTGAAAAAATTAAACTAGAATTACTGTATGTATTAAGAAGAGATACACATCTTGTAACATATTAAAGTTTATTTTCCCCTTTGTTAGTTATCTGTACAAGACAGGTAGTTTTTTTGTTTTTGTTCTAGGATTTCTTGCAGAAAATGAAGCCAATATAGTTTCTGACAGTGACCAAACTTCAAAATGTGATTAAAAGCTGGTATATCAATTTTTCTGCTGTTTTTGCATATATTTTCCACGCTGGAGACAAAATTACTCTAATTGTAATGTTAGGGTGTGTTTTTAGTAAAACTCCACATGAAGTCAGTGGCTTGATTATTTTAGTCTTGCACTTTTAACAGGTTTTTATATATGTGTGCCATTTGTTAGAACAGTTGTTATTGAAGTGTTTCTTTTACAGCTAGGGAAAGAGGAAAACGCTGTCATTGACTGTTTTTGCTGTGGGTGTTGCAAAGAACTTTGAGTTATGAGTGTGGAACACTTCTAAGGAAAGTGGGGAGGTAACTTTTGTATCTGATATCTTTGGACACAGGGAGCTGATAACACCACAGCAGACCGCAGTGTTTCTAGCTTTATTGACCTGATAGCAAAATCAAAACTAAGAGGGAAGTAAGGTTGGCAGTGGGGAGAGAGAAGTGTTCAACATTTCATCAGAACATCCTTTATTAAAAAGTTATTTAGAGATCCTGACCTAAACTTTCGAAAGTGAATTATGTTTTTAGTGCCTCTGTTCCAGGGTGGTCAACTTGAAACACCATAAGAAGGCTGGCTGGCTGGCTGGCTTGCTTGATTTCCAGCAGGCAGGTGCTCAGAGCTCCCTAAAAATCAGATCTCTTTAATGTCTCAGTTTGGGCAAACAAAGGAGTCACCAAACGTGACTGGTTATATTTATATTTAAAAATGTAGAGTGTCTCCTAAATCGCAGCAGGGTGACCAGATGTCCTGATTTTATAGGGGCAGTCCTGATATTTGAGGCTTTGTCTTATATAGGCACCTCTTGCTACTCACCCCCATCCCGATTTTTCACACTTGCTGTCTGGTCACTCTAAATTTAAACAACTTTGCAAACCATTTATCAAAATTTTGCAGAGTTCTTATTTATAGACAGGATAATGCAGGGTTTCTCAAACAGGGGTCACCGCTTGTGTAGGGAAAGCCCCTGGCAGACTGGACCGGGCCGGTGTGTTTACCTGCCCCGTCCGCAGATCCGGCTGATTGTGGCTCCCACTGGCTGTGGATCCCTGCTCTGGGCCAATGGGAGCTGCTAGAAGCGATGGCCAAGAAGTCCCTTGGCCCGCACTGCTTCCAGCAGCTCCCATTGGCCCGAAGCAGCGATCTGCAGCCAGTAGGACATGTGATCGGCCGGGCCTGTGGTAAACACACCGGCCCGGCCCGCCAGGGGCTTTCCCTAACCAAGTGGTGACCCGTGTTTGAGAAACCCTGAGTTTATGAAACTTTTTATATTGGGAAAAACAAAGATAATCTGTAAAGATAAGGAATTCATTTTAATGAATATAGTGTAAAAAGGCAATCAGTGACTCTTAACTCTTAAAATTGTCTCTGTATAAAATGTGTCTCATTAATTTGGGGCAGTGGAAATGTTTTAAAATACCCATCACAGAATAATATTGAGTGGATCTTTCAAAATCCTAACCACTTCCAGTCATAAAATCTTGATTCTTATGTTTTCATTGTACAAACAGAAACATCATAATTGTAATATTAACATCTTTTTGTTTCTAGATTAAGGAAAACAACAAAACAAAACAAAAAAAAGAGGAAATAGAAAACTTTTGGCTCTGTAAGAGTAATCTAACTGAACTGAAACTACTATCCACAGTGGAGGCTCTTCCAGCAGTTAGCAGGGATGAAGGTGCTTTAGAAATGCAAAGGTTCAGTGCTTCAAAAAGTTATTACATAACTTCTGTATTAAGCTATGGTTTAATGTGTTACAGAAACGCATGTTAGAAGTATGTGTTTTGTACAATCATTGTGATCTAACCATTTTTTGCTAAGGAAATATTTTTACTACTGTTTCCTTTTATTTAGTTGATGTAACAATAGCTAAAAGAGTGCTTAGGAAGCTAGATGACTAAAGATCATACTAATGGAACATACAAGACTTAAACTCTGCATGGTTACTGATTCATATAAATAGCATTGGTGAAACTCCACATGTTCATGAAGTCACTCTGACATTCTACAGGTCATGATGGGTAGAGGAGGGAGGAGGAGGAGGAAAGAATATATCCGATTGTGAACTGCAAAAAGTACTGCAGCCAGAATCAGACTGGTACAGCTGACCTCTGAAATATAACAATCTGTAACTCAGATCAAGAATGTCCATGTGACAAGATAATTATCAACCCTGTCCCTATACAAGAGCACATATAAATTAAAAATGAGTGATCAGGACATAAAATAGTGACCATGGGAGGTGGAAGCTCTCCTTCCTTCAGTAGCAGAACAGGTTCTCCAAGCAGCTTAATTCCATTACAGTGGCAAAAGATTCTTCTGCCCTGTTCATCCAGAAATTGGGAAGGAGTTGGTTAACTCCAGCGGGATGATAACAGGAACTAGGAGAACACACTTCCGGAGATGTTTTTTTTGTTCTCCCCCAACCCACCCTCCCCAGCCCTAAAACTGTAGGAATTCTCCGACTCCACAGCTTTTACAGGGGCAAGAGGCCAACACCCAGCATTAGGTACAGGAAAAGGTTCTATGTAGTTTAGGATTTTTTAAATTAAAACAAGCCATCTTTGTGGCTGACTATTTAGGGGAAAAAAGTGTCATCTATGGCCTTCCAAAAGGCTATGGGTACAGTATGAATGGGTTCCAAAATATGGTAACAACTGATTTAGCTGTGCATATAGTGGAATATGTACAATATTTCTCCAGTCCAAAAATGAGTGTTCAAATGCAATATTAAGAGGGAAAATGTAACAAATTTAAATGATAGCATTAAATCATAAGCTTGTGACCAAATTCTGTTCTGGTTGGAATCAATGAGAAAACTTTCACTGACTTCAGTGGGACCCCCTTAACTATAAGCATCAATACTTTTAAGAACAGGAACTCATACCGCTGTCTGTCACAGGCTGGCCGGCTGGCCTTTTAAGGAGAATTGGACTCAGCTTTGCCTGTGACCTAATAACAATCCTTCTGCTGGTCCTGATCTGGCAATTTAATTATAAAGACCGCAGCTGTGAAAGGATAAGGAAAGAACATAGGAAGAGGGAGGGTGACCCAGGAGGAAAAAACAAGAGGAGTTCCCCTGCTCTGTGGGAAGGGTCTAGTGCAGACATACTGGAGAAAACTAAAAGAAGCAAGTTAGGCTCCTGTGGGGGGCCTTGAGATAGGGCCTGTAAGAAGAAGAGATGTCCCTGGGGTGGGGGTACAGTAGAGAAACCTGCTGAGGAAAAAGCAGCATAGAAAACCTTTGCAGGGCACTGGACTTGGGGCAAAGAACTTCATTGTAGCCCAAGAGGGGAAGACAAATCACTTGATTTGGAAATTTATTTGGTTTTAGAGTTGGACTTTTCTTACACTAGAAAAGTCCTAAACTTCAAAAGTGACCAGGATTGAGGTCTAGACCACAAGAGGACAGAGACAGGCCATTACAGGCCCAGCCTGGTGGTCAAAAGGTGATGCTAGAGGCAGGGACTCCTGAAAAACTGACCTGATGCTTGAGGGATCAACCACAGTGAATGGAACTTCTTACACCATTCCAGCTGTGGATTGATAATACGTGTAGCAGTATAAATGCCTAATGGCGCTAAATAGAATTATCATTCTAACTCCTACAGAAATGCTTTAAAAACCATGTGGCATTCTCACACTCTGAATAAAAACCTAATATATTTTAGGTATGAAGTTCATAGCACTTTCTTGCTATGCAGTGTTAACATAACAAATGTTCATCCTTGGCTTTATTTTGCCTATTTTTCTAAGAGTTTGAACACTCATAACAATTTCCCTGTATTAAATTCTCTGTTACCCTGCAATTCACTGTTTTGTGCTAAAGAAGACAGATGTTTTATGAACCCATTTCTGCATACCTGGTTTATTTAAACAGTCATTAAACATATAATAGAGGGTCGCTGAATCTGTAAACAGATAACATTATACCATCTAAATATTTTGTGTGTATTTGAGTTTGAGAAATGAATAGGCTCTGGTCTTGTATGGTAATGGTTTGAAATTTTGTGCACTACTGCGTTGCAGCACTACTCAATACAATCAAGCATTTACAAATATAATGCACATTCCTTTATAGCATCATTAATAATGGCAAAATCATGATTTAAATAGTTTTATGATCTTGTAAGCATGACTGCACCCATATACTAATCCTTTTATTTTGCACCCTACCTTTACTGTTATCTGTCTACTTTCTTAGTTGAAGCCCTCTGTTTCACAAACACTTGAGATAAATAACTAAAAATGTATAATATTATATATATATAAGAATTATTGACCCAGTGACTATTTGAGATAATTGTACCATCTAGACATTGGTTTGCACTGTGATTGTACCTTTTTGTTTCTTATTATATTAGGATTTAAAGAATTAAGGATTTTTACATTCAGTATCTCAAAGCAATGGAATGTTGAACTGTAAGTCTGCCGTAGTAAATATGCAGCTATTGTAGGTCAAAGGTCAAGATCATGCCTTTTGTGCTTCCAGAATTTCTGTGTGTGCGGATTATTGCTATTAATGTAATGATGAAATTAACTGTTAGGTACAACACTGGTAAAAACATCATCCCTGCTACCCATTGTTCTCTTGAGTTCTGCTTAAACACCTGTAATAACCAAGCTTTTTGTGCTATGTTCAAATGTCCTTCCTGAAGAGTTTGTGGTAATGATCTCTCAGCCTTATGCCTAATTCAGTGGGACCGCATATTTCAATCCTAGCAGGGTCAAATTATCTCTTTTGATTATTTCTTCCATGGTAGATACATTGTTTTAATTTACATGCTATTTGAATGTCTTTTGGAAAGACCTTAGAAACCAAGGACTGTGTCTGATTTGTGTGGATTAAAGACCCCATTGCATTTTTGTAAGAGTAGGAGTTTCCTCTGTTATCCTGTTCCTCTGCTGTGCTCTGCCTTGTGCCAAATGGTTAACACTGTTGATCTCAGAAGAGGCTATGTTACTCTGCATTCATGCTCTGATCCGGTGATCGGATCCACGCAGGTGGATTTTGTGCCCAAGTTGTGTCCCACTGATGTCAGTGGAGTTCCACATGAGCAAAAGGGTCTGCCCATCTGGTGCATGCATGATGAAAGTCTTAATATGTAAAGCAGTTTGGGATGCTTTGTGATCAAAGGCACTTTGTAATTCTAATATATTATTTATTTTGTTAGCAATGAATGCAAAGATTGCCCTTATAAATGGTCTTTACTGCAGTGTCAGCATTAGGTTGGAACTTTTAGAAGCTGGGATCCTAAGTAGGACTGCTATCAACTGAACCATTTTGACAACCTTAATCTATTTGTAGTAAATAATCATAATGTATTTGTCATTACCTTACCTGCACTTTCTTTCAGGTTATTAAATTATAAAATTTAATTGCACTTACTGGCTTACTAAATTTTCTTTAAAATAATCTATCAAAGTGGATTTGGAAACAGGAATAATGGCAGAGGATTGGATACTTTGCTGCTATGCTAATTAATGTAGTCATTATTTTACATTTTAGTGCCCTTGATTAGCCTTGTTTTCACCAGTAATGAATGATGATCTCTGCAATTATAACCAATTTAACATAAAACATTTAATCTAATTGAATTAAGTTTCAGCTAATATAAGTTATCTCTGTTTGCATTTTATTGCTTTCTTGTGGTGGAATGTAAAACTGTTTAACCTAATTTTTACAAATGAATCTTAAGCATATCCCCTGTATTTAGTGAATCAGTAGCTTTAAACTGTTATGGAAAATTATTAGTGGGTCTGGTGATGGTAATTGCTATTATGAAATCTACCTGTAATATTTGAAGGTGTCCACTTTGCCCATATGTTCGAATACTGTCCAAACGTTTCCATAACCCATACTCTCCCTAGACTTTTTAAATGTTTGAGATAATTTTATTAATAAAAATTAGTCATATAATTGTGCTGCAAATTGCCCACTACTAAGAGTTAAATTGTGGTTCTGACCTCACTTAAGGCCAGCTAGTATTTGAGAATATATGAAGCTGTCCAATAATATATCGGATTGCTTCCAAACTTTGACATTCACTGAAAATGTCTCCAAGACTCCATTTTATGTATAATTTCATGTTCTATACACTGTGCTGGTCTGGTTTACATTATTCTTAGAGCTTAAGGCCAGAAAGGACTATTTTTCTGACCTGTATATCACAGGTTATTCCGTTTCACCCAGTTAATCCTGTATTGAGCCCAATAAATTGTTAGCTAAAGCAAATATTCCGGAAAGGCATCCAGTCTTCATTTGAAGACTTCAAGAGATGGAGAATTGGTCACTTTTGTGCCAGTGGTTAATCACTCTCACTGCATTTTTAAGAAAGCTAGCAAGTGCCTTGTTTCCAATATGAACCTTTGATCTTTACCTTCCAGCCATTGGTTCATGTTATGTCTTTCTGCACTAGATTAATGAATCCATTGCTTTCTCTCTGTGAAGGTACTTACACACTAATCAAATCACCTCTCAATCTTCTTTTTCATATACTAAGCAAGTTGAGCTCTTTCTGGCTATGTCTACACTACTGTGATAAGCCAACCTTCACATAGCTGGAATTGTGTAGTGTATAACGTAGCTGGAGTCACCATAACTTAGGTCAGGTTACCATGGGGGGTTGATGGGGGGGGGGGGGGGGAATAAATCTCCCATCGACTTACCTTACTCTTCTCATCAGGGGTAGAATACAGGGATCAACTGGAGAGCGATCTGCAGTTGATTTGGTGGGTCTTTTATACCCACTAAATCAACCACCGGTGGATCAACCTTAGAGCGTTGATTCCTGTGATAGCGTAGACCTGCCCTAAGTCTCTCACTATGAGGCATTTTCTCCAGCTCTTGAATAATTTTGATGGCTCTTTTCTGCTTCCTCTTCCATTTTTCAACATCCTTTTTAGAAATATGGACATCAGAACTGTATGCAACACATTAACTATTTTTATGTTGTTTGAAAAGGAGATTCTGTCTGTGTATGTGTGTGTATATATTTTAAAGGGAAGAAAAGAAATGGTCAGAACTAACATTGAAAAGTAAATATACTATCTGGGGCTAGTTTTTACGTACATTTTATTTGTTTTTTTTTATAGAACTAACTTTCTCAAGGCAACTTTGTAAGAAACAATATTGCTATTCTTCATTTTCAATACAGAGCATTCAGAAAGGCCAGCTAAAGCTTTGCTCTGGATAATCCTTCATAACATTGGGCCCTACAGAAACTTGCAGGACAACACCATAATTGTTTGTTTGCTTGTTTGGTGATTCATCAGACCAGGTGCAGATACTTGTTCTACAAGATCTTCTCAGAGCAAAGTTTTAATTATAACAACTCTATTCCCCCCATCTGTCAATATGTCTTATGTAAAAAGCAGAAAGCTTGTCCTCTTGTGAATAGTGTGAATGCTTTGCTCTTCCTCTGTTCTCTATAACCACTGCATGAAAGTTTGTGTGGAAGTTTTCTCTTAGGATTCTTGTTTCTCTCTTGCCAGTTTGAATTTATTTTCCCTGTTTGTAGCATAGTTAGAATTAATAGCAGTTTTTACAGATTTCTTCCCTTGCAAACAAGAGCTCACCAAACCTATCCCTGGAAATTGGAGAAATGTGTTGCGAAAGAAACTACAGAGATTAATTTTACTAGCTACTAAATAATCAGGATTGTACAGCTGGTACCATTCTCATTTTTCTTCCCATTGTTGCCTTTCATTTGCAACCCACTGTAGAAAATCTTGTTAAAGAGACCCCTCTGTTAAAATGCTGTTGATTTGCTTGCTTGTGTAGCCAAACAAGTTATGGCTACCTAGCACTAAAAGCTCCTCTGCTATCATAGTGATGTGTGCAGTATCAATATCTCAGTAGAATACAATGTAAGCAAAATGTTTGTATGATTTATACAATAATAGTACACTTCTTATAAGATTGTAACATGGGAAGGGAGAAAACATGTCAAAAGCATTTGTTCATCATCTTACCTCATTGCTACAATTGTCTTTTCAAGTCTTTCTGGAAAGCACTACACAAAGGGTAAAGCATTGAAAAACACAGAAATGACTTGGCAACCTAAGTCCAATTTTCAGTATAAGTCACTCAGTGCTTTTGAAATGTCATGTTTATACACACTATGCTGCTCAGAGATTCAAAGATGAGGCTATATTATACAGAAGTTTGTAACTGCTTCCAGTTATGTTTGAAGAGATAATACCACACAATTGCAGAGTAAACAGATTTTATTTTACCTTTTAATACAAAGAAGAAGAAATATTTTAAACAATATTTGAGAACTTTCTCAAACAACTTTAACACTAAAAGCTATTGCATAGGAAGAATATAGATTATACTGGGAGACTTGTTATACAAACTTTGACAAACACTTCCTGCTCCTATTAAAAATATAGGATTTTAGCATAACATCTATACTCTACTTTAGCAAAGATGTGTTTGCATTATCCCTCAGATCACCCCAGGTATATGTGTGTAATCACGAGCTAATGCACCTGGCTGGTGCACTTGTAAAAATAGATCATTGGCAACACTTTAAATAGAAATTTATTAGACTGATGTTGCCAAAACTCCAAAATATTAATATTAGTCAAGAAATTACCAAAATTACACAAAAAAAAAGGTTAAGGGAGGAGACAGAAAGAAAAATGTACCGAGCAGTTATTTACAGCTCAGTGGAAGGCAGTGTGGTAATCTAAGGTGAATTTGCTGCTTTCCATCTGCACTAAAGGATGATAGCTCAGCCAGGAGGGGAAGGGTCTTGGGCAGTTGGGAGAATGGGTAGTGAGGAGTGGGTCACGCAGGCTGGGTGCCAGGGCAGTGGAGTAGTTGGAGGTTTTTGGAGGAGTGCATATTAAACCTACTAATTGGTAGCACCTTGAGGTCCATGAGTTGAAGCACTTCAAAAACTTCCCTGAATACTTATACATTTGGTGTTCTACCAAAGGTGGGTGAGCACAGCACTCCAATGACCGCACAAGTGTGCGGGGGAGATGATTGCAAAGGGAATAAAGGTCAGATAGAAGGCTGGGAGCTATTACAAGAATGTTCTGTAAAAGCCATTTGCATATATGTATAATAATGGCTGTCATTTGTATTAGAGTATGAATATTACTGAAAATCAGTTTCCACTTGTAGGTTCAGAAAATGTGTCAGGCAAGTTAGTATCTGTGTTCCCTCCTGATGTCTGCCAAGATGGTAGGACAATATTCTGTTGCTTCTTCCTCTTCCTTCATAACAGAGTGTCAAGCTCATTAAGTCTAGCCTTGCAGACTCTACATGCCGCTTTATGCAATCCTTGTAGCAAAATTTGAGAGAGACAACCTTACTATTGCCTTTTTTTCAAATTTGTTCTACAGAACTCTCTTAGGCAGTTGATTGTTATCCATAAGTATGATGTAGCTGACCGAGGTCATTTGTCTCTGTGCTAGCATGGCTTCTACCATTAGCGTGGCTGCAAGCTGAAATATTACATTCTTGGTGATTTTTGCCAGACCGTTTGATTTCCATTATATTCCGTAGGTAGCGTTGTTGCAGGCAATTAAGTTTTTGGATATGGAGATGATTAAGGGGACTGGTCTCTAACAAGCATAGAAGACAAGGGAGCACTACTGCTCTCTAAACTTGGTGTTTTGTTGGCACTTTGACGCCTCTTGGTCTTCTCCATATTCCTTTTTTGTATATGACCTGAAAGCTGAAGCAACTGACTTTTAGCGTGCTGAAAGTTCTTTGTCAATGCTGGTGTCATTGGTAACTGTGCTATCTAGGTAGCAGAAATTGGCAGCCATTCAATTTTATTCTGATGGTGATGGAGGTGATGGGTTTCTGCCAGAAGATGGTTGGTACAGGATTTCTGTTTTCTCTACATTAATACAGGGACCAAAAAGGGAGACAGCATGGGCAAAGGAATCAACAAATATTGCAGGTCATTCTCAGGGTGACAAATGTCGAGTCATCAGCATGCAGTAGTAGATCCTTTACTTCACTTTGCTTGGATTTGCTTTTGGCCTTGAATTGGTAGAGGTTTAGAAGTCTGCCATTGACAGGTGGTGGTAGAGTGATAGATATAGTGGACTACGTGCGGCAACTTCTAGCACTTCAGCCAAGAACAAAGTAACTAATGTAGGAGCGAGCACTCAACCTTGTTTAACCCCATGGGCTATAGTAAAGGGATCAGATGAGTCTGCACCCACTGATACATGGGCCTAAATGTTGTTGTGGAAGCAGTGTATAAGATTGATTAGTTTGTTTGGTCAGCCAAACTTTTCAAGAAGGCACCAGAGAGCAGAGATCCATCAGTCAAAAGCCTTACTAAGGTTGACAAAGGCAATGTAAAGGAGAATTTGTTGTTCAGTAGCTTTCTCTTGTAACTGGCATAGGATATATATCACGTAGGCAGTGCTGCATGGTGAACAAAAACCACACTAGGATACAGGGAGTACATAATCTGCAATAACTTGAAGACTTTTCGGCAACATGTCACCATGGATCTTATCACAGATGGAGAGGAGTGAAATGCCATATGTCTGTCCCCTTTGTGCTTATAGATTGTTATGATTTTGGCATCACTGAAATTCTGGAGTAGAATATAATTTTTGCAGCAGGAAAGTAAGTAGTTTTAGCAAATCTTTGTGAAGTGTAGGACCACCGTGTTTTAGCACTTCATCTGGGATTTCATTAGCTCCAGCTGCCTTTGTTTGCCATTTCCATAAGTGCATTCTTAGTCTCCTCCAAAAATAGTCGATCTTCTAGTTCAAACCAAACTGGTCTTTGCTGGACTGAGTCTACAATTTGATCACTTGTGCTCGACTCATGATTGAAGAGAGTTGCAAAAGGTTCTTTCCATCTTTATAGTATCATATTGTGCTCAGTCAGGAGGGTGATGAGGTCAGTGGACAGGATTGAACAGTTACTGGCTCTTCATGGTCCGTAAATGGACTTCAACTCCTGGAAAAAACCTCGGAAGGTGTTAGAATCAGCAGGAGTTAGTAGTTCTGTTGCTTTGTTTCTCCACCAGCTGTCCCACCACTTTTTCTGCTTTTCAGATTTTGTTTTACTGAAGGCTTCTGCAGCCTCAAGAGAGGAGGGGTTGTTCAGTTTAACTTGCTGCGTGGCTCAGTGGGTCACAGAGTGCTTGAATTTCATTGTCATTCTCATCAAACCAGTCCACACTTTGTCAAGTTGGGACATCAAGGCTGTCTTTAGCTGTTGATTGCACTGCAGTTCAAATGATGTGCCACCTTTCATTGACAGTTCTGCTTACTCTTCTATTGACATAACTTAATAGTGCAGCATGAGTGGAAGTTGCTAACTGAATTCTCCCCTCTTCCGTTCAAAGTTTTGAGACATCAGCATGTTGGTTTGGTTTTAGGGCAGATTTCAATCTATGACTGTGAATCTTAGTACAGATAAGATGATAAGCCATAAAGTATTCTGTACCTCGTGTAGCTCTGGTAATGTAAACATCCCTCAGGTCATTACAACAAGCGATGACCTAGTCGAAAAGGTGCCATCATTTTGACCAAGGATTCCGTCAAGAATACAACCACTTTTCTGGCATGTTGAAAAAGGTGTTTGTAACAGCAAGGTCAAACTCTGTGCAGAGTGTTATGAGTAATTCTTCATTTGTATTTATAGATCCATGTTCAAATTTCCCCATGACTCTGTTCCAAGTGGTGTAATCATCTCCAGTGCGAGCACTGGAGTAAGCCAGTAATAAGATTTTGTCATTGTTGGGTATGTTTCTTAGCGTATCACTCAACTGGCTATAGAACTTTATTTGGGAGCAAGTAGTGTTGTGGTGTAGGTGCTTACTTTCAAAAAAAAAATGTGGTGTGGGACTGTAGCATCTGAAAAGTCTTAGGTGCTCGGATATTGACACAAGTTGCTGCGCTAGTCTATTAGTGATGGAGTTTACTATAGTGAGACCTACCCCACGTAGGCTTGTGTTTTGATCTGCCTTGTAACCTTACCATTAAAAAGTGTATTATTTTTCTCTAAGTATACTGCTATCGTGTAGTCTACTCTCAGATAAGGCAGAGATATCTATTTGATACCTATTTAGTGCTTTTATTACTAATGCAGATCTGCAGGTTTGATTTTCTTTTGAGTCTAGTAGTGTGCAAATGTCCCAGCCTAAGTGTGACAGTTCCTGACCTTTTTTTGTGATTTTTTTTCTCCCACTTAAAATGGAGATCACTCTGATTGTGGGAAACGAGCCAGGAGTCAGTGAGAGGTGAGCCTTTTTTTACCTCTACTTTTATAGGGTTCAACTCAGATTGAGGCAGGCGGGGCCTCCCTGAATAGGGCTGCCTGGCTGGCTAAGTAGGACTCATGTTTCTGTCATTGAGCAAATGTCCTGTTACCATTACATCTAGGCTACTCATGTGCAGCCCATTGGCTACCAGCTTCCAGCTTCTCAGGCCTGTCAGTACCACCTAGGAAACTCACGCCATGAGCCTTGAATTATGATGGTGAGATAGTGGGAGGGTGGAAACTGTTGGTACCAGTAGATTGTCCATGCAGAATAGTTGAACATGCAACCTGCAGTGGGTAATAGCAGGGTAATAGTTTCTGTGACACTGAAACCTTTACCCAATGGAGAGCCAAGGGTTGACAGATGGAGGCTGCTGAGTCTGCCCTACTGTGCCTGCTGATTTGGCTATGTGGCTCCTGCCATTATCCAAAGAGGGATTCTCCACCAGGTGCCTGGGGCTTGATGACTGTTGGTCTATATTAAGATTTTTCTAGCCATTTGAATCCTAACCATTCACCATGCTGCCAACGAAAGTTGTGTAGCTAGATTCACCAGATCCAGATGCTGGAATTTTAGCCCAGCTGAAGACCTATAGGAAAGAATGGGTGGTCTCTGGGATCAGGCTCTGGGGCAGGGGAATTTTCCCTAGCTCTGTGTATATATGTAAATAGTTAGGATGCCAGCAGATGGAGCTCAAGAAGATGAAGCATCCATGCCGAGTATTGTGGGACCAATACTTATTGTTGCACAGTGTGTCGGACGAGAATGAGGATGAGTTTTGCTCCAGTCACAGACCCTGTCACTACATATTATATAAGAAGCACTGGCAAGTTATTGGTCTCTGCATCTGTATTGCTCAACAGGCTATGAAGAATTGTCTTAAATGAAACAGGCCTACTAGCCGCTTCCTGGTTACTGAATTTTGTGTCGATCTTATTTTCTTTCTCCGTCATAGACTGTCTCTTTAAAAAAAAAAAATAAATAAACCTAATTCTTGCTTCATCATAGCAAAATGAGTAAAATTTTCATTTATTCCTGGATAGAAAAATCCTTATTTTAAAAGCAAAATTGAAATTTGTTCTTTTTCAATCTCTTTTAATTGTAGCAGCTGATAATTTTAATCTGGTTTGAAAGATATATCATTAGAAAACTGCAATGAAACTGGGATCCACTGTGGTACTTGACATCTACATGTTACTATAATGGATGCATTAGAAATGCTTACGACAGACCATTAAATATGATAAAGTCCCATTGCCATATTCTCTCCTTGTTCCTGGTCCTTTTGCCTTCTCTGGCAGTGCACAAAAGGTTGGAATACCATGATGTCTGACCAGCTGAGAATGATCCTGTCATGGCTGAGTTCTCACAGTGTAAGCAGCTTGCTGGGAATTGGAAAGGACATGGTCAGAGTGCTACTGTAATCAATATGGGAATGGTTCCTTTGGAATCGTTGTCTGGCCATCCTCATTTAGCTTGTGTTTGTATAGCCACCCTGGCTTACTCATTTCTCCAGGAGAAGCCAACCTACCCAGACGCTACTATCTAGAGAGTTGTGGACTATGGAGGGATGGGGATTCAGTGGAATACCTGCAATTTAAAGACAAACATTGCCAAAATGTATTTAGCCTTTTATTTTGGGGAAATCTGAAACAGTCAAATAAGTAAGATAGAGATTTTTGACATGGAGTGCAGGGGGTGCATTACTGTCCCCCTAATTAACCAGAGTTCAATATCACTGCGTCTGTTACATTCTCTGAGAAGCTTTCTGCCTCTTTTGGTTTCACCATGAAAATACTTTTTTCTTTTGGTCAGCAATGGTGAACAGATCTATTTTTTTTTTTTTAAGTTGATCAGTGCAGCTTTTAGATAAGCTGGCAGGAGCTGGTATTGAAGGTTCTTGCTCTCTCACCAGCTGGCAGGTTGGAAGAGGAGAGTCCAAGATCAGGATTTAAGTTTCCTGCTTGGTGCTGCACTAATGGCCACTGAGTGAGCAGAACATCATTTCTTTGTTTAATTAAAAATGTTCTCAGGAGCACTTCTCAGTTGCTTATGCCTCCTTTTAAGGAAATGTAGTCTGTTTGTTGATCCTGTAATTGTAATATATTTAAATATGAAAAGAACATTTGTTTTTCTGTCCTATGTCAATAAAAATATCATTGTTTATGAAGTACTTGTGAATACAATTAGACTGCAGGCTGATTTCTGAATGGTTTAAGATTATGAAGTTTTCCCATGTATTTTCTTTAATTCTCTGTAACTCAGCAAATGTCATTCACACTTATGTATCAGAGGGGTAGCCGTGTTAGTCTGGATCTGTAAAAGCAGCAGAGAATCCTGTGGCACCTTATAGACTAACAGACGTTTTGGAGCATGAGCTTTTGTGGGTGATTACCCACTTCGTCGGATGCGCATCCGATGAAGTGGGTAATCACCCACGAAAGCTCATGCTCCAAAACGTCTGTTAGTCTATAAGGTGCCACAGGATTCTCTGCTGCTTTTACATTCACATTTATGTGTTTTGTGTGTGTATGTGTATGTGGTATGGTTTTGGTTCTCCCTGCTCTCAGAATTTTTGGAATAGTTCCTAGAATCAGAATGAAATAGATATATGCACCCTCTGAAACATTAAGACGGATGTATACTCTGCAAATGAATTAGCTTCTGAATACCAAGATACTTTAATTGCTTATTAACAGCATTTTAAACTGTGTCTAATGAATGCTTACTATAGTCTCCCAAATCATTTTTCATTGTACAAAAAATGAAGTAATTGTCCACTGCCAGACCATTAAGAGGCCATTAGATATAGGTTTTAAATAGACATCTCCTTCTGGAAAATTATTCAATTATCATTCTTTATGCAATGTATTTTAAAAATGTAAGTTCTTAGGCTAGAGATTGGCCTTACTGAAGCTTTGCCTCTTATTTACTATGGAATTGCTCTGGGGCCTAGGCAGGTGCAGTCAATAAGGGGAAGTAGAAAAGCCTTTACCTGAAAGCCAGCATAAGAACAGTCCCTGTTTTTGCTCTGAGTGCAGGGATTGTTCTCTCTGAGTACCTGTAGCAACACAAGTCTTGGCTCCACTATTCTACCATACCAGCCAACCTGGAATGAAATAGGGAATGAACAATGTTGTGGTGTTCCCCAATCCTTCCAGTACAAAGTACTGCCTTAAAAGCACATTCTGGCATGTTTTTAAAAAACAAAACAAAAAAACTAGTAATTGTCTCCTGCACTTTAGTACTTACTGAGTTGGAAGATAACCATCTTAAGGCAATAAAAAAATAGGAACAGGAGAATTGTCAAGCTGGAGTTGTCCTGTGGTCTGTCTAGTTCAATATCCTGTCTCTAACACTGGCCAGCAGCTGATGCTTCAGAGGCGGATACAAGAAACCCCCAGTAGGTTGAAATAAGTTGGAGTTGGGTGCCTAGCTGCTTCTGAAAATCCCTCTGTGCCCATCTGCATCTTAAGGTTAGATTTTAGATGGTTTTTAGGCACCTAAAATGTCTAAGTCATTTGGGTATTTTGAAAATTTCACACGTAGTAGTTACACAATCTCACATTTGTTTCCAGTGGACCCTTTCCTTATCCAGTGCACAAGATGGACAGTGCTCAGGGAATGAATGAGGGCTGTGTAGTAAGCGAGGTAATTGTCTGTAAGATATCATCCTTATTTGTTGCAGCAGCTGGAAGCTGTGTATTGAACGAGGCAGGCAACATCTGAAAAGATTTGAGTTAGTTAATCCTTAAGGGATGGAGTGTACAGACTCCATCCAAACACTGGCAAAGAGAGAACTACTATGCTTTTTTCACTAAAATAGAGAGTTAAATGCGAACATGTCAAGTAATTGGCTGCTCTTACTAAAATTAAGTAATTATTGGAATGCAATTAGAGATCCATGTTCTTGGGGATTGGTGTTAGCATTAGGAACCAAACCCATGGTCAGTTTACGCTTAAAATACTGCAGCAGTGCCACTTTAGCATTTCAGTGAAGATGCTACTACACCAACAGGAGTTGTTCTCCTGTTAACATAGCTACCACCTGTCATGGATGTAGATTAGCTATGTTGATGGAAGAAGTTCTCCCATTGACATACCCCCAGGTATTGACTGTGCTAGGCAGTTATAACTGCATCACTCGGGGTATGGATTTTTCACATCTCTGAGTGATGCAGTTATACTGATATACTTATAAAGTGTAGACCTGGCCCTAATAACTGACTGCTAAAGTCCTCTTTTGGCCAGACTGAAATTATGGAGTTCTTGGAGCAATTTGATGAACCAGGTTGAAAGGAAGCCTCTTAGCTCTTACTTAAAACTCCTGTGGGGAAGGGCTTTTTCTTCTGTTCACTGACTTTTCACTGGGCTGTGGAAAGGCTGGATATGTTAGCCATTCTTCTAGATCAGTTGAAATGTTAGTCCATTACCCACATGTAATCCTGTTAATATGGCACACCTTTCAAAGTAATTTGTAATTTGCACTACTTACACTAACCTGTGATCATCCTAGTTCATGCCATAAAGTAATTGAGATTTTTGGCTACATCATCAGCTTTGCAAATTCATACTATGTTTTTTGGGGATCCATTGTCACAAAACTAGAAAATCCTGAAGCTTTATAGCGCTAAATAGGTTTGGAGAATGGCAGAAATATAATCTGATTGTAATTTAAGCATTGATCCTTGTCTCCTTCCAGTGCTTATCTTTCCTCTCACTTCAAAGATGTACAGTATGGATTTTAGGTAGGTGTGGAAAGATTAGATTTTTACTGGTAAATGTTAGTAAACATTGCCTTCACCATATACACAGACACTGATATAAAATATTTCCACTGATTGAAATTTATAGACAGGCAAAGTAAGAAATGCTGCTTAGTAGAGTTTGACTGAAGAATTTTGCTTTATTTATTTTGACATATAATGGCAATTTGTTTTAAGCATTAAATAAAGCTTTAGCTTTTAAGATCTCAATTTCTGCTCTCATTAAATAATTTTCAGACCCACTCATAATTTCCTGCAACTATGAACACTTACACTGATGAAAATCATGAAAAGCTAAAACCAAACATCAATATTCTCAATCTAAATTGTGTAATATATACACTCACAAAAAGTTCTGCCAAACCTAATCTTAGGGCTGAAATTAGTCTTCACATTTTTTTTAAATTTTGGAAATTTGCTTTCCTATGGCTGTAGATGACAGTATTCACAATTAATATACGATTATAGTATCTCTTTTTGCCACTTAGACTATGTCTACACTACGGGATAATTTCGAATTAACATAAACCGGTTTTATAAAACAGATATAAAGTCGATTGCACGCGGCCACACTAGGCACATTAATTCGGCGGTGTGCGTCCATGGTCCGAGGCTAGCGTCAATTTCTGGAGCGTTGCACTGTGGGTAGCTATTTCATAGCTATCCCATAGTTCCCGCAGTCTCCCCTGCCCCTTGGAATTCTGGGTTGAGAGCCCAGTGCCTGATGGAGCAAAAATCATTGTCGCAGGTGGTTCTGGGTACAGCCTCACCCCTCCCTTCATGAAAGCAGCAGACAACCATTTCGCACCTTTTTTCACATGGGTGAACTGGAGCACAACGCCATAGCAACAGCAAGCATGGCCCCTGCTCAGATCAATAGCGCAATCGTGGACAATGTAAACACCTCGCGCATTCCTCATGTTGAGCAGAACGCAAAAGCAGAGCAAGTGAGGAGCACACGGCAGCGCGGCGACTGAGAGTTATAGAAGGACGCGGGAAATTTCACCTAACCACGGGCCCTGCGCTTATGGAACTGCTGTAATGGGCAGTTCTACCATGAACGCCGATTTGGGCCCCAGGAAACAGCACAACTGGTGGGACGCATATTTGCAGTGTGGGAACGCAGGCTGCGAAACTTTGCATGCATAGAAGGCACTTTCATGGAACTTTGGACTTGCTTCCGTGCCCTAAAATGCCCATAATACCAAGATGAAAGCAGCCCTCCACAGTGGAGAAGCGAGTGGCAAACCCTCTGGAAAGCTTGCAACGCCAGACAGCTACCAAGTCATTCGGGAATCAACTTGGAGTGGGAAAAATATCACTGTGGGCGCTGTGATGCAATACCAAACAACTTAAGCTCTGCTACAAAGGTGTGACTCTGGAAACGTGCAGGTCATAGTGGATGGCTTTCTGGAATGGGATCCTAAACTGTGGGGGAGGCAATTAATGTGAACCCATACCCTATCTTGCCCGAGCACCGGAACCCAGTACAAAACCAGCAAGGTACTTTCAAGGTGCGGCAAGCACAGAGGATCATAGGGACCTCACCACACAATCCACTGAGATGGCCAGGAAGGGTCATCGACGCTCCGTCTCCAAAGCACTACTCTGTTAACGGCTTGCAGCAAGGACACTTTCCAGACCAAAAAATAAAGTCGCGGTGTTGAAAGGCCTTGCTTATCCTGGGTGACCCAGCCTACCCTTGAATGCCATGTCATCGAAGCAATACACAGGCAGCCACAGTGGTCAGGACTGTTAATACAGCAGGCGAGCAAGTGCAGGATGTGGTAGATGAATGCATTTGGCGTTAAAGGCTGCGCTGTGGACATACTACGCTCAGACCCAGCCAAACCAATGTCCCCTTTGTTATTACTCGCTGGTGCTCCACAATCTCTGTAAGAAGGGAGACCTATGCAGGTGGAGGCTGAGACAAATCATCTGGCCGCTTATACGCGAAGCCAGACACCAGGTGCGATAAAACTTCACCAGGAAGCGTGCGCATCGAGAAGCCTTGGAAAAAACGATTTCAATCACGGCCAGGTAAACGGTGTGACGCTGGTGTTTCCCCCTCATGAACACCCCCCCCTATTGACTCCTTCCTTAGAACAACCCACCCCCCCCTTCGATTAACAGCTCTTAAGGAATAAAATCCACTGCCCGGTTCTAAAAATCCATGTTAAATCCCTTTATAAAAAAAAATTTTTAAATTATAAAAAAAAAGCAAAGGACAAGTTAACAAGATAATCCCGACCCGGTGCGTTGGAGGACGAAGGAGAAAGAGAAGGCCATAAGCACATTTCAATGTAATGACAGCCTTTTGTTTGGAAGCCTGTCCACCGGGGGGGAGTGGTTGGGTGCACGAAGCCCTCCCCACGCATTCATTACACGCTGGTGGTAATGGAAGAAGGAACATGGTGAGCTGGTGGAGGTGGTACACAGAGGCGTCCAGCGGCACTCTGTGACCCGCTTACTCTTCCTAGATCTCACAGACGTGCGAGGATATCAGTTGATCACGCAACACTCCACAGCATTCCGCACCCGCTGATCTCCTGCCGCCACCTCCATCTCTAGCGTCTCCCTACCTCACGTTCTGTCACTGCATCTCCTGTACTGCTACCACGTACCGCTTCCACCATTAAGAGGCCTTTCATTGCGGTTACTTCCATGATTCAGAGAACATCATCTCAACGGTCCCTTTCCTCCTCACCATTACTGAGCAGCCTCTTCGGATGGAGAGGGAGCCTTGAAAAAGTGCAGCGCATAGGAGGGAAATAAGGGAGAGAATATTAAAAAATACATGTTATACTCTTCACAGGACACAACACTATCACCTTACAACAATGTGATTGTCACTACAATGCTCATTTGCATCTTAATATGAGTCCTGCGCCTCGGTGTTACAGATCTCACAACGCAGGTCCGGCATCAAGCTTTGCATGCGCCAGGAACCATTGCTCTTCAGCTTCCTCCAGCCTTCAATACACAGTGCCCTCTAGTTCCTTTCCTTTTAACAAGCATCAGCAGAACGCCAACCACTCCTCATCTCCAATCCAATTCTCAGAGCTTACCCCTCCCCCCACCGGCAGGCTGACATGGAAATCACTGCTATCACCCCCTTCCCCCCCCACGCTGCTGACTGGGAAGGATCCCTGTTGGCCAAACGCTAAAAAAGTCAGCATATCCTCTCCCTCCCCTCGGCTTTGCTACTGCATGAAGATTTCTTTAAAGCGAACAGCCCGTAGAAAATGCCATCTCTGTCCCTAAAAATTCCTGAATTTCAACCAGTTACCATGACCAATCACTCTGTGAGAAAAAAGCAAGATAAAGAACGGATTTTTGATAGAAGTGCCAGCATCATCAGGACCCATACTCAGCATGCTCTTGTCATGCAATAATACCCGATTGGCTTCTACATGCAGGCATGGAAAGTGTCCCACCATGGGACGAACAGGCGCCTGCCCAAAACCTCTCAAAGGCTTTGGGTATACCTCCAGGAGTGCTTCATGGAGATCCCTTGAGGATTCCGTCCATCCCCAGACATTAACAAACTTTATCCAGTTAACTTATTGGCTGCGAACTGCATCCCAACCTCTGCCAAATCAATCACTTAAAAAAAACCTGCTTTAAACCAGTTTTATATTTACAAAGGTTACATCCACCAGATTTGCTTCCATGCTCACGTCTATGGCTAGGCTGGGCTGGGAGGGTATATCCCGTCTGGGTCACAAAAAAGCTGCCTGGCTGTTGGGCTAACGAGTGCTGTGTCTCGGCTGCAAGTCGTTCGTCCTCTTCCTCTCCTTCTCTTCCTCCTTACTCCCCCTCCGCTGAATCCTCAGCCATGGTTGAGATTATAACCCACCCGAACCACGACAGGGGGGTAGTGGTGCACAGTCCCTAAAATTGCATGCAGCTCACGTAGAAACGGCATGTTTTTTCTGCCCTGACCCGCATCTTCGTTGCTGCTTTGGTTTTCTGGTATGCTTGTCTGAGCTCCTTAACTTTCACTCTGCACTGCACTGAGTCCCTGGTGTGGCCTTTTCCTATCATAGCCTTTGAAATTTTTTCAAATATTTTTTCATTTCATCTTTTGGAACGGAGTTCTGTTAGCACTGAATCCTCTCCCCATATAGCGATAAGATCCAGTACCTCCCGTGTGGTCCATGCTGGTGCTCTTTTTTGATTCTCAGCATTGCTACCTGTGCTGATGAGCTCTGCATGGTCATCTGTGCTGATCAGAGCTCCACGTTGGCCAAACAGGAAATGCAATTCAAAAGTTCGCGTGGCTTTTCCTGTCTACCTGGCCAGTGCATGCAAGTTCAGATTGCTGTCCAGAGTGGTAACAGTGGTGCACTGTGGGGTACCGCCCGGAGGCCAATACCGTCAATTTGCAGCCATACTAACCCTAATCCGATATGTTAATATCGATTTTAGCGTTACTCCTTTTGTTGGGGAGGAGTACAGAAATCGATTTAAAGAGCCCTTTAAATTGATATAAAGTGCATTGTAGTGTGGATGGGTACAGCGTTAAATCGATTTAACGCTGTTAAAATCGGTTTAACAGCATAGTGTAGACCAGGCCTTAGAGTCAATATTACAACATTACTCGAATAAATGTTGCTCATGAATGTAATCCAACTGGAAGTTTGTTCCAACAAGCCCACTTCAAATTATTTAAAAATAAGGAACAGACAAAATGATTTGGCAGAATGGATTGATGCACAGTGCAAAAGATCAAGTGATGTTTGTTACATTATTACAATGAATCCTACAGCTTTATAGTACATTATATTACCTACATTTAAGATATAGCATTTTTAACACTTCAGGTGTGTGGGGGTGGGGGTGGTTCCCGCAGTTAACAAGTTTTAGCTTGAAAACAATTTGGACCAACATGTTACCAGCTTTCATAAAAGACCTTACTCAATAAACTTTTATAGCACAATACAATGTTCATCCAATTGGTAATTCTTCTGTGTTTGGACCCCTGTTCTCCCTCGGGGGTGTCTAATTGTCACAAAATGGATACCAGATGAGTTGATATCAGTATTAGTTTTCTTTATCTCCCACATTACGATTAGTCTCAGCACTACAACATTTTTAGTATGTTTCAGTCATGTCCTTGTTTTTTTGTCTTTTGGATAAGTTCCAGTAAGTTTTTGTAACACTAATGCTCTTAAGAGGCTTTTTAAACAAAAACAACCAACCCAACAACAAATCTCCTGACTTAGTATACCTGGATTTCATGGCCACTTTCTCCCTATAGGGAAACATTCAGTATGGCATCTTTTCTCAGCTTGTGCACTCTAAAGTATTAATAATCATTCTTGCCCAGCTTTGATGGCACAGTGTGTTAATCCCTCTGTCATCATAAGGATATGTGAAATATCTTGGCCAGCTTTAATACAGTACTGTAATGTTTAGTATCCTTGAAGGTCACACCTGTAAGATCCTTACATCTTTGAGACAACAGTAAACCTTGTCTCTCTTACGCTTTTCTGAGACAGAAGAAATCTGGTTTTATGTATAAATACATTTATAAAAAAAAAATATCCTAGAGTTATATTTAATTGGACACTTACTAGTATTTGCACTACTATTTTAAAATACAAGCTGTTTTAAATTCTTTTTTTGGAGGGAGGGGGGAAAGAGTAGCAATACAGGCCTCAATCCTGCAATGAGCTCTGTGCTGGTAGACCCTCTGAATCTGCCCAGAGGCCCCTGTGTCTTCAGTCAGACCTGAGTAGGTTCAGAGAGCTTCCTGTGTAGAGCGCATTCCAGAATTGGGGCTATAGAATGCAGCAGCAGTCACACAGATCAGCATTTCGTGTGTGTGTGGATATAAAATGTACTACAGGCTTGCATGTATATGAGCACGCACAGTAAGCTATACTCATGACAAATTTGGGTAAGATGGAAAAATTAGATGGATCACTATTTGTATGGCTAAATGTAGAGTGTTTGGTATACTTGAAACCATCAAACTATGAACTTGGAAAAACATCTGTTGCCAAATAGATGGTAAGTAGTCGTCTTATGCCATCCACATTTTGCTACTTTTCTACTTTCAATAACTCAGATTGCCAAAATCAGTGGAGTATCCAGATTATGCATTTTATACCAATAGCAAAAATTCTAACATACAGTTTTCTGATTCCATGTTTATAAGTTGTATTTCTAATATTTTAACTTACTGTACTATTTTCTTTCCATGAGTAATCTAGTGAATGTGTTTACTGGCTAAAATTTTAGCAAAACAGCAAATTTGAAGCATATTTAGTGAAAAAAATTTTAAATGTACTTTCCTCAAGAATTCACGTGGAACTCCTGTTTGTAAGAGTCAGATTCATCCAATCGGGAAAACAAGTGTAGCATGGAACTTAGTGAGCAATCTTATAGCTTGAATTTTGAATACTTACTATTTACAATGAACTGCTTACAAAGAAGCTACAAACCAAGAACTATTTACAGAAATTATTCAGTAAATATGCTTGTTGGGTTGGTCTTGAAAACTAAGATAGTGGTTGCTTACTCACAGGCACTTTGCCGACAAGAAAATATGTATGCTGTATCTGAGAAATTTGGTGAGTTTAACCTAATTTTACTTTTGTTTTAAATAATTCTAGGTAAAACAAAATTCAAATAAAATAAGACAAGTTATTTTTGTCAGTTTTTTTGATTGCAAGCAACTAAATTAAGTTGTATTAAATGTGAGAGCAAATCCTTATGCAAGTATAGTTCTACAATACCCCTACTTAGTTCAAACTAGCTGCAGCTGAACATGTTAGCTTTCTCTTTTCGGTAATGTTTTATCTGCAGTGATAAACTGTACCAATTCATCCACTCTTCCTCTGTTATCTCTGAATCTTTTGTCCTCATGCCACACACAAAACTCTGTGCTGTATTCCATTTCTACACAAGGGAGAGGAAAGATACCTACAAGTAATTATGTTGGTCCATTCCACTACTGTAGCTAAAAGTTTCAGAAAAACAAGTTTAGTTGAAGTTACTTGGGATGTAACTGGACAATACCTGTGATATATTGCAGTAACCCTCAGGAAATAAGTAGGTATATAGGGGGTCGTATAAATGTCAAACCATTATAATTTATCACTAAATGGTGTCAAATTTGCTACATCAAGAAACAGGCGTTGACGTACCTAATTTGTCTAAGCATGTAACCTGTGTTCCTTACTGTAGTATGTGAAAGCCTCATGTATCTGTCTTAGTTGAAAGATTAGCTGATTCCTTTTTAAAATTGCTGCATTTGTTATGACAGTTTTCAGCTGCACAATGAAAGTTCTCCATGTCCATACTTTATCCTCATGACTCAACTGTCCCTTCACAGAACTTCAACCTTGACATAAATTTATTTCCATTAGTGAGATGCTTTCATCATAGTCAATTAATATAAGAACAACGTTCAGAGAATTCATAGAAACTATACATAACTCACTTTTGGATTAAATATTTAAAATGTAATATCCCATACATGGTTGTGAACATTTCAGTGTTTTTATTGTTAGACATAACAAATACAGACTTACCAAAGTAAATGCATATTTTAAGGTACGTAATCTGGGCTTTCCATAACACAGATATTAAATCACTTTTAGTTTAGTGTTTTGTACTTGATAGATTCTCCAAACTTCACAGTGAAACTATTCAGTTAATTGTGCACTAATCACAAGTTTTTCCTACTTCCATGCATGATTCTGTATGTCTCTAAATGACATCCTTTCTATGACGGGACTCAACCCAAAACTGAACACACTAATTATACAAGCAATAAAATGAAGAGGAAGAAAAGAACATAAATTATATAAAAAACAGGAAAGAATCCAAGCTACTCATCCTCCTTTACCTCTCAAATTCCCTCTTCAATGTTATCCACTTTCTTTTTGGATTGCCTTTTTTATTTTATAATCCAATAATCTTTTTAAATGTGGATTCAGAATGTGACATTTCATACACAAACTCGGTGATCCCTTCAGATACTGGCCTTTAAATATACCCTGAAAAGTATGTGTGTGTGCGGGAAGGGGATGTTTCAAATAAGACAATTGTGGTGGTATATATTTACTTGTCAGTTGAGTAAATTAGATAGGGTGTCAGTGAGAGATGATAAAGTGAGTTTTACTTTTTTTCTAATTTCCAACACTGCAAATGGAAAACCATGCCTGTTCTTTATGGCTAGTACATCACCACAAGTAAGATACACTCAAGTTAGGGTCACCAGATAGCAAGTGTGAAAAATCGGGACCTTTTTTGGGGGGGTGGGGAAGGGGAGTGGTATTTAAAATAGAAGTGCACGTAGTCTTACCTTGTACTGTATATCAGACAGCTCTCAATTTCAACACCAGCACTCTCGTACTTCTTGGATGACTTGGACATTTTATATAACGTTCTTTCTGCAGATTTACGTAAGTGTAGAAATCCTTGCAGCTCATGTTGAAATTCATTTTTACTTGTAGCTTGAACCTCACCTCCTCAATATTGCTTCGATTATTCAGGTGAGTCCACATACCTTTTCATAACTGAAAATACACATTCTCTATATAAGCATTGAAGACTGGTATACTAAGCAGAAATGAAACCAGTTTTTATATGTTAGGAAGATTTAGCACTCTTCCCTTACTACTGACCGCCTGATCCCAGAGTTCCCCACATCTTCGCCTCCCCCCCCGCCCCGGCTCCAAGTTCTTGATGATTTCTCAGTCCATGATACTCTGGAGATTTGTTGTTGCTACAGCTGCAGACAGATCCCTGAACTCCAACTCCTTCTCTCCTGATATTAAAGCACTTAATGTTGTACAAATAGCTGCTAGTGGAAAAGTCAAAACCATTTCTCCAGATATCCAAGAGAAACATTATAAAATTTGGTAGTTTTGCGAAGGGCTTCTGTAGATACAGGTGTTATTCCAGTGAACATATTCATGACTTTAGTGCTGAAGAATTAGTAATTTTTTGTTCTCGCTGTAGCTTCATGGAGACTGTTCATCATGGCATACACTTCTTCACATGCAATGACACTCGCATTCTCCAGGAAGAGCACAGTATCACTAAACACTTGAAGTTCACCTCTATGTTCTACAGAATGTACTTAGACACTGCTGCTTTCTTGAAGTACTATGCCGTGTTCATGCTAGCAAACAGAGGCCATAAACTCCGTGGACATCTCACTTCCTAGAGCTTGACAGCTTCCTAAGTGTTAATCTGTTCACAGCTGGGAAAAGACTCAACCAACATGTTGGGACATGACATCCACAAAATCAAAATCCTTTAGTGTGGCCACTCTTAGTAGAACTGTTGAAGTGATTAAATGTCTTAATCACCAGTGACTCAATATCCACTATTAGAGCATTACTTCCATATTTCACTGCGTTGTGCATGATGTAATCTAGGCAGTTGGCAGGTAAAATATTTTCATTCTCCTCTTTCAGGTTCCGGTATACAGATGTCTGTGTGCAGTAATTAACATTTGCATTCTCAGTGCAAAAGGAAGAGACTTTTAAGTCTAGTTTGTGAATTGTGAGTCTTTGAAGGACATGTTGGTTATTGACGCTGCAGTCTCCCCACTTACACCATAAAAGTCTAATAGTTTTATCTTGTAGTCCTAGTTCAGGTGTCCAGTACCTCAGGGAGAAAGAGGTATTTACATTACCTTTTGAGTTTGTGGCTATTGAGAAGTAGGGTCCTACTTGAGTGAGAAGAATATCTGCCAACTCCACTGAGAGCAGTGATAGTAGATTTTTAATCAGGGCTTAGGCTTTTGCATAGCCACAACTAAAATTTTTTCATAATCATTGAATCTGGATGCGATGTAGGTACAATCACAGGATGAATAGGACTATTGGTGCGTTACTGTGTGATACACTTGGGTAAGCACTGCAACTACAAAATGGGTATCCAACATTTCATTGGGCTTGCTGAAGAACTTTGAGACAAGGGTATTCTGTTTTGCAATTTGGCAGATTTGCATATGTTGTTTCCCACTGGCATGATGCTTCACATCTGACTCACCATCATGATTGATGCTGAAATTTTTTACAGTTTACAAAATGCCTTTGTAACAATATGATTGACTAATAGAGTTATAAGGGTTTTTTTATCAGAGGGGTAGCCGTGTTAGTCTGGATCTGTAAAAGCAGCAGAGAATCCTGTGGCACCTTATAGACTAACAGACGTTTTGGAGCGTGAGCTTTCGTGGGTGAATACCCACTTCTTCAGACGCAGGTAGTGGAAATTTCCAGGGGCAGGTATATATATGCTAGCAAGCAAGCTAGAGATAACGAGGTTAGTTCAATCAGGGAGGGTGAGGCCCTGTTCTAGCGTCAATCAGGGAGGGTGAGGCCCTGTTCTGCAGTAGAGGTGTGAAAACCAAGGGAGGAGAAACTGGTTCTGTAATTGGCAAGCCATTCACAGTCTTTGTTTAGTCCAGAGCTGATGGTGTCAAATTTGCAGATGAACTGAAGCTCAGCAGTTTCTCTTTGAAGTCTGGTCCTGAAGTTTTTTTGCTGCAGGATGCCACCTTAAGGTCTGCTATAGTGTGGCCAGGGAGTGTTGAAGTGCTCTCCTACAGGTTTTTGTATATTGCCATTCCTGATATCTGATTTGTGTCCATTTATTCTTTTCCGTAGTGACTGTCCAGTTTGGCCGATGTACATAGCAGAGGGGCATTGCTGGCATATGATGGCGTATATTACATTGGTGGACGTGCAGGTGAATGAACCAGTGATGGTATGTCTGATCTGTTAGGTCCTGTGATGGTGTCGCTGGTGTAGATATGTGGGCAGAGTTGGCATCGAGGTTTGTTGCATGGATTGGTTCCTGAGCTAGAGTTACTATGGTACGGTGTGCAGTTGCTGGTGAGAATACGTTTCAGGTTGGCAGGCTGTCTGTGGGCCAAGCACTGAGGTACAACCGCATCTGAGGCTGTCTTGTGGCCAAGGAGCGCCTGCCACCAAGACCCGTGAAAGTGTGGGATCATTGTCCAGATGGGTTGTAGATCCTGATGATGCGTTGGAGGGGTTTAGCTGGGCTGTATGTGATGGCCAGTGGAGTCCTGTTGGTTTCTTCTTGGGTTTGTCTTGCGGTAGGAGGCTTCTGGTACACGTCTGGCTCTGTTGATCTGTTTCCTAATTCCTCATGCGGGTATTGTAGTTTTGAAAATGCTTGGTGGAGATTTTGTAGGTGTTGTCTCTGTCTGAGGGGTTAGAGCAGATGCGGTTGTACCTCAGTTGCTTGGCCCACAGACAGCCTGCCAACCTGAAACGTATCTCACCAGCAACTGCACACCACATAGTAACTCTAGCTCAGGAACCAATCCATGCAACAAACCTCGATGCCAGCTCGCCCACATATCTACACCAGCGACACCATCACAGGACCTAACCAGATCGACATACCATCACTGGTTCATTCACCTGCACGTCCACCAATGTAATATACGCCATCATATGCCAGCAATGCCCCTCTGTATGTACATCGGCCAAACTGGACAGTCACTACGGAAAAGAATAAATGGACACAAATCAGATATCAGGAATGGCAATATACAAAAACCTGTAGGAGAGAGCACTTCAACCTCCCTGGCACACTATAGCAGACCTTAAGGTGGCCATCCTGCAGCAAAAAAACTTCAGGACCAGACTTCAAAGAGAAACTGCTGAGCTTCAGTTCATCTGCAAATTTGACACCATCAGCTCTGGACTAAACAAAGACTGTGAATGGCTTGCCAATTACAGAACCAGTTTCTCCTCTTGTTTTCACACCTACTTGAACTAACCTCGTTATCTCTAGCTTGCTTGCTAGCATATATATACCTGCCCCTGGAAATTTCCACTACCTGCGTCTGAAGAAGTGGGTATTCACCCACGAAAGCTCACGCTCCAAAACGTCTGTTAGTCTATAAGGTGCCACAGGATTCTCTGCTGTTTTTAAGGGTTTTTTTCCACTCCATTGGGTACTGGCACTGTCTTATTAGCTTTTTTAGTGACTGTTCATCAGCAACACTAGCCGCCGTGACAATTTGTGATGAAGTCTTCACCAGTAAAACTGTGTGGAAGCACATGTAGTCACACATGCGCTAAAAGACATGGCACATCCTGCATCGTATGACTGAGGTTAATATGATTTGGATAGCAAATGCCATGGTAATGCAAACAACATGCCCAAAACAAGTATGGTGGTGTTTTACAGTGCAGCAGCACCACATAAAGAATTTCCCAACAAGAAAGTCAAAACTTCCGATCTGACACTCTGTTTTTCAACATTACCTGTAACAACTGGGACAAATGACATCCCAACAGTACCTTGTACAGGACTTGGGATAAAGCTCCTCATGTGATCCTGATATTATCTGGATGTCTGATCACCCTAATTCAAGTGCTGGAACTTAGATCACAATAGGCTCTGACTTTTTGGGACCTGTGTTTTGATTAGGCAAGCTAATGTTGTAAAACTAGATCAGTTATTAAAGGAGATTATAAATGTTTTCAAGAGAGCACGAAAACAAGTAGTTGTTAGGCCTATACAAAAAAAAATTATGGATGCTGATTGTCTTGCCACTGACTGTAATATTCTGGGGGAAGAAGATCCTCTGGCTGTCCAGTTAATTCAGACTATGGAACCTCACTGTAAATCTTTAGTTCATGTGGAATGCAAACTGACAAAGTAACTCCCTTCTCTTGGGTACTTCCTGTGGCTTGTGAACACTCAACTGTGCAGAGATTTTTCTTGTGTTATTCACTCAGCTTGTTTCTCAGCACTAGCAGTCAAATTCAAATTATTGCATCTACACAAAATATTGAGAGAAGAAACTTGAACCAAAAAAACCCCCAACCTTTTAAACATTATCTCATCTGGTCACTGTTGTGAAAAGCCACACTAGGGAAGTTAAATATCAAAGTTAAAGATGATATCTTAAGTATCCATTGCACATTATGTTCTGGCTTTCTCAGCAGAGGGCTCACAAACTTTGACCATCTTATCTTTATGCCTAAAAGGCTAACACAGTGTCTTAGTTTCAGAATGTCAGTGAATTTTGCTAAACATGAATTAGTGTGTATTTCCACTCTCCCTCAGTTTGAATATGTTTATATCATCTTTGAGTGGAGGTGTTAAAATTCCTTGTTATGGCCCCTCTTCAGCAAGGTACTTAAGCACATGCCTAATTTAAAGCACATGAATAGTCCTGTTTGAAGTCATTGAGATTGAGTTTAAAATTAGTCATGTTCTTTAGTACCTTGCTCAATTGGGGTTTAAGACATCACTCCAATATAGCTATAACCCACTCTTCCAGATGTATCTGTTTTACAACCTATTTAATTGAGTTCAGCCTTTTAATTGCCTTTTCCTTGGAACTATTTGGTCATTTCAAAGGTATTTCTTAATCTGAAGTTATGTAACTTTGTGAGGCAGGTGAGAGGTACTTGGATAAATGCCTTTTGAGTTAACCAGTTCTTTTAGCTTCCTACTGGGCTCTCACCAAGGTATTCTTTTAACAGAAAACCCTGCAATGTCTTTGTCGTTTGGCAAAGAAAAAATTATATGTCAAATGAAATTTATTAACATAGAGGTATTTGTCTCAAATCTTAGTGTTGTCTTTACAGTAAGCTTTTGAAAATTCGATTTGATTTTATTGGCATGGAAATTTTAAGGGTGGTTCTCGGTATCTATAATATATTGAGTGTCTTGGCATTCAGTTTTCCAATGAACCTTGTCACAGTTCTAGGCAGCTGCAACTGTATATTTTTCCTCAGTGCTCCAGCCAGTGCACCCTCTGTCAGGCTTCCACCTCCCAGCCATTTCCTCTCTTGGGTGGAAACCTGAATCTCACTCCCTGCTGACCAGGATAGGTCAAAAACAGTTTTCTGCCTTCATTATGTTACTCCCAGCAAAGACTGTCTGTCTGCCTAGCCAGACCTGCTTATTGTCTTTTCAGAGACTGATAACTGAGTGATTGTACAGATGTTACCACACAATGCCCCCTAAGCAAGCATACTTTATTCTGAAGGAAAAAAGCATTACAGAGAAAGCATATAAAAGAATTTACATGCATGCTAATAAGCTTATCAGAGTTAATCTCGATTCTAACATGGCCTCTGAAAAGAAGCAGTCTTTCTGTAGTGCACCCTAGGGGTTTCCTTGTGATTATGAGTTTTTCATAGATTCAGTTGAGAACAAGCACACCCATGACAATCTGAGTCTATCTCTTCATATAGATCAGGGCTCTTTGATCTAGCGTTTCTAGAAGCAGGTAATTACAGACAATGGGCCTCTCTCTCCCAAGACTTATCTTCGAAGGATTGGATCAGAGGGAAGAATTTGCATTATACTCCCTTCAAGGTACTGCCTAGGAAATCCACTTTGCACACACATCGTTTCAAAAAGTCCTTTGAACTTCTTCATACCTTCCAGAGACTGCATTAATGTCTTCCTGCTAAAGAGGTTCCATGCAATCTCACAATAGTACATAAACATATTAGTATTTCTAATACAATGTACCCCACAGGTATTAACCCTAATTCAAAAGCGTTTAACTTAATTCAACGGATTTCATTGTCAATATCCTGAACATGGAACATTATTTAGAGGGTTATAAGTCCGTAATAAGTATCTTCTGGATTGAAACTTAGCATTCTAGCCGTGACCTGAGTTATTTATGGGTTTTTTATGTTTAACTTTTTTTCCCATGAAGTGTAGCTTTATCTAAGAGAACATCAAATTTGTGACACACAATGCACTACCACTTACAACTTTACCTCGTGTAAGCCATTTGAAATACCAATACATCAGTAAATGCAGGTATTTCAGACAACATACTTCCTACTTGTTTCTGGAGCTGCAGCAGTGAAGCTAAACAAAAATATTTATCTTTGGAGGGAGTGAGGATTCCTATATTTATTCTATTCCAGGTGGTGGTGGTGGTGATATGTGTTTCCATAAAATGGATATACTACTTGTCTTGTAGGCATTGTATGGCTTTATTCATGTCTGTAAAGAGCTTTACATTTTTCTGCTGGAATTCACTATATAAATGCTAAGTGTGGGATGAGGAACCATGAGTTTTTCAAGAGTAAGCCTTCCAAAAGGGCCAAGTACAACTGCAGTCTCTGTGAGAAAGGGTCACAGAGACTTCTTCCTCCCTAGTAACCTGATTGTGCAAATCACCATGTTTCTTCAGTCTTCCTACCACATTGGCCTGTGGAGCTGGCTTGCCGTGGAATGGAGGGCAACAAATGAACTCACCCTGAATGCTGGGATAACTATTGGCAGAAATGGCCCTCTTCGGACACGCTAGAGGGCTTGTATCTCATGAGGCCATGCTCCTCAACATTGCCTCTTACTCAGGGTTCCACCTTAATTGTACAATTGAACCTTGAGTTTGAAAGGCTAAGTGGGTAAAGGGTCTTTGCCCTGCTGATGCACCAAATTCCCGCACCAAATTTCCATAAATAATAAGATTGGGGGTAATGTGCTATGTTCGGAGGGGATAGCTTTGGTAAGGGGATTGAAAGTTGGGATCTCTATAAGGGTAGGGTTATGGCTGTCATCTGTATAACAGAACATAGTACTTCTGATCACAGTAAGTTTGTGGTTGGATGGGTAGAGGCAGATTAGTTCCCCTCTCCCCCCCCCCCACTTTTGTAGTTCTGTATCTAGTATAGTTGGGGAGGGGTGTGCGTGTATGGCAACTTTAAATGTGTCTCAATTGAGCTGTCTATATATTATACAAAAAAGATGTAAGAACATTAAGCATGCAAAGTCCAGCAATCAGTTACTTACTGTCGTTAAGACTGTGTCTTAGGCATATGCATGAGAGGGCCAAATAAATGCTGTATAGACAACCTTGATTCTGGCATTTCTTAGCTTCTAAGAGCTTGTCTTGATAACTTTCATGTTATTTTTAAACAATCTTAACATAATTTCCAAATTTTTTAAAAATGCAACATGAACCAAACAGAGATTCTGCAGGTGGAACCACATTAAGTCCCAGATTGGGTTGTGACTCATGTACCGCTCATGGTACATGTACCACTGTTTCAGAAGCCTTACTCTAGAGGTTACAGATTATTTGGCTTCTGTCACCATGCAATCTTCCACCAACCTGACTGTCCCACCCCCAGCTCTTCCCTTCTGTCCATATACCACTCGGTTCCATCCCATTTGTGTTCTCTTCTAACCCTATCATTTCCACTTGTGTCATCTCTATGGGTGGTCTTGCCTCTGTCAGTCAGGCAGCTTCCTCCTTCCTTCACATAGTCATAGTCAGTTTCAGTGCCACAAAATCCTAATCAGAGTGGAATAAAATTACAGCAAAAGTCCTACTTGGCCCTTATAATCCTGGGTTGCAGAATGGATAGAACTTCTAGAGAATTTAGTTGTCCACTTCTGTCAACCCTCTGCTGAGCATATGCAATTGGCAATTTTCAGAGGCTTAAAACTTAGATAAGCTTGAGTATGTACAGACGTTTGTCTCTGATTTCAGACTGCCCCCTACCAAATTCCCTGTCCCTGCTCAAAAACATGCAGGCACAAGAGCTTTTCAATGAAATGGTTGTAAGTCTATTTTAATATGGTCTTTCCCTTAACATTTTCTTGAAAATGGTTAAAACATTTTTACTGAACTTTTCCACAAAAAAAAAATTGATTTGACCTGAGGCAGACACTTGGGATGGAAAACTTCAGCCTAAATGGTTCAAGTGATAAGTACAGCTCTTGATTTTTGGTTGTAATTGATAAACAGTGATAAAACACACCCAATACCTTGTGCTCCCCCACCCCCAAAAAAACACCATTTTCTCCCTCTCTACTTTTTTATCTAATAAACCCCAGATACAGAGCAGTAATGCAACTAAAGAGGATGTGATGTCTAAAACATACGATTATGTTGCATGTTAATTTGTCTGTGTAGACCCTGTTGGTGTGCACTAAAAGTTCTCTAGTGATTTTAGTATAGTGCTGTTTGAAACAGTACTATGTTAAGGCACACTATGGAATATTAGAATACTCATTACAGTGTATCAAAGACAACAACAAAAAACAGTTTTTGGACATGTGTGTAAAACTCAAAAATTACTTTAAAAAAATCTTCCCAATTAAATTAATAAACCTTTAAAAGCACAGACCCTAGTATATGCAACTGAAAACAGGATCTTATAATGGGAAGATTTAGGTAAACTTAACTCTAAGGGGCTGGTCTACACTGGGGGCGGGATCGATCTAAGATACGCAACTTCAGCTACATGAATAGCGTAGCTGAAGTCGAAGTATCTTAGATCGAGTTACCTACCGTCCTCATGGCGCGGGATCGACGTCCGCGGCTCCCCCTGTCGACTCCACTACTGCCCTTTGCGTTGGTGGAGTTCCGGAGTCGACAGGAGCTCGTTTGGGGATCGATATATCGCATCTAGATGAGACGCGATATATTGATCCCCGAAAAATCGATTGCTACTTGCTGATACGGCAGGTAGTGAAGATGTAGCCTAGATGTCATACACCCAGCTCTGCCTGTAATATTGAGTATACATGCATGTATTAACACCAAAATCTGTGTGCAAATCAATACATGTGAAACTAAGGCCTTGTCTGCACTTGCAGCATTCTGTAGGGTATGTGTCACTACTTTGTTGCCCACTGTCAGAACCTTTCACTAGGGTGAGGAAAGCTCCAGTAGCAGAGAGGCAGTCAGAAAGGCTCCAGCAGGAGAACGTTATGTTGCTAAAATTAGCAGTGTAAGTGTGGGAGGCACAGCTTGGCCAGGTACATGCTCGAGAGTTCTGGCACATTTCTACTCTACTTGCCTAAGTAGTGCCTCACTATCTGCACTGCTGTTTATACTCGGGCTAGCTGGGTGTGCAGTGTCTATACTGTACATACTGCCATAAGTGCAGATATTTCTATAGTCATAAGCAAAATTAAAATGCTCTGAATGGATCTGAAATTTAAAATTTTATATATATATGTTTTATCACAATGGTGTAATGGTGTTTGTCGTCACCTATTTGCTAATGTTTTCCAGCAGATAACACATTCATATTTATGGTAACTTTCTTCTCATTAAATAAACAGGATCATTCCTTTTTTTTTTTTTTGAGAAGTAAACAGATGGAATACTTTTTTTTAAAAACAGAAAATGTTTTCAAGCCCAGTTCAGTTACTAGCTTACCTTAAAAATAGTGAATTTTCTCTTTGGTATGGCATTTCCCATTCAATACAGCTAGCGTGTTTTTGTGTGCTCTGCATCTTTCGATATTTGATGATATTTTTCCTTACACTTGTGAAGAACTCAGCAGAAGAGGGAAAAAAACCTGCAGAAAATATCATAAGCTAACCACACACAAAAACCAAAGCATTTCTGTTCTATAAATGAGTTAGTGGGGGGACATAAATGAATTAGTTTTACAGCTTTTTGCACAATTATTTTATGAACAGCATAAGGTTTTAAATATATCTATTGACTGCATTGGTTTGATAGCAATATTTTTAATTCCTTTTGTTCTGTAGTGTAAGTTGTAAAAAATAACCTTAAAACCCCTCATGTTAAGTGACTTTCTACATTTACAGTAGCTGATATGCTTCATTAAGGCATATTTGGTGTTTAATGCCCCCCTTTTACATTACTGACTCAAACCTAGTGCTTTAAAATGCTTTGAGTTTTTAGACCTCTCTCTGTATAATTTCTGGCTGTTCACTGAAGACAAGTGGAGTGATATTGCCCCCAACAGGGAAATCAAAGAACGCAATTCCACTCTATGCATTGGTCTAAAAACCAGTGCGTAGTGCTGATTTCAGAGAACGTACAGTGGCAGAAAGCAATTTTTCAGGACTCTATGGAAGAAATTTATCAACAATTTAACTACAGTCAGTCATTAAAATATCAATCTACTTGTTGGCTAAATCTTGCTAAAATTTAAAATGTTTAAAAAATAGGTGCAACTGGGTCACTTAAATTGGAATACCAACAAGAGTTTGTTACTTTGCAGTCTAAAACATGTGCTCTTTTAACCTCAATCGAACAGATTTTTTTTTAAAGACCCAGCTCCTTTCTTTATTTTTCCATATATAAGCATACTACCATGTATGTTCAAGGCTGGGGTCTTTTCTAGAGGAATTAAAAAAAAACAACTCTTAATATTAGAGTTAAGGGGGGGAAAAGCTGTCACATTTTACAATTAAATTTTATATTAAAAATGACTGTGGAATAGAATTTAGTAAAGTACTGTGGAGATATCTCAATTATTTTTCGATTTTACAATTGCTTAATATACACTAATTTGTTTTGTACAAATTTTGATTTATTCATTATATTGCATAATAAATAGTGGTATTTTATGTAGACTATACTGTGATATTGCTACAAGCAATAATTTTAAAATGATTAGTAATCATGTAATGCATCAGTCTTTTTTGATACATTTTGCAACAGAAATGCTATTTTGCAGAATTTTAGTTTATTTTTCCTTTTAAAAAAAATTCTTAACGTCTACATAGAGAATTCTGAGCATCTCAACGGTTGCAGTGGGGCACAATTTATATGTGGTTGACATTTAATATAAAATGTTATTACAGAAGAAAGTATCTAAGTGAAGACATCTGCGAGGAAAAACATAAGTACGGCCATACTGGGTCAGACCAAAGGTCCATCTAGCCCAGGATCCTGTCTTCCAACAGTAGCCAATGCCAGGTGCACCCCAGAAAGAATTAACAGAATAGGTAATCATCAAATGATCCATCCCTGTTGGCCATTCCCAGCTTCTGGCAAACAGAGACTAGGGACACCATCTCCGCCCATCCTGGCTAATAGCTAATCAACCTATTCTCCATGAATGTATTTAGTTCTTTTTTTAACACTTTTTTGAAAAAAAGTTAAGTTCTCTTCAGAAACTTGTAATTTTTACAAGAATTTGTATTTGCTCTAATGTGAGTCAAAACATAAATAAACTGTAATATTACCCATATATTAAAAGTACCCTAAAGTAATTGAAAGTAAATATGAAAATAGCACTACAATGTACAGAATTTAAAATATATGGCTAGATTCATTAAAGTTTTGTGGGTTTTTTGCCTCCTCTGTGCTTAGTTTAAGTGGTAAATGTGTGGGTTTTGTTGTTTTTGTTTGTCTGTTTGTTTGTTTTTAAAGCCTCTGAGTTTCAGTGCCTTTTGTTGTGAGTAGAAGGAAACGACAATATGTATTGTGACAGGGTCAGGCCAGATGGCTACAAGAGAGTGGTCGAAGGTAGATACATTAACTCCAGGTTAAGCAGGTCCGTTTTTCCTGGTTAAGATAACAGGGACTATTCCAGAGCACTCAAGAACTTTCTGGAACTAATTAAGGCAGGCAGGCTAATTAGGACACTTGTAGCCAATTGGGAAGTTACTAGACTTAATTAAGGCTAATCAGGGCACCTGATTTAAAAAGGATCTCACTCCAGTTGATGAGGTGTGCATAAGGAGCTGGAGTGAGAGGATGTGCTGCTGGAGGACTGAGGAGTACAAGTGTTAACAGACATCAGGAGGAAGGTCCTGTGGTGAGGACAAAGAAGATGTTGGGAGGAGGCCATGGGGAAGTAGCCCAGGGAATTGTAGCTGTTCCAGAAAGCACTCTAGACAGCTGCAGTCCACAGGGCCCTGGGTTGGAACCCGGCGTAGAGGGTGGGCCTGGGTTCCCCCCCAAACCTCCCAACTCTTGATCCAACATAGGAAGATCTCTGAGGCTAGCAAAATCTGCCAATAAGTACAGGACCCACCAAGGTAGAGGAGGAACTTTATCACAGTATGTATGTGGTGTCTCTATTTCTGATACATGAAACATAAGCACATACCATTCCTTTAGTGTAGTTGCTAATGACTTCTTATTATGTGTTAATTCACTTTTCATCAAACCACCATGAAAAATCCAAACAGTGCTGAAAGATGCCATTATACGTTTTGGATTCTGCCATTTAAGTGAAATTTCTTCAAAGCAAAGGTTGTTAACTCTTAGTGGGGGGAGAGGGAACTCAGAGGTTGCTGCAAAAGAGAGAGTGGCATGGCAACATTGACTCATCCCAGGGACTGGAAGGGAGTTCAAAAGGGGCCAGCCTGGCTGGAGAAGCCTCTTTTCTCCAGACCAGGTAGAGCAGACTTGCTCTCTTTCTGCTTGAGATAGCAAAATACCAGGTTTTGTCAGGACCTGATATGGACATCACACTAGTTGCTCCTTTCTAGCAGGGATTTGGAAGGAATTTCCCCGCACCAGCAGAGTGGCTTAGGTGGAGTGGGGTTTTTCACCTTCCCCACCAGGGCAGTGGAGCAGAGCCTGGATCTGGAGTGCAGAGCAGCTCCAAAGCAGTGGAGCAGCAGGTTTTTGCCTGGAGCTGGAGTAGAGCTGGAGCACAGCTCCAAAGCCCTGTTCCTCACAGCGAGTTGGGGTGGGGGCTCTGTTAAAGTGAATAGGGAAGATTGTTAGGTTGTGATGTAAGTGTGGGGTGGATGTTCAGTGCAGGTACTTCATAGAGACAGGACACAGTGACCAGATAAATGGCTTGGTAAAGGACTTAAAAAAGAGGTGTTAGTTAAAGAAACAGAAATGGGAGAGTGGGGTAATTTGGGGCTCCTATGACTGGTACTGCAGGGAGCCAACGGCCCTTTTTTATAGCCCACCTTACCACCTCCCACCCTGAACGAGGGTTAAAGTCCAAGCTCTGGTTTGGCTCAGGGACCTAGATGAAAAAAAGGAGGGGGGCTGGCAGAAGTCCCTGAGTAGGTATTGAATGATCATGGAGTAACTTGCACTACCTTTTATCTGCTGAGTAGTCTCAGACATATCACATGTCCCCTGTCCTCCTTTCAGTATAGCCGGACAATTCTGCTGCACTATAAATAGTCTCCCATTAAATGTTTTACATGTAATATTCTAATATAATGGTGGTACTTGGATAAGGCAATACAACTTAGCATGAGTAAAAGTTGTGGAATTTGGATCTCTATCAAGAAGAGGGCACATGACCCTTTTTAATTGAGATATTTTTGTTGATGTGGTGTTTTCTTGATAACCCACTCAAAAACTTACTATTGACCTGCAGTGACTTATATATTTACAAAATATGCAAAATATTTCATGACAAATCAGTAAGGCCCTGATTCAAAGCCCATTAAAGTCAATGGGAGTCTTTCCATTGACTTCAAGAAGCTTTGGTTCAAGCTTTAACTGAATAATGACCAAATTACAATCTTCATTTATACCTATATATTTTGTAGTGTTTGTAATGTAATTCTTTCAAACACTTGATTTTAGGTTGACTGTTAATAATAGGTGGCGTTCAACACTTACTTCTATCAGACACTGTTTTCAGTTGCTTATAACTTTGTCAGACTTGAATGGTTTGGGCTGAAATTTTCCATGCTGGATTTCTGCCCTTGATTGAATGGTTTAGAATATTCCAGCCAGATCAGTTCACCTATTTCTGAGAATAAGGCTTAGGAAAAAATATTTTTTGCCCATATTAAAACCAACAAAGAAACTGGCAATTAGCAGCCCCATGATTTGGAACAGGGGCTTGAAATTTGGCACGGGCTTGGCCTTTGTGTCAGGAATGTATATTTTTTTCCCATCCTTGTGAAGGTCTGCCCACAGTCTTATAGGTGGGGCCTTCTTACTACTTTCCAGAGGGCTCAGCTAAGGAAGGGAGTTAAGGCCTAGCTGAGCCCAGGAGAAAGTCATAAAACTATGTTTATTTGTTTGAAATTTCTGATTGGACATGTGCCCTGGAAGGGGGAAGACTTTTATTTGTCTGAGGAGAACTTTTATGGTTCCTGGGGCTACCCAGTGCTGTAAGGTACCTCACTCCCACATGCTCTTAGTGAGAGGAAGCCTTATCTGTGTCTGATTGGGGTCAGCTCCCCAACTCCGTCACCCCATGGCAACACAAACACTCCCCCCCTTAGCCTATGAAGGCTCTGCTATTTGCAGGTTAGCAAGCACTCCCCCAAACACTACAACCCCCTCTGTTCAGCACTGCTCCACTGGACATGCTCAGAATTCACAAATCTGCTACTACGACACGTAGAGGCCCACTTATAGCTTACCACTTATAGCTTAGATCACCATTCCATTTAACACACAGCACTTATATGTTCATAGTGAAAATGAGTCTGTGTATTTAAGATACGATAGATGTTTTAGTAATAGGAAGTAGTAGTATTGGAAACATATGGTTGCTATGAAATAAAATCCATAATACATGTTCTAGAACCTAGATTTATTTAACTAGATATTTTTGTCTTCTAGAGAAATGTTCCCACACAGTCCTTGCCATTATTTACAGCCAGGTTGGCTGTGATTTTACGCTCACGAGACAAGTCATTCTGTCAGCATGTCTCCTTTTTAGAAGATGCGGTGTGTTGTCTTGCATTATGTGATATTCCAAACTAAACCTTTGATATTTTTCATTAACAGGATACCCCACCCCCCGATAATTTTCTTGTAGATTTTCTGTCTTGTAGATTTTGCAGTCTTATGCCTAGTATCTGATTAGGCATCCATTTTAAGACATACAATGCACGATATGCCATGACCAGACAGATAAGCATCTACTACCTCTTATGTGAAAAGAACCCCTCTGAAGTATGTTACCTACTGGTGACCTGCCTTAATATCCATATCTTAAGAATATAACTTTCAGTATAAATACATATCTCAAATATTATTCATACATACATTTTGCAGCAACTATGATGACCAGTGGGCTACTGGCTCTTCACATGCCACCCCTCAGTCAATTGCTATGCATATATCCAACTCAGGGGAACACTGTAAAACTCTGACCCCTTTGCAAGTTGGCATTGATGTCCTTGGGTCACACCTACCTAATCTATACCACCAACAAAGAGGAAAACGGAAGTGTGGATATCCAGATGCTGGATCAGGATAAGGTAACCCTCCCACAAATAGGAAGAAAAGCAAAATATATCATAAGAACTAGAGCTAGTAGATTGAGTGTGCTGAAATATTAACTAATTAAAAAACTATACTAATTAAACCTGGTTGGAAAATGCCCATTGTCAAACTGGAAATACTTTGCAAAAACATTTTGAGTTTGAGAATTTTTATTAAATCTAATGCAGGGTTCAGCTGGAAACCTGCCTGTTTCCCTGCCAACTCATCTAGGGAGCTTGGGCTTCCAGAGTCTGCAGCTCTTGTGCATCCAGGCTCCCTGCCATGGATCTGGGAGCTCAAATCCCTAGCTCCTAACTCAACGGTGTATTCCTTGCACTGTGCCCCAGAGCTGGGAGCTTGGCAGCCCTGGGTTAAGCAGGGGCTTCCAGGGCTGCATGCTTTCAGCTCTAGCAGCAGCAAGTCCAGAAGCCAGGGTTGAGCTGGAAGTTGAGGCTTGCAGCTGGTGGCTCCCCACCTCTTAGGGCAGCTGGTTCCTTGGGCTGCAGGAGCTGGACAGTTTGGGACTTAGGGGGTATCCAGGTTATTCCACCTGAGAGATTGGGCTGTCCTGGAGAGGGTGGACACTAGGAGTGCCTGCGACTGCTGACGTGATACATAAAGTGGTGTTGTAGCTGTGTTGGTCCAAGGGTATTAGCGAGACAAGGTGGGTGAGGTAATATGTGTTATTAGACCAACTTCTGTTGGTGAGTGAGACAAGTTTTTAAGCTTACACAGAGCTCTTCAGATCACTATTCACGTCAGTTTCTCTGCTGATGAGGCTCAATAGCAGCAGTGCAACAAACCGTTAAAGGCTTACTAAGCAGCTGCCAGGGATCTGGGGAGCATATTTTGTTTGGGATGTCCATGTTTTGAATTTTCCAAAATGAATTTGTTTGGACTTGCTTGTTCATGGGAAATCTTAAAAAATGGTTTTGGTAAAACTGGTCTTTTATCAAGATATAATTCCAATAATGCAGTAGAATTTATGAAAGCAGTTAGTTCATTCAGTCCTAGAAAGGCTACTTTCTCAGACTTTGGTGTATCAAAAATGGATCTACAGTAGGATTTCCAGAAATGCCTATGTGTTTTAAAAGCACAAGTCATGGAACTTGTGCTCCTACCACGCTTTGCTTCCAACTGTGGTAAAGTTAGCTCTTTTCTTTTCACTGTGGTTCTTCTAAACGCTTTTGCTTAGAGATTGATGGCCTAAGCAGGGGTGTAGCAAACTTGTAGTAGGCATCCTGGAAGTCTTTCACAGAGACATCTGCTGAGCTTTTTAGTTCCCAAGAGTGAGTCTTGATTATAATTAATAGCTATGGGGGGATATCTGATATCCTCAGAAGCTGTGTTATTATAATACCTGTTTATGCATATCCCTTACTTACAGAGTGGGATACATTTTTGCATTTTTTCTCCTTTCTTCCTTTTGAGTCAGTATGGCTCACTGTTCCCAGTGTGGTCCCTGGTGGGGAGATAGTTTAGATTAAAACGCTAAAGCTGTCTAAGTTTCTGCTTAGACCAGGAGTAGGGGTCTATGCTAATTATTTACCTTCACAAAAGAAGAATCATAGTTCATTTTAATTTCTTTCCTAACTTTAATTGGTAACATGCTGATTAGTAAGACTTTCATGCCTTTCCATATTTTTCACAGTTGTTGGAACTAACTGTTCCTAGCAATTCATTATAGCTGAAGAGGAAGAGCATTTTTCCCTCCAAAAATGTAAATATATACAAAAATTATTAAATCCTGGCATAAATAACTAACCCACATAAAGTCCTAATGCCTATATGTGAAATATGTCCATAGTGCAAACCAGTTATTTTTAAATAATTATCTACATATGCTTATTAAAGTGTTTAAAGAGGAAATAATTAGGCCACTTACTTAGCAAACTATAACTACAATTATAAATGTAATTTCTTCTAAAATATTTGCATACAAACTCCCAGAGGGCATAAAATACTTTCAAAAGTATTTTCTTTGTATTAGCTATAGTTATAACTAACTGCGACAAAATTTGTCTGGTGTTATGTGAGTATTGTGAATTGCATTTGAAATTTTTGTCCCCAGACTATATGGATCCTGAAGAACTGAGAATGGCACGAAGTATATTTTTACAGAGTAAAAGGAGCAAACGTGAAGGTCTGATATGGAGCACATAATGAATGCAACTCAAGTGTCTCATCATACCCTTTCAATAAAGTTTGGAAAGCCAGTTACATAAACACACATTTATTTTTATACTTATCAAGTGAAATTTCTTTTATTTATTGAAACCACATACAGATACACTAAAGCCTTGCAAGCATAATGATGAAACAGGAAATATATGAAAAATTCTGGACGATTATTAGGCATGGAGCTTATACATGTAATTTGTATGGAAATTTGTCTCCATTTATTTTTGAAGATGCTTAATGTTTCCCAGAGTAGCACATTACTTTATGTAAATAAAAGCCATTCCTGCTCTCAGGACCTTTCAGAAGTGTAGAAAAAAATCCCTATAAGTATTTTATTTTCATTACTAATATCATCTCTAATGGCTCCAGAGAAGTGGAAATGTAATTTTTATAAACAGCCAAATGTTAGATTCCTTCTTACTGTATATTTTATACCGCTCACTTTCATATAAATAAAAATATTTCCATAAACGAGGGAGGAAAAACTTTTTTCCCCATGACTAGATATTTCAGAGATGTGTGTTTTTTTGTTTTTCTGGTTGTTCGAAGTCTCTGTATAGTTGATGCATTCCAGCCTTTGTTTTAGTCCAAAATTTACTTTTGTCTCCAACAATCCTCCTTATTACCTGGAATTTTTATGGCAAAAATGCTACATTGTGGAACTGCTCTTACTGAAAATATTGTTTCTGATGTTGTTCATGTTTAGATGGTAGCTAGAGTTGAACATTCTATTCAGGTCTTTTGGAGAGAATATAATGAAAATAATTGGAATAAAATCAGAATTATGAACAGCAGGCATGTGAGGGCAACACTGGGATGCAGCAGCAGCAGCAGTACCTAAGATATAGTCTGACAACAATTTATAGTTTCCTAGTACAGGCAGGTAGCATTTTGTGGTGACCTTCCACAGACTGCTGCAGTATCTGGTGCCAGGCAGAGGTCATGGAACCAATAGTATTAACTGCATATCACTGTCCAGTTCACCTACTGAAAAAATTAAGTACGTCTAGTATCTTCCATTGATGGATTACAGGACAAAGTGGCACATAACAGGAGAGGAGGTGGCACAAGCACAATAGGTGATATTAGCAGTAAAAGCCCTGGAAAGCAGTCTCAAGGATAAAGCAGGAAGGACAGAAGGTTAAAATAACATAGGATGAACATATCAACAAAAATAATGTTTCTAGCCGAATACAGACAGTTGTACTGGAGTAATCAGATGGAAACAACATACGCTGGTTGCATATCTTTTGAAGGCCTTCTTACAAACTTTGTTCCCCCAAAAATGTGCATACCAGATATATTGTTGCCTTACTGAGTCTGCACACAGGCTGAAATGTCAGATGGTAGAGGTATGACCTCTCCTGTAGTTCATCTCAGTGTGATGCTAATGCCAAAATCTGACAACTTAAATGCCAGTGTTAGCAGAGCTTTCCACATACGCTGGATACAGCTACGTTTACATACAGCACCTCTACAATTCCTCCTGGAGTCTTCCCTTCGCTGTTTCCAACTTTGTGTCTTCTTCCTATTACCAGTTCTGAGTATGATAGTCCTCTGGATCATCCCTCCCAAATTAGCTCTCTCCTCTCTTGATTCTGTTTCTGTCTTTCTCCTGAGGATACTCTTGTTTCTCTGACCCATACATAACACTGGTACCTAACTGGTGTATAATTATACCTCCTGACTCAAAACACACTGCCTAACCTCACTATTCACCTAACCTCTGTCATCTGGCCATTTTCCCACCTCTTCCTCCTCCTTTTCCACTTCAGGGCCCATTGTTTCCTTTTCTTCTTTCCTAGGGCCTTGTCTGTATTGTGATAACTTGCATTCGTGTATCTTAAAATTTGAGCTAGTTGCATTGGTACAAACACCTGTTGACCTACTTAAAGTGGTTTGAATTGCTCTTAAACCAGTTTATCTCAATCTGTTTATGCACTGATAAAATTTTGCAGAGGACATCAATCTGGGAGGGTTGCAAGCACTTTGGAAGACCACATTCAGATTGATTTTGGTAAACTGGAGCATTGGTCTGAAATCAATAAGATTAAATTCAGGACAGATAAGTGCCAAGTACTATGCTATGAAAGTCTAGGCAGCAGTAATGCAAAGAAGTGTGATCCACTGCAACCCATTAAATATGAAAGGTGATGCTGTTCCAAGAAAGGCAAATATCATTTTAAAATGTATTAACAGGAGTGTTTTATCTAAGTTATAGAGGTTATTTTTCCACTCTACACAGCACTGGTGAGGCCTCTGCTGGAGTACTGTGTCCATTTCTGGGCACCAGACTTTAAGGAAAATGTGGACAAATTAGAGGGAGAGTCCAGAGAAGAAGTTTAGAATACCTGACCTATGAAGAAAGCCTGCAAGTGTTTTGTATCTTTAATTTAGAGAAGGAAAGACTGAGGGAGTATGTGATAAGTCTTCAAATAGTAAATGGTTGCTATGAAGCAAATGGTGGTCAGTTGTTCTTTGTCCTCTGAGGTTAGATTAAGAACTAATGGCTTAATTTGCAGCAAGAGAGATTTAGGTTAGATATTAGGAAAAACTTTCTAACCCTAATAATAGTTATGCACTGAGGGTATTTTTGCCTTCCTCTGCAGCATGTGGCATGGGCCAGTTGCTGGTTTAAACTAGAGTAAATGGTGGATTCTCTAACTGAATGTCTTTTAAATCATGATTTGAGGACTTCAGTAATTTAGCCAGAGGTTAGGAGTTTATTGCAGGAATCGGTGGGTGAGGTTTTGTGATATGTGCAGTGCAGGAGGTTAGACTAGATGATTACAATGGTTCCTTCTGGCTGTAAAGTCGGAGGTTGAACTTACTTTGGGAGGTTGAGAGATCCTGATTTGTTGTGTGTTTTTTATTTATTTATTTTTTTTAGGAAAGGTTACACAAACATCTGTCAGGAATGGTCTAGGTATACCTAATCCTGCCAGGCCAGAGCACAGGGGGGGATGGACTTGATGACCTCTTCCACCCTTACGTTTCTGTGATTCTATGACAAATCATTTAGTTGTATATATGTTGGGCACATCTAGCTCATTTTTAATTACACTGGTGCATGTTTCCTAACACCAAAGCCTGGGTCATATTCATGTCCCCTCCACATAAACTGAATCTGGGACTTCAGCATTTTGTAGGGCTTTTGGTTCCAACTTTCATATGACTGAATCTCCTTTCCCACATGAAGACAAAATTTGCTCCCACCGAAGTCAACGTGAGTTCTGCCATTGATTTTAGTGGGAGTAGGATCAGGCCTACAGTTTGCCTTTTGGGCCCTGCTGTGCAATGGCTGATCAAAAGCCTATTAAGATCAGTTGAAATAATTTGGATCAGGCATTAAATACTCTCTTGGCCAGAATATATATATTTGTGTGTGTGTGTTAATATGTATAAAAATCAGAAATGTAAGTGGTAGTTTGTAAATACACATTTTCAGTAACCCAAATTTACCTAGAGTTTAATGTAATTTTTGTCTGTGTGACACACATTTCATCACATTAGTGATAGACCACAGATGGTTGAACAGTGTCTTCTGTATGTGTAAACTTAACTTCTGTACCAACACCTTCTTGATAATACAACTCAAGACATGAGAACATTTTCAATGTTTGCTTACGTTTGCTGAGAGATTGTGTGGGGGAGGGGATGCGTCTATCCAATCCATAATTAGATTCTAATGGAAAAGTAGGTGCTAATTAAGAATGCTCCTGTGATGTACTTTATGGTTAGTTATCAAATTACTGAGCATGTTCAAAAAGCCCTTCTATTATAACTTGACTTGCTTTGGCTCATTCATCAAAGGGGTTCTGCAACCTTTCTTGCTGAGAAAATGTCTTTTACTGCCTTGCTTTTCTGTGTGAGTCTGAATACTTTAGCCAGTTGTGACTGATCACCCAGCACGTACAATTAAGGCTCAGTGCATTAGTTCTTCCCCAGATAATAGGAGCTCTTAAATAGCTTTCTATAGAGTCTGCATGGCATAGCTGATTTCTATATTTTTAAGTGAGCTACTGCCTAACAACCTGAACATGCTGGAATAATATAAAATAACTGAAAATCAGATACATCTTGGGAGAACATAACTGTACTTATCTATTAAGTGTGTTTAGTGCTGTATAATACACAGAAAGAGACAGTCTTTTCCATGAAAAGTCTGAGTAGACACACAGAAGACAATACACTTGGGGAAAAAAAACCAAAAAAGGGAATAACTTTTTTCCCCGTCTGCACGTTGCCCTTAGATATATGAACACACTCTGTTTAAATGTGGTAGGATACAAAAGAATACATGCATAGTGAAAATGTTGTAGCTACCATGAAATAAGAATAGGGAATACATCTTAATCAGAAAAAGCTGTCTTCATCAGACATGAGTAGCATGAACCTGAGTAGAGCTGATTAAATTAAAAAAACTGAAGAAAATTGTTGCTAATAAAATCGAGTCATCTTTGCTGCTATTCATGGGATCATATTAATCATTAAACAGAAGATGTGAAGAATCTCTGGGTATTCGTGAAAATGTTTTTTAAACCTGTATGTTCCATGGATTTAAGTATGAATGAATATTTGTTTAAAAAAAAAATTGGTACCAGAAATTGCTATGTTCACTGTTGGTTATTTCCTAGTTCTTCTTCAAATAGTGTCCCGATAGGTGCTCCACTGTAGCTGCAGTAGCATCCCTGCACCTGGGACATCCCTAGCAGAGCCCTTCATTCGCCTGTAGTGCCTTTAGTAGTAATAGTGTTTCCTTTATTTTTTTCCCTCTTCTCTTCCCTTTTTTTTAAAAAAAAATCCTTTCCTCTTTTTTCCCTGTTCCTCTTTAGATTGGCATAGGTTTCCATAGGAGTGGGAAGTTCTTCCTACTCGGGATTATGCCTGCATCCCCCAGGTTTAAGAGGTAGGGCCTCTCCTGTCATGAGGCCATCCCTGTGAGCGATGGCCACTTACGGTGCATATTCTATTTGTGTGAGGGGCACAAATCACAGAAGTGCACCCAATCCCTTAAATTGAAGGCAGGGTCCAGAAAGGATCATGGATTGAGACTAAAACCTCTACTAATGGATAGCTTATTGAGACCGGTGGGCCCTCTTTTTCTCATGCATGTGTGGAATTAATTTTATGTGCACCAAAATGGAGGTGATGTGTGACACACCATCTCCATATTGGTGCACATAACAAAATTCATGGGCTGGGGATGGGGCTGAGGTGTGCGGGGTGTGTTTGTGTGAACAACTCTTAGCACGCATGTCACTGCCAGCCTCTCTGGAAGCAGCCTCTCTGGAAGCAGCTGGTCCATTAAGACCTCTGTGGTAATGAGATGAGCCTCATGGCTTCACCTCTCTGGGTTCCCCAAGGAAGTGCAGACTACAAAAGAGAGATCTTCCACTTGGAATCTGTAAACCAGCATTAAAGAGAAGACAGGGTAGATATCAACATTTCACTCCTCAAATGAATTATAATCCACAACATAGGTGACAGAGACCGCCTCCAAAATACAGACAGACATCAACACTGGTGACTACGCTCTACTTGTATGCCTTCAAACAATTCTGAAAATTTGGTTGAGGCCCCGAGATGCCTTCTCCTGGTCCAGATGCTGCAACCACCCAAATTACTCCATCAGTTTGCCAAACATTTAACCTCATTCTGCCAGATATGGTGGCAAATCACTTCATACAAGTAAATCCTGTAAATCATCAGAGATGAGTATTCCATTCCCCTCTCTCCTGCCCACCCACCTCCCCTACCCAATCCTTTCTAGTGAGCACCTTCAAGAAAAAGAAATAAACCATTTATTGCAAGTGGGAGCCATAGAACTGGTGCCATTCCAACAGAAAAGGGAAGGCTTTTACTCCCACTATTTTCTAATCCAAAAGAAGTCTGGTGGGTGGAGATCTATCTTAGACTTGAGGAACATCAAGTTCATCAAACTACAATAGTTCAAGATGGCCATGCTATCAATAATTATCCCAGCACTGGAACAGGGAGACTGGTTTTCATCCCTTGACCTCCAAAGACGTGTACTTCCACATTACCATACACCCTTCCAACAGGAGTTGCCTCAGATTTGTTCTTCTGCCCTACCATTATCAAGACAGGGTGCTACCCTTTGGCCTCTTTAAAGCACCCAGAGTATTTTCCAAAGTCATGTCAGTAGTGGAAGCATACCTCTGCAAATGAGAGGTTATAATATTCCCATACCTAGAAGATTGCCTCATAAAGGCTCCAGCCAGAGTCGATGCACTCCAAGCCCTAAAAAAACAATGGACCTTTTCTCAAAACTCAGCCTGTAGATAAACATACAAAAATCAACACTGACATCAATACAATTAAAGTTTATTGGGGCCCAACTAGATACTATAGAGGCCAGTCTTCCTCCCAGCTCACAAATTTTATGCAACAGTCAGTCTCATTTCCACCATGAAGACCGGCCCACATATCTCCTCCAGAGCTTGGTCATATGGCGGTGACCACATTCATGGTAAAATATACCAGATTACATGTGCACTGCCTCCAGGGATGGCTACAACTGGTGTAGGTACCTCTCAGACACAGCCTGGACAAACTGCTCTTGATACCACTCAAGGTCAAGGAGTCATTAGACTGGTGGACACAACCTCAGAATGTCTGCATGGGGATTCCGTTCCTCCAGCCACCAATGTCCTTGATACTTGCGACTCATGTCTCCCTGCTCGGTTGCGGAGCAAATCTACAGACCCACATGGTACAGGGCAAGTCATCCTCGTCAGAATCCATGTTGCACATCAACTTCCTAGAATTACATGCAATTTGCAATGCATGCCTACACTTTCTACCAATAATCAGACAAAAGACTGTCTGTCTGTCTTCTGGGGCTAGTATACCCTATTACATTTTGGGCTACCCTATTGCTTGTACAATTGCCTTGTGCTAGTTTTGGAAGTCTATATATTGGATAACTGTATCCTGTCCCTTACTTCTGGGAAACGCAACTGGGAGAAGGAGAGCCCAATAAGGCTCCTCAGCCCCCATTCCTGGAAAGTCAGTAAAGGCATTTCCTGATCAAGTGAGTGGAAAGAAGGGTATTTTTAAATGAAAAACATTAAAAAGAAGACACAATACAGCATATTTGGAACCTGTCACCCTGATGTTGCAGTGTAATCCTAGTCCTTATGGCAAATATACATATTCTTTTTTCTGTATGTCAAGATCAAGCTGAGTGTTTGGGGGATTTTGGTATGCCAGTATTATTCAGAATACTGAAAGAAACAAAGATGGCTGGGTAACTTTCTTTTAAAATCACCACATCCTGACACCAGAATTTGTTTGCTAATGGCAATTACACACTCAGACATACAAGTGCATTCTGCTAAATAGATCAATATAAATTATATAGTCATTGACCTTAAATAGTTCATAGGAGTGCATGTTGTATGCGGAGGTAATTAACACACAATAAAATGGCTTTAACCCTTTTTTTTATATAAATAGGCAACTAAATTATTTTACATTGCTCTTGATCAATTATATTCCCAGACTGTTTACTGAATGGTGAGAATTGTAGCTTTTGGCATAAATGGACCACTGCAACCACATGGAGTCCCATGGATTCATGCAGACTTCACTAAAGGTTCAGGGTCCATATTCCTATCTTGTATTGGGTAAATGCTATCCAGAGGCTATAGTTAAAGATTTTATAGTAAACTTGAATCGATTTATAGAGAAATAGAATGAAAGTCCTGAATCTTGTCAGTGCATTATAATGTGACAATTTGGAGTTATAGTGAACTGCTGCATCTAGTAAAATTGTTCTGTAAGTTTGCTATAAGCAGGGGTGTGTGTGTGTGTGTGTGAGAGAGAGAGAGAGAATATAAAAAATAGAAACATGCATCAAGGAAATGTATTGCTCTACAGAGGTAAGCCAAGAAGAAGCTTTTCAAAAATAGTCTGAAAATGTATTGTCAAGAAATTTTAAGTAGTCTCACGATAGTTGTATAAAATTTAGAAAGCAAATGAAACAGTAACATTCTTGGTGCATACATTTAAAGAAAATCCTCTAGATTAGTTAAAAAAAAAAAAAAAAAAAAAAAAACAAACCAAAAACCATTCTTGCTAAATCCTCCATCCACTCTGTGCCCCCAGGTAGCAATGTTTATTAGAAAGCAACATGATTTTTCTCAGTTGTTCAATTAATTAAATACGGAGCAAACTGAATTGTGGAATCTAAATCTTGCACTTAAAAATATGGCCATCTATTTGAGTTCATGGTGGAGGAGGGGCTTTCATTTAAATTAAAGATTTGAAAGTTTGACAGATTATGAAACAATATTCAGACAAAATTTCATACTTTGTCCAGTGTATTTTTTAACCACAATTCTCTATAAAGAAAATTGACTAAAGGATAAAATATTGCACGCAAACAAAAAATCAATGTTAAATAGCCCTAGGACATGAACTCAAACTGTTGACTTTAAAATCTTATGGGCTTGATTCACCTTTCACGCTGGTTTAAATCAGTAAGAACTATAATGTCTACCTTTAACTTCATGTGGTCCTGTGCTGCTTTGTTTCCTCTTCTCTTTTCCCCAACACACACAGGCATTATTTGCTCCTCTAACTTGTTTTGTCATCTTATATTTATATTACAGGAAAGAATATGTGCTTGTTCATGAGTCATGTAGCACGTATTTGGGTGCTCCAGTAATACTGAGTATTGCAAGTGGCTGCATAGCATATGTCTTTATGTCCATAAGAGATTGCTATGGGTTTTATGTCAATTTTTTTTAAACAATCCATTTAACAGAATTTAGCTGGATAATTCTAAGACAGGACCACGGTGGCTTTGTCAGCCGTATGGAGTTGGGAAAATTAAGTACTACTTCCTTGATCTGGACACGGTGGTGAATTGGGGCCACTCCCAAGGATGGATTTTAAGCAGCAGGCCACAACTTGATTAAATTTTGAGATAGGATGGGCACTACCAGTCCTGTCGTCTGTACTCTCAGCTACCAGATGTTTTAAGTGGTTCCAGTGCAGGGGTTGTAACACTAGCACCATATACTATATAAATCAAGGTGGACTCCCCTTAGCTTAGCCCCATGACTTGTCACTCTTCTAAATTCTTTTGCAAAGGGGACAGAGGGTAGCAAAAAAGGGAGGATCTCAGCCTACTAAGACCATAATCACAAGTCCATCCACAGAATCCCAGGTCTTTTATTTCTGGACATGGGCCATTTTAGCTTTTAACTGCACTAGGCATTGGCCGCAACTTGCAATGAATTAAGATCCCTACCAAGTACTAATTATACTAATTAGTAAGTCCTTCTCCTGATAAATTTAACTCTGCCTCCGAGATGCTGTGAGGAAGGTGGAAAAACTCCACCATGCCTCTGCCAGTTTGGCACCAATGAGACCAAAGAATTCCTTCCTGACTGTCTGATTCCCCCCCAAAAAATGGCAGATTGATCCAGACCAAGAACTTCTGCAATACAACATGTCTTATCTTCTTTAAATAGATACTCCAATGTGCAGAGCCTCTCCTGTCAATTTGAATAGGAGATGCACAGCCACTAGCAGGATAGGACCCTAAACCACAACTGGTTTACATATGGTCTGATTTTATTTATTTATTTATTTGTTGTATATGGGCAAGGCAATATTTATCTTTTCTATCTTCATCACTCTAACAGCAGTTCAGTTTCTCAGTGTCTGTTCTTGTACATCCTTGAATAATTCTAAATCTAAGCTATTTTCTAACATCTTTCCTCATGGCTTTCATGTATTCTGCATAGTACTTTATAGAACTATGTAGAATATCAATAAAAACACATAAATTTTATGTTAACTTCTCCTCCATTAGATATATTTCACAGCAGTGGTGATTTGACTGATTAAGGGATTAGTTTTTGAGAAGATTCATTCTGAATGTGAATGAACTCAAAATGCTCAGTGGTACCAGGTGGGTTATTTTCCACATGATGGAGGTGGCTCTAATTATTTGCACTTATTTTGATTGCTGTATTGTGTTTTACCACTTGGATTACCATCTTATTAGCATAAAATGTGCTGCTGTGGTGGCAAAAATAAATTTTATATTATGCAGTAGAGAACATTAGGAGGAACAGTCCTTTGTATGCATATTTTGTTGATATTATACAGCAGTTGAAAATGAAATGGAGAAGCAACGTGGGGATTTAGAAGGATCATATGAATATAGAGTTCTCTACTAGTTCTTGAAATGAGAGAATATACACATTTAACATTGAGACTGTAACTCATCTGTTGTGAATTATAAACCAAAACTGAACAGAGTATTGCAGATGAGGGTGTATAACTTATGTATGGTGGTATTATAATTTCAGCATTATTTTCCATCCCATTTTCTCCCCTAACATTTTGTTAGCTTTTTTTGATCACTATTGGCAGATGTTTTCAGTGAGCTGTCTCCAATGACACCCAGGCCTTTTTTCTTGAATGGTGATAGTTATTGTAGCCAACTGGTTCTAGGCAGAAGACTAGTCCTAGCTCTGGGCCACAATCCCTGGCTCAGACTTCTTGTCTGAGCCCTCCCTTGGGAAGTGAGATTCCTCAGTCTAGCTGCCTACCACCCTGAAATCAGTGTCTTAGACCACCCAAGCATGTAATCACTCCTGAATCCCCGAGCTCCGCCCACCCTGTGGGTGCTCTGGACTTCTAGTTTAACACCCCTCTGGGACTTTCTTCTCCAGAAAAGCAGTGAAGACCTATCTGGTTGCACTATTCCTTTTCTAGTAATAATGGTCACAGAATAGCCCGTGACACATTTGTTCCACAAACAGGCCAGAGAAACCCACTTTAACCTTAAAAGTAGTGGAGGTATGGAAGAGAGTCAGTAAGTTTTTTGCTTATATTAATTGTGTATATGAGACCTAGGTACTACACTTGTGGGCATGTTAGAGACTGGTGTGCCTTTAATTGAAATAATGAATTCTCCATATTTTTTTCAAGTTAGCATTTATTCAAATTTGGGAATGGGGAATGACCTAATTTAGAAATTATAATATACGCTTGCTTTAAGAGTAGATCTGAGAGAACTGAATGTTCATTTAGAATAGTGTTGTCATAAACAGGTAGCTAAGGGTTAATGTTTCCTTTATCTGTAAAGGGTTAACAAAGGGAACCAAACACCTGACCAGAGGACCAATCAGAAAACTGGATTTTTCAAAGTCAGGGAGGGAATTTTTGGACTCTGGGTCTTTTGTTTGTCTCTCAGCTATGAGAAGGTTCTTTCTATCGTCTGTTCCAAACTTGTAAGTACAGTGTGAAAACACCAATCTAGGCTTTTCTGTTGTTTTTGTGTATTACATGTGTATAATTGCTGGAATGTTTCAAATTGGATATCTTTTTAAATCAGCTGTTTTATTTCTATTTTCTTATAAGCAATAGCCATGTATTTGTCATCTTGATGCAGAGTTTATATCTTATGTCTTTTTCTGTCTTTTTTTTTTTATATAAAGTTTTCTTGTAAGACTTGTTTTGAGTTTCTCTCTGGTAGGTTACGGAACAAGGGAGGGAATTCTCTTTGTTTAGATCTAGGAGGTAACTCGGCAGCACACAGGGATTTTTGGGGGGGGAAAGAGAGATAAAATCATCTTGTTCCTTTGTTTTAGGTTTGTCTCTGTGGAAGAGAGGGGACAGGCCTTCTTGGTATTGTGATCTGTAAGAGATATCTCAATGCTCTCCAGTTAGCCCAGAGAGGAAAGTCTGGGTGGAAGAGGGAGTGGGAAGAAGTGGAGTATTTCCCTTGCCGGTTAAGACTCAAGCTTCTGGTCTTGGGGGTCTCTCGGAAGGTTTAGGGAGACACGAGGGGGCCAAAACCCTGGAAAATTTGGATGTGGCCAGCGAAGATAAGATCCAAGCTGGTAATTAAGCTTGGAGGTTCATGCTAAGCACCCAGATTTTGGACGCTAAGGTCCAGATTTGGGAAAGAGGCTTACGACAAGTGCAGCATGTTTCCTTGTGTATGATGAGGCCTTTCTCCCTTCTTAATTCCTTTGGGGTGACTTATATCCCTGAAGATGCTAAGAGTGAACATTCCATTTACTCACTGGAGCGTAAGTATTTTGATCATGCCTTGCTCATGCATGGGGCTATCAAGAAAGAAAGGTTCATTACATCTTCACTGCTGCCTTTATGCACTCATGCAGGAGTCAGAAAATGCTTGGCTTTTATATATAATGATGTGGTACAGTATATATGAGCAAAGTTTACTGGAAAAGATTTACATTAAATAATATCAGATCACCCAACTATTGGGAAGTGTAGATATTGTTCACCAAGATAATCATACTGATGTCCTTAGTACAGTGTTTTTTGAGATCTACAAATGAAAAGCACAACATAAGAGCTAGGCATTATTATTTTCATTTCCTGATCCAGCTCCCTTACATTCACAAGTACAATCTCTGATACACAAAAACATGTATGAAATTGTGAGAAGCATGGATCCCTAACTAATGCTACTAGATAGTGTTGAGTAACCAACCAAAAAAAGAGTTTGATAGTTTAAACTATGGTATTTTCTGTGTAATTAAAAAGGATGATCATGTCTGGTGCCACCTCATAGAAGAGTAAAACATCATCATCTGACTTACTGAGTATATCTCCTCAGAATTGAAATATACCCATCAGTTGTCCTTGTATTCAGCTTTCCACTTAATGATACCATCTCCAAGAAGCTATGCTGTATAGCAGTGTATGAATGAGTTTGTAGTAGAAATATTTCACTTACTATCTTTGTAAAATATAAGTGAGACTACTGTAGCTTCTCATCAGGTTTGTCTGAATCTGTACTCCTTTTTCAGGCAAAAAACTGCCGTTGACTGCAATGACAATATCCTTGTTTGAACTGCTTTGTGTGTAAGGACCCATTATACTATATATAAACATGCATGTTTAAGCATTTGCCTGTGTCTGTCTCATTGGTTTCTTAATTTCTCGCACTGTAATAAGGGTGTACGTAATTATGCAAAGTAACTAATTGGTGAATGTGTTATCTCTAATTTTGCTCATTATTCTATCCAGAACAGTAGTGTTTTCAGGCTGATATGTTTTAAAATTAACGAGGCATTAATTCTTATCTAAGAAGCTAGACATACTTTCTCCTCAAAAAGCAATGTTGATGAATTAATATAATTGAAAAGTGTTTTTATTGCTGCTGTTGAATTAGCTTTTGGTTTTTTTAGTAGTACCTAAGTATTTCCCTTATATAGGACTCTATTCCCTGTATAGAATCCCAGGTAAGTCAGCCATTGCTTGCTGTATGTATAGAACATGAGTAGGGTTTACCCACGTGCAGTGAGGGGAAAAAAATCCTAATTCACTGATTGCAGTCCAGAATATAATGTGGTATACAATTTGCTATGGTAGGAATGATTGTGTTGCCTGAACAATTAATACTAACAGAGGTCTAACTGATCAACACTATGCATGCAGGGGTGGTGTAGCTATGTTGGTCCCAGGATATTAGGACAAGGTAGATGAGGTAATATCTCTTATTGGGCCAATTTCTGGTAGTGAGACAGAAAAGCTTTCCAGCTAACTTGCTGCCTAACACTAAATGAAATTAGAGTAACAAAAATGTGATTGATTTACGTTGTCAAAATGTATCCATGTAGTTGAATTAGCAAAAAGAATACAGCAAGGGCATTGTGAAACAAAATCCTAATGTGGAAATTTAAGACGCAGAAATATAACTAGTCCTTGTCCTTTTCTTTCTCCATCTAGTTTGTAGATAACATTGTTTGACAGTAGTAGTTTGTACATATTTTATCTTAAAAAAAAGATCTCTGAGATGAAGTATAAATTATCTGATACACATATCCTTTGTCAATAGTGCAGCTAAATCTTTTTGTTGCTTTTCCCATTCCAATATATGTCGTAGGAACTTTCCTTCCATGTCCTATTTTTACTTATGCAACTCCTTCATAGCAGATGACCTCTATGCCATGCCACTATGTTCTAATTTTTACATTAGGGAATGTCAGAAAATATATTCCTCACTCTGCACTTCACTTATGTGACCTTGAGAAAATAACTTAATTTCCTGCCTATGTACATATGGCTATCTTTGAGGCCCTGATCTTGAAAGATGTGTTATTTGAATAGACCCCTCTGTCTCCATGGAGTCCACTGACTTCAGTGCAACAATTAGTTGCACACATACAAACTGGAAGTGATTGCCTAGGAAGGAATACTGCAGAAAGCTATCTGGGGGTCATAGTGGATCACAAACTGAATGAGTCAACAGTACAACACTGTTTAAAAAAAAAAACAAAAAAACCAAAAAACCATCATTCTGGGCTGTGTTAGCAGGCGTGTTGTAAGCAAGATGCAAGAAATAATTCTTCCACTCTACTCCATGCTGATTAGGCCTCAACAGGAGTATTGTGTGCAGTTCTGGGTGACACATTTCAGGAAAGATGTGAGTAATTTGGAGAGAGAGTCCAGAGAAGAGCGACAAAAACGAAGGTCTATAAAACACGTCCTATAATGGAAGATTGAAAATATTGGGTTTGTTTAGTCTGGAGAAGAGAAGACTGAGAGGGGACATAAGTTTTCAAGTACATAAAAGGTTGTTACAAGGAGAAGAGAGAAGTTGTTCTCTTTAACCTCTGAGTATTGACAAGAAACAATGAGTTTAAACTGCAGTAAGAGCGGCTTAGGTTGGACAGTAGGATGAACTTACTACCAGTCAGGGTAGTTAAGCCTTGAGTGCAGGGGACTGGCTAAAGACCTGTCAAGTTTCCTTCTAGTCCTACAATTCCATGATTCTACAAAGGTAAGCATGTGATAATAATTTACAAGATCTTAACTTCTGGATATAAAACCTTGGGCTGCCTGTCTCTCAGCTAGTCCTCTTTTTTCAAAACTTCTACGTATGGACTTTTAACAAAAAGGCTACCCCTGATACTTTTTATGCAAAGTTCTCAGTTTCCTACAGCTTTTAGTGCATGGTTGGGCTGCTGTGCATATGGAGATTTTCGCCGAAGTACAAGCCACTGTTACAGACGTTAGCTTGGCTCTCTGCAGACATAGTTGTCTGCTTACACTATCAGTTTGAGGATCAGGGTCCAATTTCCTTCAATCATGCAGTTTCAAGGTAGAAGTAGAACTTGTTTACTCACATGGGAAAAAATTGGCAATATTTTGAGCCCTTGAGTTTCTGAGAGAGAGAAAATATTGATTTTCACAATCATGGGAAATATTTTTAATGAAAATACTCATTGAAAATTTTAAAACAACCCCTCACTTGATGAGTTCAAAACCCATTTTCATTAAATGCTTAAAGCACCATAAATGTGAAAAGTCCTTATTTAATATTTATACAGCTGGATTTAAATTACTTAAAATGTAAATTCTTTCATTACTTGTTAAGGATGAATTTCAGTGATAAGAAATACCTATTTTCCTTCATTAGGCTATAACTTGATGTTACCTTTACTGCGACATGAATTCAAGATCAAGCTCCTCTTCTTTGCCCAAAATATTTGATAAACCTACATTTTAGCTTCTCCCATGCTTAGTAGTCACTTTGAAGTTTAAGAAACAGAATTGATCAGATGTTTCACTTTGGTGTATTTGTGTTCTATCAAACATGGGTAAGATGGACTGGCATTCCTCTTATTTATTACTGCAACTGGCTTTGAAATTACCTTTCACTTTCACACGTTCTTCAAGATGTTCATCCTAAATATTTGTTCAAGGAATTCTCATTTGTGTTGCAGTGTTTATGGAGAATTGTTGTCTTTCTAATGGCTCCCAGAAAGTGTGTGGATATTTTTTTTCTTCATTTGAGGTATATCATATAGAGTCTAATGAATAGTTTTTCAGATCTATTACATTGATCATAACATTTAAAAAATGTTAGTTATAAATTATTTTTCAAATATTAATTTGTTAGACTTATCAGAAACAAGTGAAAATATTGTTTCAAAATAATTCAGGCTTTCTGTATTGAGGCAAACCACAGTATGTGATAGGTAATTCCTGAGAGATTTAGCTACATTTTTCTATTCAGTTCCATAATGCATATAATTCAATTCCAGTTTAAATAAGTTTCATTGATACAGCTTAACAGAAAAGATAAAGAGTGAGCAATTTGATCAAGGCAAACTGTTTCAAGTATTATTAAGCCATGTTCTATTATTACTGTTAATTAGGTGCATATATTTTTGTTCATACATCTTACATAACAGCTTCCAATTTGATGAATCATCAGGCATAAGAACATCAGGCAAACATTAGACGTTAAATGAAGAGAAAATGTAATTTTCATTTAGGTCTTCTTAGTAGCTTAAAAAATGTTGTTTTTTTTTCTAAAAGCCCCCATTAGTTTTAAACTACTGTGTGTAGCCAGGCTTATGTAGTAGAAGAATGAATAGCTGCAGAAAAGGTTAAAAAAAAGCTGCATTGTACAATAAAATAATTTGGTCTTTTCTTAGCAGATCATTAAGGTAAGCAATGCCAATGTGTGTGGTGTTTTGAGTGAAGACGTTAAGCCTTAGTTGTGTATTTATGAAGATTTCACCTTTTTGCAGATGTAAGTTTCTTCTTCCACAAATCTAACTTTTTGTTTAGTTCTTAGAAGCATAATCTCATCTTGAGGTTTGGAAGTATCCTCTAGTTAACTTTAATACAAAACTCCCAACATGTTGGGGAATGAGAATGTGTTTTGGATTTCATTTATTTTTCTCGTTTTATAATATGTTCCACAGATAAGCACATCTGCAGTAAGGAAAATATGACTATTATTTATCCAGGAGAGAGAGAACTCCCACAAAATTAGAAGATGGTTGACAGGCAACTGTTCATAAAACAAACGCTGTTTTACAGAGTACACATTTTTATTCATGGTTAATTTATAAGTACTTTGCTGATTCAGAGCCTACATTCTGTCATTTTTCCCTCTTTTGAATTCACTTCTCCACCTCAAAAGATTATTGCTTCATTAATCCTATGCACTTGCAGCCAGATTCCTCCAAGATTGCACCACTACTCTGCATCTAACTGCCATGTGATCCCAGTGCAGTATATATACCTCCTCAATTCTACCTTCTTTCAGAAGTAGAGGAAACCTCTGCCTTGATTACAAGCCTAATAAGTCTATTGGTTTATTTTTCTCCTTTTTTTTTTTTTTTTTTTAAAGTTAGACTCCATATATGTAAGTATCCATGGTAGGATTCTAAGTTCCATCAGCTATACACAGGACACAGACATTTCTGTCTAATTATCCTGGCCTGTTCTGTTCAGGAGAAAGTATAAGGCAGTTAATACATCCAAGTACATGAAATCAACTTGATTTGTTGTTTTACTACATGGCAGCAGGTGGTGCTGGAATGCAGTTTGTAGCTGAGAGACTGTGAAATAAATACAGTATGTAGTATGAACAAAGATAGAAACTCTGAGCGAGAGTTTCTGTTCTGCTCTGCATTCCTTGCTTTCTAAGCTGGTCTTAACATGTTCAGTGCCCTTACAAACTTAGATGCTTCTCACTAAGACTGGCTGGTTGCCCTTCAGCCAGGCTCTCCCGTTTGATTAGTGCTTCAGTTACTTGGTGGTGGTGTCTGTAGATGGAGGTGGAAGAGAGAGAGCATGACAAACATCTCTCTCCCTTTTATCATGTTCTTTCTTCCCTCTTGGCTTTGCCCCTCTTCCTTCAGAGTCAGGTGAGCATTACCTTATCATAGTCCCTGACTGACCAAGGGAAGGCGAGTGACTCACTCAAGAGTCCAACAGATCCTTTGTTGCTGCCTAGGCCAGTATCCTTTGCTCCTGTGAGGCTGGGCTCGGTTTGTCCCATACATACTCTGATGAGGTGTGAACTGCCCCTCTGCTCCTGGAGAGTTTTGCCTGGCCTTGTTTTAAGCCATGAGGACACATTCTCAGCCTCATAACTATATACATGAAATTACAACTGATAACATTACTATAACAACAATACACAGTACAGCATGAGCTCTCTAAAGACACCCAACGTGAAAAACTTTGTTGGATACCACACAATCATATTATAAGGATGAACATGGGGGAGCAGGGTGTTCCCCTTGAGGTGTAAATAAGAAGTAGGCAGCAGCATCTCCTGTAAATGTAAACCAACTTGTTTGTCTTAGCAATTTGCCTGAATAAGAAGTAGGATTGACTGGACTTGTAGGCTTTAAAATTTTACATTTTTATTTTGAGTGCAATTATGTAACAAAAAATCTACATTTGTAAATTTCACTTTCACGATAGAGATTTCACTACCGTACTTGTATGAGGGGAATCAACAAATACTATTTCTTTTATCACTTTTACTGTGCAACTATTTATAATAAATATAGTGAGCACTGTACACTTTGTATTCTCTGTAATAGAAATCAGTATATTTGAATATGTAGGAAAATATCCAAAATATTAATTTCAATTGGTACTCTATTAATTTTTTGAGTTAACTGTATGAGTTAACTGCAGTTAACAAACAGCCCTAATAATTATCCCTCTCTTGAGCAGTAGCAGATGTCAAAATTTGTATGGCAGCTTTGTGCTGGAAGAGACATCAGTCATGTAGAGTTAGAGTATATTGTAAGTATAAACTTGATTTCTTTACCCATATATGCTAGTCTTGGAACAGAGAGGGCCATAAACAGTATGGTGTCAACCTCTCTTTCGGGTGTCTTAGCCCAAACACCAACACATGGTTCCCAGTGAGTAACTCTGCAACAATTGACTGGTTAGGAAGATAAATGCAGTGGGCTAACTCCCTTCTGCTTGCCATAGCTCACACAAAGAACGTGCATCAGAAAACCAATACATCATTTTATTCCCAGACTATAAACTTTTTCACACAAACTTTTTCATACAGGAACTTTTAGGACTTTGTGATTCACCCAAGGCTCTTAGAAAAATATGGCTGTCATGGGATAAGAGAGAAGGTCCTCTCATGGATCAGTAACTGGTTAAAATATAGGAAACAAAGGGTAAAAATACATGGTCAGTTTTCAGAGTGGAAACAGGTAAACAGTGGTGTCCTCCAGGCATCTGTACTGGAACCAGGGCTGTTCAACATATTCATAAATGATCTGGAAAAAGAAGTAAACAGAGAGGTGGCAAAATTTGCAGATGGTACAAAATTATTCAATATAGTTAAGTCCAAAGCAGACTGTAAAGAGTTACAAAGGGATCTCACAAAACTGGATGATTAGGCAACAAAATGGCAGACAAAATTCAATGTTGATAAATGCAAAGTAATTCACACGGGAAAACATCCCAATTATACATATACAATGATGGGTCTAAATTGAGTTACCACTCAAGAAAGAGATCTTGGAATCTTTGTAGATAGTCCTCTGAAAGCATCTGCTCAATGTGCAGCAGTAATCAAAAAAGCAAACAATGATAGGAACCATTAAGAAAAGGGCAGAGAACAAGACAGAAAATATCATAATGCCTCTGTATAAATCCATGATATTCCCACTTCTTGAATACCATATGTGGATCTGATCACCCCATTTCAACAAAGATGTATTGGAATCGGAAAAGGTACAGAGAAGGGCAATTAAAATGATTAGAGTATGGAACCACTTCTGTAGGAGGAGAGATGAAAAAAGATTGGGACTTTTCAACTTGGAAAAGAGAGAGAAGAAGGGATATGATAGAGGTCTATAAAATGGTGACTGGTGTAGAGAAAGTGAGTAAGGAAATTATTTGTTCATATAACTCGAGAAACCAGAGGTCATCCAAAGAAATTAATAGGCAGAAGGTTAAAAGCAAACACAAGGAAATATTTCTTCACACAACACACAGTCAACCTGTGAAACTATTTGCCAGGAGATGTTAAGGCCAAAACTATAACAGGATTCAAAAAAAATTAACCCTGATAACTTCATGGCGGACAGGTCATTAGACATTAGCTAGGATGGGCAGGGGATGCAATAGTCTGAAGAATCTGAAGCATTTGTTTGCCAGAAGCTGAGAGTGGGTCTTTTGATGATTTCCTGCTCTGATCATTCCCTCTAAAGCACCTGTCATTGGCCACTGGCAGAGAACGGGATACTGGATCATTGTTCTGACCCGGTATGGCCATTCTTATGTTTTTGTATAACAGCACCATCTAGAGACCTGCCATAATAATAACTTGTTTACTTAATGCCTTCTCCTACTATCCATTCTCTTTCTTTGTGTGGAACATGTACACTATGTGTGTGCAACAACATGTACACTATTCTTTTCAAGGCATTTTGACCAGGAAACTGTAGTTTTGTTACGTACTTGCAATTAAATGAATTGTATTGAAAATATGTCTGTCCCTTTAAATTAAAAAAGAAACTCTATTACAATCCCTCCTAATTTTTCATGTCTGTTTGGGCCAGAGGCATCTACACAAGAGAACGCAAGAATATGTGAGAGAACTTGGGACTCTATAGGCAAACGTCCCATATGCATTTTGATACAGTATTTAATTACATGATCACATACTATTCTTTAACGTAGGACCCCTCATTCATTCAGCGCGCAACCTTTAGGTTGCAGTGTATAGTTTATGGTGTTTGGTAATGTTAAGGTTTCTGCTTGAAGAGAAGAGAGTACATACTATAAGGTACCTTTGTGTTGAGAGTGGGAATGGAAGATTGCTGTGATTGCAAAGCAGTTAAGCTTGCTAATTGTTTTGTTTATTTTTTTTTAATATTACTCTTAAAGATTTATTCACCCAAATATTCTTTTCAGAGGCATGAAGACTCTTTACTACAATTAGGAACATGATTTAACTTTGAAATGAGGTTAATTAATCATTGGAACAATTTAACACATTCATTGTGGTGTATTCTCCATGATTGGAAATTTGTAACTTCAAGATTGTTTGTTTTTTTTTAATAGATGAATTAATTCAGGAAAGTCCTGTGGCCTGTGTTATGCAGGTGGTCAGACATGATTACCTGGTCCTTTTTGGCTCTGTTACATCTGTGTTAAAATGGCCCAGTGTGGCTTCCTAACCATATGTGTTCTGTGAACTAGTTTAGAGAAGTTTGATAAAATACAGTTCTTCAACCAAAAGAAAGCACAGTATTGCCACTCTCAATGCTTTTTTTTTTTAACAAAGATTTCCTCCCAAAAATATCCAGTTCAACAGCCTACATCTTTTTTGAACAACCCTTTATATTAAGATTGCCCTAGAGAAGAAATGTTGGAGCAATTGTATACCCTCATATCAATAGGACTTTTATTACGTGTCTTAGATTTTCATTCTTTTAAAAATGTAATGTATTAATAACCTAGCTGTGCATTAATCACCACATCTTATGCAGCATGGATTTTTCTCCTTTTGGCCTTATTATACAATACATTTTCTAGCTTTTAAAGATGTAATTTTTTACACTTTTTCACAGGTACTCCCAATTTATTTTCAAGGTGCTTTCACTTATCTTAAATAGTCTTTAAACTATTTTCTTGCAATGCTTTTACAAAGGTTGCATTCTGAATTCTTACCTGGATGAACAGTAAAGAAGAAAAAGTGCTTTAAATGTCATCTGTATCAAGTTTTAAAATGAGATTATTTCATAATGCTAGGATGGGCTTCCTTATTACTCCATACACAATGGAACCATTTTTAAAGTTTTGTTTTAAAAGATTAAGAATTTTCTGTACATTGAAACAGCTCTAATGGGATTGATGTAATGGAAAATTGTCACTCCATTTTCCTGGTTTGTTTATATAAGCCATGTTTTTCAGAAAGTTGAGACAGAAGAGGAAAGAATTGATTTAGAGTAATGATTATGTTGATTTCCTTGATTTTAACTGTGATATTATGGTACCATCAGGTCTTTCTATCAGGATTATTCTACTTGTTCCAGCATTTAAATAAATGCATTCTCTGTTCTGTCAAAGGCGAAGAAGGGGAGGGATTTTTGTCTGATCAAGCAGAAAGAAAGGTTTGGGGCTCCTTTAAGGGCTCCCCCACTTCAGGTTGGGAATGGGGATGCAAGGGCATCACATAAGCCATTCATTCCCTGTGCACCAGGGGGAAGGATATATCATATGCCTTGTCCTGCCCAATAGAGCGCTTGCTCATGCCCAGATAAACAGCAAGGCAGTGGGCCACGACGACCATTATTTGGACCTGTGGGCATTCAACACACACATGGGAAGACAGTTCCCCTGGAAGTTGATTTGTTGGCCTTGGTGGCAAGGCAAATATATGTTGGCATGGCAAGAGCTTCGGTCAGGAAACAGCCATGTGAGATGATTGTTATTGTATACATGGGTGAAAACTATTTGTTAGTAGGCTGACTTAATCATCAGGATGCAGAGATCACAGATCCTGAATCTGCCTTACAATTACCCTTCACAGGAATCTTTACCATAAAAAAGTTTTGAGATCCAGGCTCCTCAGGCCAGGAGTCCCTTCTGCACATGTGCGGATCCACAAAGGTCGCACAGCAGACACCTTAATTGATGGACCCTAGGCTGCACTCCTTACTGTACGGTTAGTGCAGCCTAAACAGGACAGCATAGGAAATGGAAAACCAGTGGTGGCAGAAGAGATCAAGAGAGCAGAAAGGGTGCAAGTAAGGAAGTCAGAGCAGAGATGCTGATGGGAGAAAAATATTGTTAGGCTTTTTTGAGGATAAGGATCTTTAATTTGATATGGTAAGAGACAGAAGGCCAATTAAAGGTTCAAGGAATGGAGTGATATGGCAGTCTTTTCGGGGAGGGGGGAGGGAGAGAGATGTCAAATATGTTGCTGTGCTCCAGGCTGGAGGGGGAAAGAAGTGGGAGGCAGGAAGGACAGATAGGACAAGGTTACATTAATCAAGATGAAACTACTTGGATGCATAGCCAAAGATTTTTACAGCAGGCACAATGAAAATATGGATTTTGGTGATATTTTTAAATTTTATAACAGTGAGACTGGGTAGAGAGAAGGAAATAGAAAAAAAAATCAAAGATTATAATTGGGTTTCAGGTCTAGAATATAGGAAAGATGCAGGAGCTGTGAATGGAAATAGAGAAGAGAAGGAGAGAAATTCAGACTGTGATAGATCAATCTTGAATGGTGGCAGCAAAATAAAGTCATCTAATGGGAGTAGCCCGAGAAGTGAGAGTGGACAGCGGGGAAAAGGTTGGGAAGTAGACTTGGGTATTATTGGTGTGACACTACACCCCTTTCTTCTTCCTAGGAATATTGTTATGATATGAATATGGCATAAGCAATGTTTTATGCAAGATGGGTCATGTGAGGTATCATTTGAAAGGTTATGCTGTACTGACTATGATTATTCTATTTGTATGTATGTACCATTTCTGTATCTACGGTTAAGAATATTGACTATGTATCAATTATAAAAGTGTTTGCACCTGGGGAATGTCCACTGGACAGTAGGCAAACAGCCAGAATGGGTTATTAGGAAGAACAATAGGTCTCTGAAGATGCTAATCTCCCACCTTCCCGATAGGTTGTTTTGAAACTGCATGGTCATGTGACCATGTCACCTGGTACTGGACACCATCTTGACTTACTAGTATCTTTCCACTAATAGGGGGCAGAGAACAAAGGATACACAAACTTGGAAACAAAGGATTCCTGCCATATGTAAATCCTGTTTAAAGCAGTGAATTGAGTTAATCTTGGTTGGTTCTTCACTGAATCCGCACCCAAAATGACAGCTGAAAACACCTAAGGCTGATCTAGGGAAGAAAAGGCTGGACCCAGGCTGGAAAAAGTGTCTGGTCTGTGAAAGAAATGTCTAAAACAAAGTTTAGCATGAGAAATTACCACTTGTAACCAGTTTCTTTTATGCAATGAGCTTAGTTTGTGTGTTTTTGTTTTATTTGTTCAGTAATCGCCTTTGATCTGTTTGCTATCCCTTATAATCACTTAATCTATCCTTTGTAGTTAATAAACTTATTTTGTTTTCTTTAAACAAGTTTGTGCAATTCATAACTGGGAGAGGCAAAAAGCTGTGTGTATCTTCCTCCACATTGAGGGAGGGGATAATTTTCATGAGCTTACCTTGTACAGATTTCTGTGTGGCACAAGACAATACAATTTTGGGTTTATACTCCAGAGCGGATGTGCACTTGAGTGCTGGGCAATTCTCGAGCTGAGTCTTCCCATGCAGAGCTGATCTCAGTGTCTGTCTCTCTTTCTGCAGCTGGGTGTGTCCCTACCTGTGAGTGTGCTCGAGGAGGCTTGAGGGCCTGGCTCAGCAGGACAGGATGAGGGAGCGCAGGCTGGTGGAACAGGCTGGCTCAGTGGTACCCTCAGATTGGTGGGTAACCTGTCATGGTTGGCATAGTGGTTGAGACCTAATATCAGTGAAGTTGCCAAAAAGAGTGAAGTGTGGGGAGAGGAAACAAGGGGACAACAGGAAAGTGTTAAGGAGAAAATGAAAAGCCATTGGGTGCACGAAATGAGAACTCAGAACCAAGAGAGCACAGAGTCACAGAACTCTAGTTATGAGAGAAATTAGAAAAGAGAGGGATCAGTAAAGTTGAAGGCATCAGATATCTCAAACAATACAGATAGATAAATGATGCATCAAATGCAGACTTAATTGGTTAAAAAAAGAAAAGAAAAGAAATTCCATTATTCAGCAACTACTAGATTCAATGTACTTTAAGAGGGTAACTAATTGAAGTTCAATGGATGTAGCCTCGAAAAATAGCCTAATCAAATAGCAGCGGACCAAGTAGTTTGTAACTTAAAGCTACCTAGAGTGCGTACCTTTCTTCTTGATAAGATACTCATGAAGTTGATAAACATGCTCTATGATTATTGCATAAAATCAGCTAAGGGACGAAAGAATTTTGTAATTGTGAAATTACTTATAATCTAAACAGTATATATCCTGCTGTATTTTAGAAATATTAGGGACATAATGAATTTGATTAAAGCAGTTTAATCACAGCGTGTAGTGTGATGTGCAGCTGCTACTCCTATTAAACATAATAGCTCAGTGAACAGGTAGTAGGTCCCTAGTGAACTGCAGAAATCAAAGTTTGAAAACTTCTTCATTTTAATGAGCTGTATTTTCAGAGACCAGACCTCTCCCTGTTGGAATGGCTGCAGAAGGCAAAAATGAAAGTACTTTTTTTTCCCTTTGAGACATTGGCTGCTAAATGCTGTGAATTTCAAAATTACAATAGTAGCACAGAATTACTTGAAGGCTCCTCTGCCTGTACTTGCCCTTAGGCAGAAAATTATTGTTGAAAAAAATTAGTGCACTGTCTAAGTACACCTTGTCTCAGATAGGGAATAGTTTCTCCTTCTGCATACAATCCAATCTGTTCATAAAACAAGTCCAGAAACATGCTTTTAAAATATATGCCATGTATAGGGTAAATGCATCATTCAATTGACAGGAAACATTCAGTGGTTTAATCTTCAAGCGTTTAGCCACATATAATGGAGGTTTTAATCCATTCCGTTGGATTCAATAAAATCTGGATTAGTGATATCCCACAATGGTTTAATAATTTTATCAAAATGGATCAATAATTTCTAGTGATTTCACTTAATAAAGCAAATACAAATTATGTATACAATTTGTATTCGTTTACAGTCATTAAAAAAGAAATAGGTGAGGCTTATAAAAATACTTCCTAATACAGTGAGGCACCCTGTATTACACTTTTTTGCTTTAACTGAAAGTAAGAGAATCATTTAACAAGCACTTCCTGAAACTATATCTCAGATATCTGACACACGATAAATTGTCACAAATACTTTCCTTGATTACAAATGTTATTACATTATAGCACTAAGCTTATGTGAGAAACTGAGCTACAGACATCACATACTTGTCATAGAAATTCCAGTGAAAAATAACATATTTCAGCAGCAACATTAACAAAAAGTCCATTATTACCTTAGATCTTCTCTCACCCAGTGCTTCTGCAGTTCCTCTCAAATAATTCCAGCAGCATAGCTGCATTGCCATGGTGAAACTCCACATACCATATATTCCAGGAATCACAAGGTTGCACAATTGTTAATTTGTACCCTGTGTGATTTTAAGTGCAGATCACTAAAGCTCCATCTGGCTTGGACCACTGGACTGCTGCTGTTTTATTTTAACTTTTACTATTAATTCCTGGCATACTCTTATTCATACATTGTTAAAAATAGTGTATAATTGTCTCACACGGGCATCAGATTCCACTTCTGGTCCACATGCAGCTCATATGTACAAAATCAGATCCTTTTGACCAGCAGTGTCTGTTGTGCTGCATTTGTGCCTAGATGTCCTTGAGCCCCTCACCTGAGGACACAAGTGGCAGAGCAGACCCAACCACTCTTCAGTTTTTTTCTTACCATCCAAAGCAATGGGATAGAACTCTTGTTGTGTCGGCTTCCCTCTTTGTGACTTTGATATTCTGATATATTTTTAGTCAGGTAATATTTTTGACCACTGGCTATATATTAACTGCCCTGCTCCCACCCAAAAAAACCCCTCATTAGTGTTAGGGACTTCTCTGGTACTGGGATTTAGATGCTGCAGCTGAAAAGTCAAAATGTTCCCCTTCTGCAGTTCTCTTTGACAGGGATTCAAGGTGCCATATATTTGTGACGTTGAGGTCTATATGATTTTATAACAATATGCTAATGAGTGAATATAATGTAATGAGTGAATGTAATGTGAATATAATATAACTGGAATACGCTTCATGCAAAAGGTCTCTTGTAAGGTATCATTACAAAGCTTATAATTTACTGAGTGTGATCATCCTATTTGTATAAATGTGCCACTCTTGTATCTGAAACAAGAAATATGAAATATAACTGAGGGCCTGTTGTAATTATGCACAGTGTGAGCCATTAATGGTGGTTTGGAATCTTGATGACTCCCATGAACCAGGATGGGTGTTTTTTTACCTGTAAGTCTTCCTGTATACGTGTGTGCTGGCAAGTGGGCAATGAAATCTTGCAGTGACATGTGATCATGTCACCTGAACTGGAATCCATCTTTAACCTGATACCTTTCCATTGAGAAGAAGGGGGTGGGAACCCAGAGAGGGACAAAGGATTCCTGTCTTATTCAAAAGATATATAAAGGGGTGGAACAGAACAAAGAGGAGAGGATCCCCTAGCTACCATCTGAGCTGGAACAAGAGCTGTACCAGGGGAAAGAATTGTGCCCAGGCCTGGAAGGGGTCCAGTCTGAGGAAAAACTTACTGAAGCATCTCTAAGGATGAGATTATCTATATTCAGTTTGATTAGACATAGATTTGCGCATTTTATTTTATTTTGCTTGGGGACTTACTTTCTTCTGTCTGTTACTACTTGGAATCGCTTAAATCCTACTTTCTGTATTTAATAAAATCACTTTTTACTTATTAATTAACTCAGAGTATGTATTAATACCTTGGGAAGCAAACAACTGTGCATATCTCTCTATCAGTGTTATATAGGGCAAACATTTATGAGTTTGCCCTGTATAAGCTTTATACTAGGTAAAATGGATTTATTTGGGTTTAGACCCCATTGGGATTTGGGCCTCTGTGTGTTAAGAACAGGAACACTTCTGTTAGCTGCTTTCAGGTAAACCTGCAGCTTTGGGGCAAGTAATTCAGACCCTGGGTCTGTGTTGGAACAGATGAGAGAGTCTGGCTCAGTAAGACAGGATGCTGGAGTCCTGAGAGCTGGCAGAGAAAGCAAGGGTACAAGTAGTCCTGGCACATCAGGTGGCAGCTCTCAAGGGGGTTTCTGTGATCCAACCCATCACAATGTATTTATTTTATTGCCTTGGAGAGGGACAGATCCCTGATAGACTCTGTCTGTTTCTCCTTTGCCAAGAGAACAAACACAGGAGGTCAGAATGGCCTATCTTAATCTCTTTCTCCTGGAGCACTCAATGAGAGCCTGCTCCCAACCAAATTAAAAAGGGCTTACTGGTCCTGAATAGTCTTTTAGTCAATGCTCCTATAATCTGTGGCTCACATCCGAGCTCTTGAGCTTATACTTCACATACCAAAACCTTCATCTGGTGAGACCATCAGAGCGGCTACCCCCCTCCCCCCCCCACCGCTCCCCCAGTCACCTGAAAGGGATAGAAAGGAATGGCATTACCACAGCAAACACAATCCTAAATTTCCCTGTCTGGGACCTAGTAGAAGGAGGCATTGACTACTCAGCCAAAAGGCAGTTCACAGCCCAAATAAAGTTCCTCACTCTCACTTTTTGGCAAAATCCAGTCACTGAGTACATATGGTATTGCCTGAGACAGCAGCCTGCACTTCCTCCAATACTCACCTCTCGGTACTGACTTTGATCCCAGCAGCCACAACTTCGATGACAACCCCTGCTGTTCAAGTGCTCCAAGTACAGACTTTTGTGGCCCTGAAGTTTTATTTTCAATACTGAGTGATCTTTCATTGACCATGCAACCCGACTCACCAATTCTCAGCTGCTAGACTGTACCAAGATACAAGGCACTCCATCAGTACTTCTATGGACCCAGGCAGCTCTTCAACTGTGGTAATGGTGGAGACTCAAGTGGACTTCAAGAAGGTATCCCCCACCTATTTCCCTTGTTCCCTTTCAAGTGGCCCCTACTAGTCTGACAGGAGTAGACCCATGGGATTTCATGGACAATGCTCACAATGGTATCCAACAGACATGAATTATGCAACAGATATTGAGGAACTACCCTCGCCTCTTTGCCAAGAAGCTGTTTTCACTGGAAGTAGTATGTTCTCACCAAAACTTATCAGTAGCTTTTTTATCTATCAGGCTTACAAAATGTCCTAACGGACTAGCTCAGAGATGACCATGAATGGACTGTCAAGGACTCAATCCTGCAAAGCAATCTTTCACAACTGGGGGTACTCCTTCAGATCAACAAAAGAAATGCCAATATTCTACTTAAGGAGGTGTGTGTGTTGGGGGCTATCTTAACCCATGTTTCCTTTTGGAAACTTCCTTCATCTCATAGACTTTGCCAATAGCATAAACCTATCCAGTTCAAATAATGAATACTAATTCTGTTAATACTGAGGATCCCAAGAAAATGTAGACAGGATTAATCAGTTACTGTGATTGTAGCCCCAGCATGATCTGAGGCAGTTTTGGTATTCTGACCTAATGAACCTGTCATCTTAGCCCCTGATAAGCTGCCTTTATCCCATGTGATTGCCCAGAACAAAGGTCAGATCCTGTATCTAGACCCAGCATCTTTGTATCTGGATACTGGCTGGTTAGCTATTACTGAAAGAAACTGTTCAGCTGAAATCCAGAATATATATATATTTGCCTAGTTGGAAGGACTCTACTAGATTGAATTTTTGCTGTTTAAAAAAAAAAAATTCTCTATTTGGACAGCACAAAACCACCTCTCTCCTTTGGAAGCCCCAATTCCTACTTTACTGGATAAACAGTTATCATAAAGCATTCAAAGTGATCAACCAGCTCCATGGGTTTGTTTAGCAGGAGTATCTGCACATCATCATCCAATCCAGGGTTTTGCAGTATGTCCCGTCCTACAGTTGCTAGATTTTTCAAAAACCTCATTTATTTGTTTCCTCAAGTACGGGCGTTGCCTCCTTCCTGGAATATCTATACAGTGTTAGCCAATTAATGGGACCCTTTTATGAGCCATAACTATTTGTTTTCTCTAATAATTGTCTATAAAAACAGGAAGTTAGCAGAGTTGTTGTTTGGAAACTACTAGTAGTAAGTCTTTATTACTTCTTCTCTCCACTGATGTTTCTGCAAACTTTCAGTATTGTCTCAACATACTGTCAGAATAAGATATTTTAATTTTATTTGTATATACTGTGGTTCTATAATTACATTGAAAGCTCTGGGTCAGTTCTCTTTAGGTCATAATATATAAAATGTAGGCTAATTTACACTAGTGGAGAATCTGGCCTTGTATTTTATTTTTTACTTAAATTGCTTAGGTTTATTTTTGAGTGAATTCATGGATTTAAACCAAACTCATTCAGGTGGGATGTCTTTCTATTAAATTTTCTTACTGTAGAATGAATGAAAGATTTGTGAATTTGCCTCCTATTTTTGGTGGATAAGTGTTTCCGTAATATGTAATATGGTATATTTATAGACATTCATGAAAGCATGTGTGGATTGTAGTGCTTTGTATAGTCACTGATTCAGACACTTTCTAATGTAATGATTTGGTGTCTGCTCAAAGAGTTTGAGAGAATGAAATACTGGTCTGAACATTATCAATTGCCCAGGTTTTCAATGATGCCTGAAGTAAGGTACATAATACTTTGATGTCATCACTGACCCAGAAAGTCACAGTTTAGTAGTTGAATATCTCTTGAATATTTTGACAAATGTGATAATTTTTACGATGGTATCCATTACTGCAGGCATCGATGAAAACAGGAATGATTTGTTCGTACCTACAAAAAGGCATTCTGTATAGTGCTAGCCTTTTATTCTGTCTTTTAATGCCACAAAACTCCAAACCTTGCTGCTGCCTATTCATTAAAGAGATGTGGGATTGTCATAAACAGATAGCTAAGAGTTAATGTTTCTTTTACCTGTAAAGGGTTAACAAAGGGAACCAAACACCTGACCAGAGGACCAATCAGGAAACCGGATTTTTCAAAGCTCAGGGAGGGAATTTTTGGGTGTGTGTCCATTGTCTGTGTCTCTAGTGCTCTCTCGGCGCTGAGAGAGGATCTCTCTACCTTCAGGCTTTCTAATCTTCTGTTTCCCAGTTGTAAGTACAGGTATAAGACAATATAGGTTTTTATATTGTTTTTGTATTTACATGTGTGTAGTTTGCTGGAATGTTTTAAATTGTATTTCTTTTTGGATAAGGCTGTTTATTCATTTTTTCTTTTAAGCAGTTGACCCTGTATATTGTCATCTTGATACAGAGACCATTTTTATGTCTTTTTCTTTCTTTTTATATAAAGCTTTCTTTTTAAGACCTGTTTGAGTTTTTCTCTGGTTAAGGCTAAGGAACGAAGGGAGGGGGAAATCCCTTTGTGTTAGATTGACTAAGCTTGAATTTGCATAGCCTCTGGGTGAGGGGGAGCGACACTTAATCTCTCTGGATTTGTGTTTCAAGGAATGGAAGCAGGGAAATCTCCAAGTGTACCCAGGGCGGGAAAATCTGGGGGGAGGTAAAGAGGGAGAAGGGAAGTGGGTTCTTTCCCTTTGTTGTGAGACTCAGGGCATCTGAGTCTTGGGGTCCCCCGGGGAAGTTTTGGGAAGACCAGAGTGAGGCAGGCACTGATTCCTGTCTGGTGGCAGCGCTATCAGATCCAAACTGGTAATTAAGCTTGGAGGGTTCATTCAGGCACCCACATTTTGGACGCTAAGGTTCAAAATTGGGACTTATGCTTATGATAGGGATATAGACCACAACCTCCTACTTCACAGACAGCATCAACCATAGTAAGTTTTAATACCTGTGAAAATTCAGGATCTTTTATTTTGGTACATAAAAAGAAAAGTTGGTTTGGCCTTAAAACACATTGGAGAGACAGGAAAGCTAGTTCTAGAGTTTTGTTTAATGCAGGAATTAAACCTCTGTTGTATATGGAAAACATTTCATTTCCATATTTACAGTGGAAAATCTGCAAGTAAGGATTTTTTCTGGCTATTTTCAACTGTGCCTGCTACTTAGTTTACAAACTAAAATCAATGTAAAATAGGAAGCTTTATGAAATTTCAGCATGTGAATCTCTCTTCAGAGCCCTTTTATTTTAAACATGCCTTTTCTTTTATCATTCTCTCTTTCCATACAATTAAAACTTATTGCCAGTTGTCAGATATAAGCATTTGTGCTTTTTTTTCCTATTTGTGCCATTATAGTCAGTTTTCCCTTACTCACAAATGATTACCATTTTTAACCCTTACAGTGTGACTGAAGTTATTTAGTGGGATTGAAACCTACTTATGCACTAAATAAGGCTGTTTCATTATTTGTGGGATTCAAACAGGGATGGCTCTAGGTATTTTGCAGCCCCAAGCACAGCAGGCAGGCTGCCTTCAGGGGCATGCCTGTGGGAGGGCCTCCGGTTCCGCAGCTTCAGCATACCCGCCGCCAAATTGTCACCGAAACCGCAGGACCAGTGGACCTCCTGTAGGCTAGCCACCACAGGCAGCCTGCCTGCCTGTCTCCCTCACAGCGACCGGCAGGGCGCCCCCCGCGGCTTGCTGCCCCAGGCTCACGCTTGGCGTGCTGGTGCCTGGAGCCGCTCCTGGATGCAAGCAAAGATGGCCACCTTTTCCTATTGCATCCAATAGGACTGAAACCTCAGGCTGCTCTCAGAGAATATGGGGCCCCATTTTTATTAAAACCTTTATCATACTTCTCAAACGTCAAACCTCCAAACATGTGATGCAAGCTATCCAAATATTTAGAAAATAAACAAAATGTGAAGCCACCTGTTTTGTTGCTTGATCCATTGTAGTTGACAGACTCTAATAGTTTTTCACTATTAAATCAGTTTTAAAATTTATTTTCCTCAGGGTGTGAGTTCAAAGAAAAAAACAAAAACCCTAGAAACACAGGAATTCTGTCACACGCAGAAATGAAAATCCATCTCGTATGGATGATCAGTAGGGCTTAAACCCTGTACTTTCAGATTCTCAGCTCAGAGCTCCATCACTTGAGATGCAGGGACAGCTATTTTTCCTGTGAAGCAGCAATTAGAGGGGGAAATGACATACACATTTTGAGAGTGGGTTGCACGCTTGTTAATTGTATAGTAGTAGAAAGCTGGCCATCAAGATTCCGGGGTTCTGTTCTCAACTGGGAGGAGAGGGGGAGGGAATGCATAGTTCAGTGATATGAATGGCAAGGGAGGGAAGGGGATTGAGAGTCAGGAATTGTGGGTTTTCTTATTGGCTGTGGGAAGGTTGTGTTGTTGGGTGGGTAGAGCAGTGGTTACAGACCTCATAGGCAACCTCAAAAAACTGACAGATTAGGAGAGGCAATGCCAATAAGACTGGATTCTGTTTCCAGGTGTGCTAGAAATGACCTTGTGTAACTTGGCTGTTACTTCATTTACTCCCAGTTTGGTGCACTTGCAATAGACTAAGGGTATGTTGATGTGGATCTCTCTCTTTCCTCCGTGAATTGGGGATCTGAGTCAGCTTAAAATATGGCAGCACACTTGAGAGCTCTGCTTGATGTGGGAGTGGTGAGGCTTCTCCTTTTACTTTTACTTTTTCTATTGTGTGATTGAAGCCACATGCTGGCCTCAGAGAATAGGACTGCTCCCTATGATCTATAGTGAGGAGGTATTCTTTATCTTTGCAAGTAGAAGAAAGCTTTTTGTGGTGGTCTGCAGTCTCTCAGTCACTGCTATATGGGCATTAGGGAAAGATAACGGTACCACAACCTGGTATTTCCTTGCTTTTGTGGGTTTGTGTTGGGGGTATCACCCTTAACTAACCTTAATCCCCTTTAAACAGGTATTGTTAATGGAATAAGTCTGTCCCAATAAATCCACAAGGGACATGGGTGGCATATGAATTGCACTCCTCCAGGTCCATAGTGACAACTATGCCATAGGATAGATTGACTTCTGGGGAGGGCTTGCTTCCCTTGAGGAGAACACCTTTGAGTCTTAGTCCAGGCTTTGTAGGCATTCTGCCAACTGACCCTATAAGGAGATCCCCTGAAGTGACACATTTCTCAACAAGCCTGGCCTTGCCCTCTGCCTTGCTAGTCCTGATCACTCTGTACTTAGGGTTACTTGCCATAATTGGAAATACAGTAAACTATTGTTAATATATAGCAACCTGTCAGACAATGGGAGCCGTTAAGAACTCAATATCCAACACCACTGGTGATCGTAACAGCCCTGTGTATCAGTATAATCATCATCGTGAAATGACAAATGCTAAATTTTTTTATGCCGTGCTGTGCTTCACTGTGCATCTAAGCATAGTTCATAAAGTATTTTATTTCTAGAGTGAATTTTTCCCTCCTTCATGATGCCCAGTTTCTACAGTTGTAATTTATACAAGGAACAACGCTCAGTTTGCATGCACAGCTGAATGTGACATATCCAATGCCTTTTATGCACACAGTTGCACACCTGAGCTCTTGGAAACCAGATTCTTTCTGTGTCGGCAACTAAAGGAGCTCAGGTTGATGGGGAAAATAATTGAATACTTGTATATCTGGTGTTTTAAGGGTTATGTTATTTTATTTGAAACTGAAGGAAAACATTTGTTTATATCGTTTATTAATGTGTTTAATGAATTCTATGAGTAGTTTGTAGGAGACACTTAGATCACTAGTATCATTAGTGGAATTCTATTTCTACTCCCAAGAATTAGAACTGGTTAAAAAACAAACTCCATCAAAGGATTTTGTTTTTCAATTGAAAGTGGCTTTTTTGAGGAAACTGAAAATTTCACAAAGTGTTTGTTTTTACAGAAAAAATGTTTTTATGGAAAAACCCAAAATCCAAAACCTGATTTTTGTGTGTATATGGTTGCCACCTCTCCCTCCCCCCACTAAAAATCAAACATTCTCAGTGAAAATGAGGGGAAAATTGTAGGAGAAAAAATCATTTATTGACCAGTTATGTCAATATCTTTTTAAAATCAGCTGAATTATTATGCATGTGAGTTGGTATTTCACTACTGAGAAACATTTAGCATTGTAGTCACTTTGTGCTGTACAATTATGGTCCAGTGCTAATCAGAGAGCACCTGCCAGCCATTCCTTCTAAAGAATGGCATAACAGCAGAAAGACACTTTCAAGAAAGAAAAGGGAAAATAACTGTTAAATTTGCTAATTTAGAGACCCCTTGAATAATGTTGCCATTTTTCCTGCAATCTGCCACAGAATGTAATTGTTTTCCTAGCTAACTGTGGCAAATTCTAACAGCAAGAAACTCATTTTTAAAAGGCTTATAAATTTCACATTTTATCTTTTTTGACAGTTGTCTTTGAAGAACCTTCCTTTATTCTGTTATCACTATCCTAGATGACTGATTTTAACAATATATGATTTGCCATTTGAATTGGCATTAGTCATTTAAGAAAGCTGTAGTCCAGCTTGCTCTCTAATTTGTTTTCCAAGTATTCTTAGTGTCATGTTTTTGAAGACACTTATTGCAAACTACTTTCAGAGATGAAGCTGCTTAGCACCTCTGAAAAATCAGTCCATTTACTTAGATATCAAATTCAGTAATTTGGTATGAACTTCAGCACTCAAGTTTGAAAAGTGTGATTGCCACCTCTGTATGTTATATTACACTCCTTATATGGAAAGTAAGTGAGTTCCATATACATCTAGAATGATAAAAGCAGCAAAGAGTCCTGTGGCATCTTATAGACTAACAGACGTATTGGAGCATGAGCTTTCGTGGGTGAATACCCACTTCGTCAGATGCACGTAGTGGAAATTTCTGGGGTCAGGCGTATATATATATGCAAGCAAGAAGCAGACTAGAGAACTAGGTTAGTTCAATCAGGGATGATGAGGCCCTCTTCTAGCAGTTGAGGTGTGAAAACCAAGGGAGGAGAAACTGCTTTTGTAGTTGGCTAGCCATTTACAGTCTGTGTTTAATCCTGAGCTGATGGTGTCAAATTTGCAGATGAACTGGAACTCAGCAGTTTCTCTTTGAAGTCTGGTCATGAAGTTTTTTGCTGCAGGATGGCTACCTTTAAATTTGCTATTGTGTGTCCAGGGAGACTGAAGTCTTCTGCAGGTTTTTGTATATTGCCATTCCTAATATCTGATTTGTGTTCATTTATCCTTTTCCATAGGGACTGTCAAGTTTGGCCAATGTACATAGCAGAGGGGCATTGCTGGCATATAATGGTGTAATGATGATATATTTTTAAAAATATAATATGTGTGCGTGTGTGTGGTGCATATTTTAGGAAATGAGCCTTTACCCAACACTGGCAGAGTTTAATACAGTCCAAAAACCATTGGTGCATCTCATTGCACCTGGAGGGAAAACCCAATTTAAGATTAGGCCCAGCTCAGGTGCTGGGTGGTTGAATTAAATAAGAAACCTTGCTGAAAGGTGTGGGGTGGAATATATAGGTTTTTGGGGCAGCAGAAGGAAGGGAGTTGGCAGTGGCAACCTTCCCCAAGAAAGGAGCTTTGGCAAAAGATGAGAGAAACACTGGGAAAAGACAAAGATAAAGTAATGTCCTCTAGTCATTCTTGACAAAATGGCCAGCCGTTAAGATGGAAGCTCTGGGATTGGGATAGGGTGACCGATGTCCTGATTTTATAGGGACAGTCCTGATATTTGGGGCTTTGTCTTATATAGGTGCCTATTACCCCCCAGTCCCTGTCCCAATTTTTCACACTTGCTGTCTGGTCACCCTAGGTTGGGATCCCATGGGCTGAGAGGAGAGAGGGAGCCTGGAGAAAGGCATATTGGAAGTGGGTCTCTTGGGAGGCATTGCTTGGTACAAGAAACAAAAAACATATGTAATGCTTGTGTTTTAACTCGCAGGGTTATTTGACCCTTTTGTGAGCAGCACTAATAACTACTAGTCTCAAATCTTGGGTACATCTGTTTGAACATTTCCCCCAGTACTATATGTATGAATGCACTACTGATCCATCCCCATCTGTGTCTTACAATAATTTCTACTGATTTGGGGGTTATGAGATCATTTTATTTCAGAAAGTTGTGACTTCTAGGTTTAGACTCTGAATAATTTCTAGTTACATTGAATTAAATTATAAATAATGTCCAATATTTATTCCAAATAGCTTCTCTAGACTCTGCTGAGGGAAGGTAACTTTCTAGTTATCAGAGTTAAATTGTTTTGGTAATACAATTCTGACTTTCCTCCATGCATATTTTACTTAGCAGTTAAATAACTACATAATATCATAACTTATAGCTCCAATGGGACTATTTACAGGAGTGTAAAGAGAGCAAAGTCTTGCCCAAAGTCTCAGTTGGATGCCCATTAATATATATACAAGAATACCCCTTACTCTGTAATTTTAGCAAAGTAGCCTTAAAATTCTTTCGCCTCAGAAGGGAGTGGCCCACCAGGGTGCTCACTGTTTGTTTTTCAAAGAAATTCTTCCTGCATATGACCTGAAATTTTCAGGATTGAAAACATTATAAAGTTATCCTCTAATATTTAGTTGAATATTCATCTGATAATTTTTGCACTTCAAAGCCTGAAGAAGTTTTGTTCACTAAAACCTTACTTAACACTCAGTAATTATGTTGCAAGAGTATGCATAAGAGAAATGACGACAAAAGAGAAAATAAATCATCCGAAAAATTATTCCTAGCTTGAAAGCCATTGGCATTCATATAAAATGACTGATTAAGAGACATTTTGAAAAAACTGATAATATGCAAGTTAACACTGTTCAGAAATAGATAAACAATTTCAAGTTTTTTGTGCAGAATTCATATTTTATTATCCATTAAACAGATACAGATATTTACCATGGAAACTTACATACCTGAATCTCATAATGGATCATATCACTTCACCTCTCCTTGATGTTCATTTCTTAGAGAAAGTTCTGTAAATATCCAAAAAGTAATTTGAATCTTACTTTCTAGAAATGCTACAAATGAAATGTCTTCTAATTTTATATTTATGTCCATTTTATAGGAAAGAGATGTGCTTTATGGTGTATATAATTATTAAAAATATGCTTCCTTCTTGTTAAAATAATAGGGTTGTTAGTACTGAAAGTTGGGCTCAGAGGATTCAGGGGGCCTGGGACAAAGCAATTTCGGGCGCCCCTTCCATTAAAAAATATGCAATGTTATACAATATTATATTCTCATGGGGGCCCTTGCGGGGCCCAGTGCAAATTGCTCCGCTTGCTCCCCCCACGCTGGTGGCCCTGGGAAAAATAAACCTTCCGCATCTCAGCACAAACTCAGTTTTGAGAAAACTTCTTTACAAGATATCACTGGTTCTCAGCATCAGCTAGTGCTAAAAGGCACTAAAACTCATTAAAAGGGCTGGACAAATATTTTCTGTCAAAACTTTTTTGGATCGAAAACCAGAGATTTTTAAAAAGCAGAAAAAAATCACAGACAGTGTCTGCTTTCCTTCAAAATTTGTTAATTGAAAAGCTGAAATTAGTCTGCCAAAACCTGAATATGGTTTGGGGGTTTCATAAGTGTGTGGCCAAATATTTGCTGCTTGCTGTGTTTGATTGTTTAAAGAAACAATAAAGTTCTGCTTAAAAAAAATCCAAAATTTTTGAACCGCCTCAGCTTGTGACCAAATGCCTGAGCTCATCCAGTCAGAGATTTTTCCAGATTTCTGATACCCTGCTGGCTTCCATGACTCATATCCATCTCCATAATTTTGAGTTCATTTAGGTTAGAACAGCCATACTGGGTCAAACCAAAGGTTCATCCAGCTCAGTATCCTGTCTACCGACAATGGCCAATGCCAAATGCCCCAGAGGGAGTGAACCTAACAGGTAATGATCAAGTGATCTCTTTCCTGCCATCCATCTCCACCCTCTGAGGAACAGAGCCTAGGGACACCATTCCTCACCCATCCTGGCTAATAACCATTAATGGACTTAACCTCCATGCATTTATCTGTTTCCTAGAGACTGACTCCATGGGGTCCCTCACAAACTGGAGACGGTTACTGTGGGTTTGTCTTTAGTATAGCTCAGTTTGTGGAGTATGTACATAGGCATTTGAGTTTGTTCCAGAATCTGGGATACTATATTGTGAAAACTGAAATGCTCAAAATAGCACATGCATGTGAATGGACACAGGGTGCTAAAATTAAATTAACCCAGGGGTTCTCAAACTGGAGGTCGGGACCCCTCAGGGGGTCACGAGATTATTACTGGGGGTTGTGAGCTGTCAGCCTCCACCTCAAACCCCACTTTGCCTCCAGCATTTATAATAGTGTTAAATATATAAAAAAGTGTTTTTAATTTATAAGGGGGAGGGGTCGCATGCAGAGATTTGCTATGTGAAAGAGGTCACTAGTACAGTTTGAGAACCACTGAATTAACCCCTCTGAAGCCTCAGGGAATGCGGGGCGGCGGGTGCGGTCTCCCTTGGTAGGGTTGGGAAGGAGATAGGTGGTGTAGGATATTGCTCTTCTCATGTGATCTCTCCCCCAGTGGCTAATTTTAAATGAAGCTATCCTCCCCTGACATGAATCTCCCTATGACACTGAAATTAAATATAGACTATAATTTGGCATTTGAGAAGTGAAAGAGAGGTAAGCCCAAGGAAAGCGAACACTGGCCTCGCAACAATACTGCTGAAAGGGGGCTGTAGGGTAGGGAAAGCGTTGCCTCCCAAATGCTGGCCCTACCCCCTAACTGACGCCTCACCCACTCCTGCCCCAACTGCCTACCCCCGCAGACCCTGACCAATCCGCTCCTTCCCCGTCAATCAGCCCAGAGATCTTCCTACCACCGACCTCAAGGACACCACCCGTAGCTCCCGCCCCAGAACGCCTGGACCCATCCCACCCCCCTATGAGTCCTGACAGACCCCCAGAACAACACCGCAACCCAACCCCCATTCCCTGTCCCCTGACCACCCCCCCAACCTCTGCCCCTCCCTGTCCCCTTATTGTCCCTGGGACTCCCTGCCCCTTATCCGACCTCCTTGTCTCCGGCCCTTTACCCCTGGCTCCCCCCTCACCTGGAGCCTCAGCACACTGCATCCAGGAGCGTCCCTGAACAGCACTGCAGCGTGGCTCCGGTGGGGCCTGAGCTCCTTTCTGCTCAGACCTGCATGGTAAGGGGGCCGGGCTGCGAGCTCCAGCAGGGCCTGAGCTCCCTTCGCTCGGCCTGGAGCTCGCAGCCCCGCCCCTTACCACGCAGTCTGAGTGGGGAGGAGTTCACGCCCCGCCGGAGCCACGCTGCAGTGCTGTCCAGGCATGCTCCTGGATGCGCTGAGGCTCCGGTAGAGGGGTGGAGGCAAAGTCGGACTGGGAGGGAGCCTCAGCCATTCTCGTGGGGGCCCTTGCGGAGCCTGGGGCAAAATGCCCCACTTGCCCCCCCCCCCTCTGGGTGGCCCTGGTTGGGCTTAGCTATCCCTAAACTCATTGGCAGTCCTAGGTTACAAACAAGTCTGTTTACTTTCTGTATATGTTTGGATGTACTTCATTTTCAGTGATCTGAACTTAACCAAGGATAGTCTGCAAGATTTAAATAAAGGATTCTCTGCCTATCATCCACATATAATCACTGGCAAAATGTAAGAACCGGCAATGGGATTTGTACAAATCTACTGCAAGGAGCATTCACCCCATTTCTGGAGTCTAGATTGAGTTGCTAGCTGTGTAAGGGCTACTGCCCAGCTATGCCACTCCAGTGTGAGCTCTGGGAAGAGAATATGACAGTCACAATTCTTCCTGTATTCCTTGCCTGCTCCAGAAAGGAAGTAAATTATTTCACCCCTTTTCAGGGTATCGATGACTTCTTGCTTTGTGCCAGTCTAGTTCCTATAACCCACTCTCAGCCCACTTGCCACTCCCAGTTGAGTATTGAGCACACAACCCTTGCTTTCTTTCCCACTCCCTGAAACAATTCAGGCAGCCCTACAGGAGCATGTGAGGAGTCTTACTCCCTGATATCTCCTGTGCACGTTTGTTGCAGTAATCAAAATCTAGCCCTTTATAGCGACATCTGGAGTGTTATAAGTTGAGCTGACCAAAATATTTTGAACTGAAATTTTTTGTCAAAAGAATTGGACAAATTTTTCACATAATTTTGTTGTGAAAAATTTCTGTTAGCCTGCCCAGAGCTATATTGAGGCAAAATACAAATGAGTTTTAGCTTTTGGTGGTGAAGGATGTGGACTTTTTTCAATTTTTAGACTGACATGTTAAACTAACTTCATATAAACAATGTACACATGCTGTAGTTGGAAAAAAAAAAATAGCTGCACACCCAATAAAATAGGCATACGATTAAAACTGGGCAAACTTTCATCTGTCATCTCAGGGACTCATGGAAACTGTTCCTTCTATTTCAGTCCATATGGGCTCATACCCTCTAATTCATTTTCCCAGCTAATCTTAGCATAATTCAGTGTTAACAGCCCAGTTCCAGTGTAAAAGCAGTAGCTGGCCAAGAGGCCCTTGAAACATTTACTCGATCATAGTAGGGAAAGTACAATTCAGTATTTAGGTAGTGACAGTTTTCTATAGTTGGTGAACTTCAGTAATTATTCCTAAAATATGCCTTAGTCTTTAAAATAACAAAAAGGAAAACAGTGCCATTTGTTCATTAAAAATATTGAAACAAAAACAAATTTATTTTGTTCTTCCTTTGTGTCACCCAGCACAGGGAGTTTTTTCCTTTCAAGTTAACGTAATGAAGGTATTTTTTTTTTAAATCTTCTGTTTGAAATACTAGTTTCCTTTGTGCCTTTAGTACTTCGTAGGCAAATTACTTGAGATTTTATGCATTCCAATTTTTTTAGTATAAAATTAAAATAAATGGTTTGTTATTGTGAGATGCATCATACATGTACTGCTTCCAATCCTCACTCATTTTGCAAATGGATCCAGATATTAGGCTGACGTTTCCTAATGCACCGAAATAACTTGATGCATAACTAGTGAAGTCCATCAGAATGACACAGAATCTGCTTGGGCCTAGCTTTCTGAACAGTTGATAGATGACCATGATAAACTTTGCTTCAGTGATTGCACCTCTGTACCTAATGCACTTGGAAGAAGGCAGTCTGCAGAGAAGTTCCATTATGTTCTTCTGCCTGATGAGGGAAAAAATGGCTATTTTAACTCTTGCAGGGTTAGGCCTTATGCACCTGATTTTTAGAACTGCCAAGCATCCACAACACTCATTGAATTAAACAAGAACCATGTGTGCTCTGCAGCATTGAAAAACCAAGACCAATATTTACAAATAACAGAATAACACACTTGTTTGTCAAAAGATCATTAAAATTGTAGTAAGTGTTTAAACATGTAAACACTAAGATCTCTATCTTTGTTACTGAAAAACTATTTACTATGGTTTCCAATCTATTTGATTAGTATATAAAGGTGCTTTTATACAAAGCAGAAGATTTCAGTCTTTGTACTTTATTATAAATATGTGTGCACATTGAATATTCATAATCTTGTTCTGTTTTATTACCCCATAAACATTCAACAATCTTACTCTACTTAAGAAAGTGAAAATGACTTTGCTGTAGGTTGCATTGTTTGAGTCAATACGTCCAATTTCATTTTTCTGCAAATACTTAAGTCTACTAAAAACTTGTAACTGAGAAATTAGTTTTCCCATTTTTGTATCTGAAATATTTTTATGTACGTTCAGAGTTATTCTTATGGGATAGTTTGGGGGTGGTTGTTTTTTAATGCATTGTTAATCTGTTTGTTGGGCATGTTAACAACTGCAATAATAAGGAAACATATATTACATTGAAAATATTTTTAATACAATTTCAAATTTTTCAAAACAGCTATATTTAGATCTTTTTGAACTTTCCTCTCATTTTCTAGTCTTTCCGTTGTCCCCCGTTGCTTGAACATAGTTTGATTTCTGCATTTAAGATCTGATTTTCATTCTTACGCAGCTATGGCCAAGCTGGTCCTTTATTCACCAGCCTCCTGAATCAAAGGGCTTCTACTTTGGTAGAGAAAAACCAGTGCTTTTGATTTTTGAATTTTTAATATTCTTATATGTGCATTCTGAAAAGTAAAAAACTTTTTCCTACCAGATCCATTTTTCCTGTTTCTAATTGTGGCACTCTCTGCATGCTTCTTCACTCATGAAATTTTTGTAAAAAACAATGGTGTAAAGCTTTCTCTCTCCACCTAAGAGTGAGGATTTCTCATAGGCATTCTGAGCATCTGTGGAACCAGAAAGAACAAATCCCAGATCACTGCTGCGTACTGGTCTCTTGCATGATAGTGCAATATTCTCTTGGCCTGGCTTGTTTTTTATGCTGATGACTTAGCCTACAAGCTGGCACTTGCAGAGAAATTATTTACTTTTTTCTTTGATGGTCCCTCTTATGATGGCATGGAATTCACTGGTACTGGAGAGAAGACTGAGTTCTGTGGCAGGAGAGACACAAACAGTTGATGCAAACACAACTAGATTATTTATTTCCTGTTCTACCTTTTCTGTGTCAGGTAGGTGAATCATAAATTAAAGCTAGGCATGTGAACTCTTCCTCGTCTGCCTAAAGAATCAAATCAATCGGTTAGTCATTAACTATTTATTTAGTAAGTAATTTTTGACTGTATCAAAAAGCCTTAGTGGGCTTCAGTGTTGGTGTAGGAAGATCTTTGTGTCTACAAACACACACACATGTTGTTGTTGTCCTCTGAATGCAATTGGTACGCTTCTAAAAGCTTGTTTCTATGCCAGTTTTAAAATAAGATATTGCATAATCATGCCTATTTTCTCCATAGGAGAAAAAACACTGCTGTACTCCTCATGATCCTTCTGTTTCATGTGGGCAAGCTTCAGAAATTCCCTGCCTCAGATTCTGTTTGTTAATCCCGTTGCTTTTATTAGCACCATGATATGAATTGAGAATGAGATTCCTGGCAATAGCATAATCACTATTTTACTGACTGTACTAACGTGATTGTGTTTATTTTTTGGTACAGATTAGCTTGACAGAGAACCTAAATTGCTCTGAAATCCTAGGATTGCTTTCCTCTGTGCTAAGAATAAACAATCTGTTCTGTGTTAGAGAAAAAGATTAATTTTATTTTTAAACTGAACCCTATTATTGATGTCATAAACAGATAGCTAAGGGTTAATAGTTTTTTTTTTTTTACCTGTAAAGGGTTAACAAAGGGAACCAAACACCTGACCAGAGGACCAATCAGGAAACCGGATTTTTCAAAGTGAGGGAGGGAACTTCTGGTGTGTGTTTGGCTTGTGGCCTGTTTGTTTCTCGGGGCTATGAGGGAAAGAGCTTTTTTCTATCTCCAAGCGTCTTTCTACCCGTCGGCCAAGTTGTGGAGTACAAAAGGAAAGAAATAGTTAAGTATAGTGTATTACATTGTGGAGTGCTGAATGTTTAAAATTGATATCTTTGAATAAGGCTGAATACATATGTCTTTTAAGCAAAGCCCTGTGTAGTCAATCGGATGCAGTGACATGTCAGGTGTTCCTTCTGTTATTATAAACTCTTAAAAACTTGTTGGATTTTCTTTCCTAGTTAAGCAAGGGATAGAAACTCTGGCCAGGAACGGTCTCTCAGGAAAAGACTGGAGGGGGGAGAAGGAAGGAGGGGAAGGTAAATCGCCATCGGTTTGTGTCAAGGATTAAAGCAGGAAGCCCGTATCCCCAGGCGGGAAAATCTGAGAAGTAAAGAGCAGGAAGGAAGTGGGTTATTGCCTTGTGAGTCCAGGGCAGTCGGATCCTGGGGGTCCCCAGGGAA
>NC_133773.1:79968463-79970560 GCF_003597395.2 Chelonoidis abingdonii
TGGATGGTGGCAGCGAGATAAGATCCAAGCTGGTAATTAAGCTTGGAGGTTCATGCTAAGCACCCAGATTTTGGATGCTAAGGTCCAGATTTGGGACAGAGGCTTATTACAATTGAGTACTGGGGGGTGTGGTGTGGGGGAACAGTCTCCAAACATGTAAAGAGATGTCTGTGTAAAAAGCTGGGATTTGCCAACCATTTTGGAAACTTCTTTGACTTTCCTCATGCTTTTAATGATCATTGCTCCTGACCTGTTTTCATCCATCCACAATGAAACATTAGCCAGAATTCTTCTTGCATTTTCTCTTTCTCATTTACTGATTTGGCTCCATGGTAATAAGTAAGAGTTGCAATGCCTGAGAATCTTTTGATTGTCCAATTTGGATTTCTAAGTAGCTGTTTATGTGGGTAAATGTCTTGTCTTGTGTTTCTCAGATGCCATCATATAAAGACTTTGTTCCTTTATCTAAGACAATCCCATCCTTTACCCTTTTCTGTATGTTGCTGACAGATAAGATTAAACCTCTCCAAGACAGGGTCATCCTCTCTGGAATACTCAATTCAGAATTTGTGAAAAGTGGTAAAGAAGTCTCTGGATGAAGTCTTGCCCCCATGATGTCTGTGGCAAAATTAACGGGGCCAGTATTTCATCCTATGCATTTATTTATATTACAGGAGATTGCTAAAGACTCCACTCAGGAACTGGGAATCATATGTTTTGTACAAAACGGTCCTCTTCCTGAAAAGCTTGCAATCTAATTAGGATAAGACACAAAGAGTCAGTATTACAAACACTCTGAGGGGATAAAGAAGATGAGGATAAAGAAAACAATAAGAATATAGTCTTGATACGTGCACAGCAAGATTGGGAATTTTTTTTTTATTTTCTAAAGTATAAGATGTAGATAAATATCAGAAGCACCTCCTGGCTATCTGCATAGCTAGTATCAGTTGGAAGTTTTCTATAGGCATTATAGTAGTACAGGGAAATTTAATATAATCTGAGAGATTGTCATGATATTATTTTTTCCCTTAAAATAATAGAGAAGAGAGGAGAATATGGGAGATAGTTAACATTAAACCAAACAAATTTGTATATATTTTCATTTGGTTTGTTTTTATTTTGAATGTGTTTTTAATTAATGTTACAGATACTATTTTTGTCTGGTGAAGTCAAGTCTCTGGAAACAAAATACTAAACCAAAATTACTGTTAATATTGTGGTGAACAGAGTAGTTAAAAATGATACCATCTAGGGCCCTGATCCTATAATTCACAGAAGGGTGGCTGCACCCAATCCAATCTGCATGACAGGCCTCTAGAGGGAACATTTTACATACTTCATAGTCTTCTACTTCCAGCATAATATGCTCCATTTCACTTATGTCTCCACAGTAGGCAGAGCTATATTATCATAATATTCATAAGAGGAGAGTAGCATGCCCAGTTCTCTTTGTAAGTACTAGAGCTGGATGGGAACCAGACTTTCCATTTTGTGGGAAATTCTGTAGTTGTGAATTTTTTGTTTTTGTTGTTGTTCCAAAATGGAACCGAAACAACAAATTTCAAAAAATTCTCACTTAACGAAATTCTGGAAAAAATGTTACATAGTCTTCAAGGCTTTATTTCAGCAACACCAAAATGTTTTATGCTGACTTTGATTTTTTTTATATTACATTATAAAATTGTATGTAAAGTAACTTCAAAATGGAAAATCAAAACCTTTCATTTCAACTTTATCCAAATGCTTTGTTCCATTTTTAAACAATTTTTTGTCAAAATTGACACTTTTTTGCAAAGTGTTTAGGTTTTGACAATGGGCAATTTCTGATAGAGGAGAAAATGAGTTGGAAACCTTCAATGTGCTCTACTAAGAACCACAAGCATTAGTACTAGAAGGAGAAATCCTGGGGATAAGTTTCCATAGCAAGGGAAACCCTGAATTCTTCTTCGAGTGCTTGCTCATATCCATTCCAGTTAGGTGTGCACACACTGCGTGCACGTTCGTCGGAGAAACTTTTACCCTAGCAACACTCGGTGGGCCGGCAGGTCGACCCCTGGAGTGGCGCTGGTATGGCGCCTAATATATACCCCTGCC
>NC_133773.1:79970660-80013151 GCF_003597395.2 Chelonoidis abingdonii
TTGTCTCCTAACACGGATGCTATCTTGCGCTGGGGTTGGTGGCGCACACCTGGTTGGCACCGGGACCAAGGCCTTTTGGTTGCCCAAGAGCTTGACTCTACACTATCGAATTGCTTTGAGAGTCAGGGGCAGTCTGCTGGGGTGCCAGCGTTCTCAGCCTCTTCTTTACTAGGGCGTTTGTTCTGTGAATTTACTTGCAACACAACCGACGGCATGTGTGATTTTGTCAACAGCAGCGGTAGGGCACCAGGTCATCTCTCCTGTGTATCAGGAATCGTATCCCTTGTGGGAATTTCTTGTAGCCCACTCCATATTGACTCTTGTGTGGCTTCCTCTTTCTCCGGTGGGGTCGGACACTGTCTCGCGTTATTCCTTGAGCAGGTCCGTTCTCACACTGAATGGTCCTCCGTCTTTTATTGGTGACGGTCTCCACTCATTGGAGGTGGGGCTTTCCCAGCATTGACTGTTTGCGTCAGTAATCAGGAATTGCAGTTGGGTTCTGTCTCCTGCAGGCTTTTTGCTCTCCGTGTTGTCCTGTCTTGGACTGCTTTCATGTTCCTGTGCAGTGCGTCAGGTCGTCCTTTTGTTTGCCTTTTCACGTTTCCCCTTCGTCCATCAGAGTATTTGCTCTAGTGTGTCTAAGGAGCAACCGCCTATATCCTGATTTGGCCGCTTTGGTCCTCGAGACGCATTGGTACGCGCTGCTCGATCCTTGTCCTGTCAGACCCGAACTCCCCGCTACACATGTGGCCGGATCTTGATCGCAAGTCGGCGGTTTCACCCGTGACCTGCAGTCCCTCCACTGATACAGCATGGTTTCTTTAATCTGGTTTAACCAGTTGGAGCTGAGCTGTTAGTGTCAGTTTTGCAGTGAGTGTTGTCTTTTTGGTGTTAGGAAGTCTCTCACTGCGTCGGACATACTCGCTGAAATGAAGCGCTTTATCTGTCTGGTGTGTCCTCCTTTTTAGCATGGTCACTCTCCTCTTCGCATTTGTATCATCTCCTCCATCTGGTTATTTGTGGTCTCTCAAGGGCGGGGTTGACTATCTCTTAGCTGCTAAGTCCACTCGCCGCCTCTTGTATCACCGTTCATCGGGGAAGTTTGGTTAATTTATTTTCTCTCACCCGATGTCTTCTCCGGTGTTTCTCAAGGGCTGGATACGGTTATACCTTCATCTAGCCTACCCCTATTCTCTGGGACCTTACTCTCTTTTCTAGTTTATCTTCATGGGGCCCTCCTTCGGCTTGGCACATTGTTCACTGCTTTGTTTGTACTGTCTGGAAGACGGCCTTTTCTAGTCGCCATTTCTCGGCCTCCGGCGTGTCTCGCCCTCCGTGCGCTGACTGTGGATCTCCCCTTTATATCGTCTCCAAGGCAAGGTATTACCGTCTGTTCATCCACCGTTCTCTCCCCAAAGTCGGTCCCGCCTTCTCATGTGACCGTGATTTTTCTGTCCATGTTTTGTCTTTTTCTCCCGACCAAACATACGAGTCGAGAGTGAGCTACACATCCATACGTTTTGATGTTGAGGGTCTCGCGTTTTCTAATCGAGGCGTCCCAAGCTCCTTCGTTCTTTTCACCGCAACTTCTTTGCTGTGTCGCGGCGAGGGTATTAGGGGTCTTGGCGCATTGCCTCAGCGCATCGATTTGGATCATGTCATTGTATCTCCGGCTTTATGACTTTGCTCAAGGTCCAGCCAGGCATCTCACGCCTACAGTAGCGTGTCGGCCTCGTTTGCTGCTTCTGTTGCGCACTTTTCTGGTTCAGTACATTCTTGCGTGCAGCCTGGTCTTTCTGTCCAACTCTTTCGGCGACTCATTACTGCAGGCTCCAACTCACAGTCTCAGAGAGCGACGCCTTTCTGGCGGCGGTCTTTGCATCCGCCTCTGTCCTTTCTCTCGCCCCCGGCCTCAGAGCTTGGGATCACCTTAACTGGAATGGATTGAGCAAGACTTGAAGAACAAAGACGGTTACTCAACCTTATGTCAACTGTTGTTCTTCGAGATGTTGTTGCTCACTCATTCTCCCTTCGCTCGTTTCCCACATGTTCGATCGGGCGAAGAGACTGAGAGTGTGTGTGGGCGTGTACAGGTTGTACTTATTTAGGCGCCATCCATGCGCACTCAGGGGTTGTACTCCGCGGCCACGCGGTGTTGCTTGGTAAAAGTTTCTCCGATGGACGAACGTGCATGCGCGGCGCGGCGCACACTCTGAATGGAATGGCAAAGTTCGATCAACAGACTTCCACAAGTGCTCTAACGTCTTTTTTAGTTATGGCACTAGTTTTTCACATCTCAGGTAACTGGAGAAAGGACTATCCCCTGATTTGCTAATTTGTACTAGTTTTATGGTACAGTGTTGCCTTGATGTGAAACCACAGCGAACGGGATCGTGGCTACTGTCGTACATGTGACTATCCTTTATCTTAATCGTATGAAGGTTGTGTTATTGACTGAGAACAAGATTCGTTGGTCCGTCCAACAGGGAGTACGTATAGTTCTGTAAATTCCACTAGAATAATCTTCTGACTCTCACCATCTAACTGACGTTATTGTTGCTTGCTATGGCAGTGCAATTTCTCGCATTTGTTGCTCTCTGCCTTCATCCCTGTCCTTCTCTGTATCGCTCATGGCACTCACATGCCTACAAATGACATGTTTTGTCAACTGATTCTCTACCTTGTTCTGGGTCTACTTTTAACATCACCTCAATACCGTTCAACCCCATCATTTCTGCTTTCAAGGCTTCCTCAAGTTCTCTCTCCGCTGTTGGGCGGTCCCCAGTTCACCATTTGTATATTGGCTTTGTCCATTTTGACTGTTTCACTTGGTTCTTTCGCTTAGTCCTTTTCACCCTTCCCAAGGTGTCTTTGGTTTCTCTCTGTGTGTGTTACAGCGTGGTTCTTGATGGTCCTTATTCTCCACCTTTGTGCGATCTTTTCGTTTTGGCAGGTGTCAAGGGTTTCCTTCCCACTCTTAACAACTTTAGTGTACAGATGTGGGGACCTGCATGAACACCTCTAAGCTTAACTACCAGCTTAGATCTGGTTTTGCTGCCACCACTCCCAAATACTTACTCCCTTCCCCGGATAGTCTTGAGAGACTTCTTCACCAAGTCCCGGGTGAACACCGATCCAACCCCTTGGATTTTAACACAAAGAGAATTTAACCATCCTGCTTCCTTTCCCCCACCAATTCCTGGTGAGTCCAGATCCAATCCCCTTGGATCTTAAAAGAAGGAAAAATCAATCACGTTCTTAAAAAGAAGGCTTTTAGTTAAAGGAAAAAAAGGTAAAAATAATCTCTAAAATCAGGTTGGAAAATAACTTTACAGGGTAATCAGATTCATAGAGCCCATAGGAACCCCCTCTAGCCTTAGGTTCAAAGGAACAGCGAACAGAGGTAAATCCTCTTAGCAAAAAGGAACATTTACAAGTTGAGAAAATGAAGTTAAACATAAACGCCTTGCCTGGCTGTTACTTACAAGTTTGAAATATGAGAGACTTGTTCAGAAAGATTTAGAGAGCATGGATTGTAGCACAACAATTAAGAAGGAACAAGAATTCCTTCATGATGTGTTTTCTACTTTTTATTTGAACTTGTGTTTAAAAATGTATTTGAATATGGTACCCTGTCGGTGTGCTCTTAAGAACACCACGGGAAAAGCTGTTCATTGTGAATTTAGTCTGTTTTTGTATTTCTTACTGCTGGTCCATAAAGGGTGCTCCAACCCAGACAAATTATCTGTGGCAATGGGAACAAGACACGTGTCTTATCTCACTCCCTTTGAGAGAGATCCACTTTTTCAAATTATCTGGCCTGTCTGCAGGAGTTTATTTTTCAAGTGAATTGAAGAAAAAAAAATTAGAGCAAGGTGTTATTTACTTGGACTCTAAATGTTCAAAATACAATCTTGGTCATCTTGGGCTCACCTCATAGGTTATGACTCTCCTAGTTTAAGGTCATTCAACGTATGCCTAAAGCATGCATGTGCAACAAAGCCAAGAACTCTCTAGCAAAATAAGCTCTAGTATCAGCTCTTCAAGGTGACTTTATTTCACGCTTTGGTGCCTCTTGCATTTACACTCCTCTGTATGCCATATCTCATTTCATATCTAGCAGGATTACACAAAAATGTATCATGATTTTTAAGATAGGTCCAGACCTTCCCAGAGAGCTCCTTTATGCAAATAGAATTCTCTAGAGTGGTGAATAGATGCTTAGAATATAGAAAAAGTGTATAATTACCTGAAGGGTGGTAAATAATATGTCTAAAAGAGAAGACTAAAATAAGCACTACATGTAGTTAGCTTTGTGTTTTTTCTTTGATATGGTTTAGTATTCTTGGCATAAGGCTTAGTAAGTTTTTAGAGAGAAATTTTATTTAAAGACCAAAGAAGAATATAATCTAGTTAAATTCCATTGCTCTGCTTCATGTGTTTTTGCAAATGTTTGCATTTAAGCAAGACTGATTTGGTAACTCAGAATATATACTCTATTTCCCACAAGAGATTTATGATGTTTAACATTTAAAAACAAAATAAAACATGTATAACTCAAACCCATGGCACTGCAAGGTTGGACAGCGCTTCTTAACAAGCACTCATCTTTTTATTTGAAACCAATCACAAAAATCTCTCCCAGTTTGGGAGCACAAGCGAGCCTTTAATTAAAATGAATGGATATATGTGTGTGTGTGTGTGTACATGTACAATATTTATACACATTTTATTTTAACTCAGTCTTCCTCACATTAACAAAATGAGAATCAAAATATTTGTTTTGTATCTAGTATTACTCATAAAATGTGTATAATGCTTATTCATAGACACAGTGTGTAAATTGAAACTCTGAAAATAATAAAGTATACGCCTAATCGTAATGGGACTATTTATGCGATTAAAGTTGGACATATGGTGAAGTACCTTCCTGAATCAGACCCCAATTTATACTTTGCCTATGAATAATTCTGTCTATATATATGTATATGTATAATAATAATACAAGATACAAAAAGAAAAGGAAATATCTGATTAGTTTGATATTGAGTGCATTGGTGGTTAACTATTTGTAGTGACTTTTTTTTAACCAATTTAGGCTCTGATCCTGAAAACATCTATATACATGGTTAATGTTAGGTGCATAACAAGTTTCTATTAATTTCAAGGGATCTATTCACATATTGAAAGTTTAAGTATAATTATCTGGATCAGAGCCCTAGCACCTTATTTTTTGTGGGGGATTGTCTGTGAGTGACTTTGATTTTTACATAGGTAGTTATTAATAAAAAACTTCAGTCATATGGATTGCTTGTTTGTAAACAACTGAGACTATAGCTTCCCTTATCGACTCTTTATATTTTATTTGTGTTGTGATTAGTCACCTAGTTCAGATATTATTTTTGGTCCTTGATTGCTTCACTCCAAAACTGACAAAACAGTTCAGATAACCACATAAAATGGAAATGTGAATACCCAGGCAAATATATATTTGCAAGATTTTTTTTGATGTTAGTCTTCTCTTCCTTGAACATCTTGTTTGGTGGGGGAAGGAAGTTAACTTGCATAACTTGCAGAAAGAGAAATCTGTTATAGTTCAAGCAAGTTTGTTATTAGAATAGAGGCTTTAAAATAGCTTTCTGAAATATTTCCCCACCTCTATTTAGAACACTTGTGGAGCTGGGTCCTATATCCCTTTATGCAGATAAAATTCCCATGGAGAGTTTGCATAACCAGGCCTATGATACATCAAGCAATAACATTCCCTTAGGTGTCTGATAATATCTCAGTAGCATGTAGATTCTTCTCTAAGGGGAAAAGCTAGGTCTCATCCTTCTCTTGTGAAGTCATACATTATTACTGATGGGCTTCACAGTGTACTCTCCTTTTCCTAACTGATCTCATTCTCAGATAAACTGAAGAGTTGGCTATAAAAATACTAGTTGTTATTCCAAGTTTAATGGATAAATGGATGTTAGTTTTCCAATTCTTTTTTTCCCAAAGAGAGTTAGAGAGGGTTTTTGTCAGGTTTTTATTCATGGAAACGTCACTCAAAACTTATGAGTTGAGTAATCAATAACAACTACAAACTGTCCAGTTGTTCCTTGGGTGCTAATGCACCTTTCTGTTTATATCTTTACTGATGGTGGAGTTCGGTAGCTGACTTGTTAATTCTTGACTAAGTAACATACCGAAATATTTATTACATAAAATGCCTTTCAAATAGCCAAAGGATGTTAGGGAGGAGATACTGTCTGTATTTAACATGACAGTCAGAAATTGCATTTATTAACACATTTTCCCGATCACTAGAAATTTCACATGCAGAAGGTTTAGTTAACCACATTGTGTTGAAGATGCTGATCACCATCAGGAAACCTGTCACAAATTACAAAGGGCCAGACTGTGAATTTCTTAACCATGTTGGTGAGCAATTACCCACATAGGAGCTATTACTCAGTATGAGTAAAGTGTCATAATTGAGCCCCAAACCATTGGCTCAATATATTAAGAATATGACATCAGAACGGCCATACTGATTCAGATGAAAGGTCCATCTAGCCCAGTATCCTATCTTCTGACAGTGGCCACTGTCAAAGGCTTCAGAGGGAATGAACAGAACAAGGTAACTAAAGTTATCCATCCCCTGTCACCCAGACCCAGCATTTAGAAGTTAGAGGCATAGGGGCACCCAGACCTTGAGGTTGCATCATGACTGTCTTGGTTAATCGCCGTTGATGGACCTAGTATGTCTTTGAACCCAGTTATATTTTTAGCTTTCACAACATCCCATGGCAATGAGTTCCACAAGTTGACTGTGTGCTGTGTGAAGTAGTACTTCTTTTTATTTGTTTTCATTTGGGTGCCCTTATGTTATGTGAAGGGGTAAATAACACTTCCCTATTCACTTTCTACACTCCATTCATGATTTTTATAGACCTCTATCATATCCTTCCTTAGTCATCTCTTTTCCAAGCTGAACCATCCCAATCTTATACATCTCTCATCATATGGAAGCTCCTCCATATCCCTATTCATTTTTGTTGCCCTTTTTCGTACCTTTCCAATTCCATCTTTTTTTTTTTTGAAATGGGGAAACCACATCTGCATTTAGTATTTAAGGTGTGCGTGGAATTAGACAGAGGCATTATGATATTTACTGTCAGTTTATGTATCCCTTTCCTAATGGTCCCTAACATTCTGTTACCTTTTTTGACTGCTCCGGCACACTGAACAGATGTTTTCAGAGATCTCTCCAGTGACCCCAAGATCTTTCTTGAGTGATAATGGCAATTTAGACCCCATCATATTATAAGTATAGTTGGGATTATGATTTCCAACGTGCATTACTACAACATTCAATTTTATCTGCCATGTTGTTGCCTAGTCACCCACCTTTGTAAGATCCCTTTGTAACTCACTGCAGCTGGCTTTCGACTTAACTGTCTTGTCTCATCTGCAAACTTTGCAGCATCACTGTTTACCCCTTTTTCCAGCTCATTTATGAAGATTTTGAACAGTACTAGTTCCAGTACAGATCATAGTGGGACCCTTCTGTCACAGGATCCCCAGGGTGCAGCCTGAGACTGTGGGACCACTGCACTCCCTTATCTCTCCAGCCTGGGATGTGTCTCACAAAGCTTTGCTAGTGACAAGCAGCATACCCCTCCAGGCACTGTTATCACTGAGCACAACTGCATGTGGAGACACACACCCAGCTAGATTGCATGAATGCTTCCAGATCCACTCATGAATCACACTGAGAGAGGCACCAGACAAATCCCCAGAGCCCAGCCGTGTACCTCGGGGATATACTGTCTTACATGGCTCAAGACGAGCTATTTATTACTTCATCAATGGAAAGTGGATATACACTAGCCTTTGTAAACCTGAGCATATTTATGAAATACTTCAGGCAAACTCAGTGGTAAAGATAAACGATTAAACAAATTTTCTGACTACAAAAGATGGATTTTGAGTGATTACAAGTGATAGGCAAAAAGTCAGAGTGGTTATCAAAAGAAAATATAAGCACACAGTCTAAACTCTCAACCCTATTAGACTGGTCAACATCTAGATTAAGCAGTTTTTTTCACCCCACTGGATATTGCAGTCCTTAATGTACAAGACTGTCCCTTAAACCTGGGCCAGTCGTCTCTGTTGCAGTCTTCAGTCTTCTGAGTGTCCTTGTTGCTTGCAGCAAAGGTGAGGGAAGGAGAAAGAACACAGTGGCCTAATGCTGGGCTTATTTTATGCCCTTAGTCCATGTACTTGGAGAACAGAGGTCTAGGCATGTCTGGTTGGCATTACTGTGTCCCCAGGAAAGGTTGAGCAGTTCCCCAGGTGTGGCCTAATGCAGGTGAGTCATTGAGTTGTAACGGCCTTGCTGGACAGTGGCTGTTGATGGTTATTTCACACCAACCCAGGCGTTGGTTACTCTCCTTGCTGATTTCCTCTGATTTACAGCACGTTACCAATAGCCATACAACACAATCTCATAACTTCATATGTACTAATGATATACATATTTAGATATAACAGTGACTTTCACCAGATCATAACCTTTCCCCTAGTACCTTACATGGCCTGCTTTATATGCAGGATCACAACTGCATATAAATGAGGAATACGGGGATTACAGGCCATTCCTCCAAGGTATAGAATGTCACACTTATTACTCATCTCTCACCACTGTGAAAACTGATCATTTATATCTACCCTTTTTTTCCTGTCTTTTAACCAGTTACTGATCCATAAGAGAACCTTCCCTCTTATTCCATGACTGCTTACTTTGCTTACGAGCCTTTGGTAAGGGACCTTGAGGAAGGCTTTCTGAAAAATCTAAGTACATTATATCCACTGGATCACTCTTGTCCACTTATTTCATGACCCTCTCAAAGAATTTTAAGACCTTTGTGAGGCATGATTTCCCTTACAAAGCCCTGTTGACTTTTTCCCAACAAATCATGTTCATTTGTTTCTGATAATTCTGTTTTTACTATAGGTTCAAATGTGTTTGTCTGACACTGAAGTTAATCTTGCTGGCCTGTAATTGCCATAGTAGCTTCTGGACCCTTTCTAAAAAAATTGGTGTTACATTAGCCATACTCCAGACATTTGGTACAGAGGCTGATTAAGTAGTTCTGCAATTTCATATTTGAGTTCCTTCAGAACTTTGAGTGACCACAGTCTGGTCCTGGCAACTTTTATTACTCTTCAGTTCCCAAACCACCTCTACTGATACTTTGATCTGGGACAGATCCTCAGATTTGTCTCCTAAAGAGTGGCTCAGGTGCAGGAAACTCCATCGACTCTTTTGCAATGAAGGCTGATGCACAGAAATCATTTAGCTTCTCTGCAACAGCCATGTCTTAAGTGCATCTTGATTGTCTCATCCAGTGACACCACTAATTTTTTTTCTTTTCTTTTTGGGCAGGCTTCAAATTCTGATGCACTGATTTTTTTTCTCTCTTAATTTTTGGCCTAGTTGCTCTTCAAAGCCTAGTACGCTCTTTTTTGGCCTGCCTAATTATACTTTTACACGTCTTGCTAGAGTTTATGCTCCTGTCTATTTTCCTCTGTAAGATTTGACTTCCAATTTTGAAAGGATGCCTTTTTGCATCTAACCACCTCTTTTATGCTATTGTCTAGCTATGGAGGCATTTTCTGGTCCTCTTACTGTCTTTTTTTATTTTGGGTATATATTTAATTTGAGCCTCTATGGTGGTTTTTAAAAAGTTTCTGTGCAGCTTGCAGGTGTTTCACCTTTGTGGCTATTCCTTTTAATTTCTGTTTAACTGGCTTACTCATTTTTGTGTAGTTCCCTGTTTTGAAGTTAAATACTACTGTGGTAGACATCTGTGGTTTTCCCCTCCACAAGAATGTTAAATTTAATCACATTATGGTTGCTGACACTAAGTGGTTCAGTTCTGTTCACCTCTTAGACAAGTTCCTGTGTGCCATTTAGGATTAAATCAAGAATTGCCTCTCTCCTTATGGGTTCTAGGACTAGCCGCTCCAAGAAGCAATCATTAATGATGTCTAAAAATTTTATCTCTGCATCCTGTCCTGAGGTGACATGTACCCAGTCAACATGGGGACAGTTGAAATCCCTCATTATCGAGTGTTCTATTAATTTCTATTATCAAGCCTTTCTTTAATCTCTGAGTATTTCATAATTACGGTGGTCTGTTATATATTCCTACTGCTTTACTCCTATTATTCAAGCTTGGAATTTCTATCCATAGAAATTCTATGGTACGTTAATCAAATGTAGTAATCTTAAATGAAACAATATGCTTTCTTTCACGTACTCAAATACTTTTTCACAGTTCTCACTATAAAAATATGCCCTTCTCCAAAAATGATGTTACTGGACTTTTTTAGCACCTAGGAAAAGGTACTGATTTCTTAGTATAGACATGTAATATTCAGATAATGAAAGTCTGACATATCTCACTGATGTAGAATGATTGAAATAATGTCATTACTGAAAACATCTAATAGACTACATTTGTAGCTAATAAGCACTGAAAAAAATCAAGGAAAGTTATGTATTAGTACATAAAGGAATGATTCCATTACAGGTACAGAATACATCCAAAGATCCTTCCACTCTGGCATGTTCGTATGTTCACCTCCACCCCTTAAAAATGTCCACTGGACACCTTCAGAGAACCCTGAATAGATGTCTAAACTCTATGCTGCCTTTCCCTACAAAATTCTTGGATTTGAGAACCATAGTGGCTGCTGAAAGTGAAGGAAAGGCAGATTACCCTTCACGTATCTCCATCACACAATCTCAGAGTATGTAGCCTTGATTTCTGTGCCTGCCATGTGGGATTCTTTTATACAGCATTTATCATTTCTGCTCCTGTGAGGAAGAAAAGATGTGATAAGATAAGAGAAATGAAGTTTCAAGTTATCTTTTTAATCCTCATACCTGGGATTTTTTTGAAAGTATGTACTTGCTCTTATCTCAAGGGATGTTCCAATATAACATTCCAGTAAAATATATTTTAGAAAACATACTGCTTGTATAGATTATGTGTTCATGGGGGTAGGGATAGTTCAGTAGTTTGAGCATTGGTCTGCTAAACCCAGGGTTGTGAGTTCAATCCTTGAGGGGGCCATTTAGGGATATGGGGCAAAAATCTGTCTGGGGTTTGGTTCTGCTTTGAGCAGGGGGTTGAACTAAATGACTTCCTGAGGTCCCTTTCAACCCTGATAGTCTATGATTCTATGATTAAAAAATTTGAATATTTTGCATAGAATAATATACATAAACATTTTATGCAAACCTTCCCCCTTTAAATAGACAAAACTATGAGTTATCAACATTAAAAGGATCATCTATGCTGGATCTTCATCACAATTTTCATACTAACACTAAATCCTTAAACTTTGACAGAATCTTGTGGCACTTTATAAACTAACAGAGGTATTGGAACATAAGTTTTCGTGGGTAAATACCCACTTTGTCAGACTTTGTTAAACTTCCTATTTCATGAGCAATTACAGAGGCTAGAATAATTTTTGTACCACTGAAAGGGTGTCTGTTAATCGGCTATCCTGTTAAGAACATTAAGCTTATCTTGCATTTTAAAATAATTTGTTGTATAAGAAGAATTCACTCAATAGGTTATTGTAACAGGTCGTGCCTTCATTGCTGCTACACCTCCTGCTGGTCAGTCTGGGAATTATATCTTTCCATCCTTGGAGTTCCTCCTGCTGGCCGCTGTCTCCCTACTGTTTCCTGGTCGCCACCACTATACTCAGGCCCCACGTTCCTCCCAGCCCATGGTCGCTCTTTTATTGGGGTGCTGTCCCACAGCAGCGACTCCACACTCTGGGACTCCCCTCCCAGGGGAACCCCTTCACCCTATGCCCACCTTGCTTCAGTGGCTACTTCCAGTCATCATCTAGCCCCCTTTGTCTGGGGCAAACTGCAGTCTGTAATAGCCACTCATCATTGGCAAGTGTGTTGGACCTGCTGCCTTTCCCTGCAGCCTCAGTATCTCCTTAGGCCTTCCTGTCAGGCCTCAGCCTGGGAGGTCACCAGGCGTGAGCTCTGCCTGCCCATTCCCAAGCACTGCTCTGTCGAAGGTACCTTGTCTCTCCCAGGTCCTTCTCACTCCAGGGCTGGAGTGAGACTCTCTCGGCTCCTGACTCACTCCCTCAGCTGCTCTCAATCCTTTTATCCCAGAAGCAGGGTAACGGCCCTGCTACAGTTATCTATAAATTATATAGTCTATCCAAAACAGACAGGTTATCAGGGAAAAGAGTTAGGACCCCAAAGGATCAAGATTATGTATCAATGTTCTTAGCTTCAAATAGAGGAAGGCCAAATCCAAGAATCAAACTACTACATGAGAGTAAAGTTATACCTCATTCATATAAAAAATTTCAGTGTTTCTGAAACATCATACTAGCAACTGCAGAATTAGAACACATGTAGGATTAAAGGATAAAAGATTTCTTTTTTTAAAACAACCCAAAAGAGGTGAGTGAAGAAACTTCTTCACAGCTGGAGTCAAGCTCTACTCTAATCCGCAGAAGGATACACTGCTGAATATAGAGATTTAGGAGTACTTCCCTTCCAGGAAGCAACCATTAATGTAATTTTTTTTAAAGAGGCTGTCACTTAACACCTTATGCAGTCAAAATCCAGGCTTCTGGCACATTATTCCCGCCAGTTAAAAGCCATGGTATGCCCACTTGTGCATGTAACATTTCAAAGCATAAATGAATGTTTTAAAGGAGTTGGATGAGTGTGAGAGTTTTCAACCATGATTTGTTTAATCTCTCTTGTTTCCTGGAGAGAGAGGGAGACCAAGTACATTCTACTCATTTGAAATGTGAATATGAATTATGAGACCTCCATTCCCTTTAGGTGATTCTCACCTCCTCCCACCCCCCGGCCCACATTTTGTGTAAGCCATATTGAGACTATTAACAATGTTAGCAATGTTGAACCGTCTTTTCTGAACTTACTTCCTAGTTTTTCTCTTATACATCTGAAATTGAACTCCTATGTTAAAGCTGTAAGAGTGTGATCCTATCAAGTATTATTTATAGGTTTTGATGTTTGGTAGTGCTTCATTTGGACTGAATCTGCTATAACCACATCAGTGTTTTGCCTTCTCAGTATTTTTTTTTCTTACCCTTGGGTATTGGGTTTTACATTTTTCCCAATTTATGTGCAGATATTGAACCATGAACACAGGGGACCATCTCTACCCTGAAGAATAAATATTTTTTCTTTAGCAGTATCCTATGAAAAAAATTAACTCTCTATTTTAATTGTCAGCTCAACTTGAAGATTGTCCCCACCTTTCCTTCATCAAACAGGAGGATTAGAACATTTGTATTTTCTGTCAGAGTGAAAACTGGATAAGAACTAAACATTAAGTGCTAATCAGAAGAAAGTATCAGAGGGGTAGTCATGTTAGTCACATGCATCTGACGAAGTGGGTATTCACCCACGAAAGCTCATGCTCCAAAACGTCTGTTAGTCTATAAGGTGCCACAGGATTCTCTGCTGCTTAATCAGAAGAAACTACCATACTGTAGTGCAGGAAAGAGCACATAGAGGAACTTATGGTTGCAGTGGAAATAAATGTTTTGTTAGGAATTACCTAGCAGTGACCAAGGTAGTCAATACTACTTCTCGTATTAACTACAGTTAAATCCTTTCCAGCACATCTTCCTACTTAAACATAATTTGGGAATACTAGAGTTAAGTATTTATACTTTTTTTTAAAATAGTCTCAGCTTGCAATGTATTTTAATATTGAAAAGTTAAATGTCTTCCAACTCAGCGCTTTAACTGGAGGGCAGGGTACACTTCCTGAACATCTAAGCATGCTGAAATAATTATTCTGCTTCATTCATCCAGCCATCTATTAAATGTTTGACATCGCCTTCCATCTGCACAATATGTGAAGTTTTTTTTTCTTTCCTCCCCTGTGCCATGACCTTTCTGTTGTGGAAGGAAGATGATCTTCAAGTGAACGTAGAAAATTTGGCTCCAGGTTGGGATTAGCCTACGTAACCTAGAAAAATGATAGTTAGATGGAGCAAAAAGGCAAAGAATAACTTTTTTTCCTCCTCCTTTTTCTTTCATTGACTTATTATGCTTGGCCTCTTCCTTCTCTCTTTCTTTGGCCTGACCCTCTTCTTTATTCCTCTTATTGGCTTTACTTGGCCTTTGCTCAAAGAAGCAAAGTTCACCTTTCTGAAATTTATGGTTTTCAGCTTTTTGGGGGCTTAACATATTTTCTAGGAGTGTTGGAGTGATGTACCACATTTTCCACACTATGTTCTCTTTTCTTTGGTACAATGCACTGTTCGTCGTAGATGATCCTCTTTGTAGAGTGGAGTAATGGATGCAATGCTTTCTGGACATAATGCAGAGCATGGTGGGGATAAGGGGCCTTTAATGGCCAATTATTGTCTCCTTTCACTGGCTTTGTGATTGGATCATCCAAGGCTCATGTCATCCATAAAGGTATTTCATGCAGCAGAAACAGATTTTTTTCCCCCCATTTCATCTTGCATAACCATGAAATCCCAGCCCCCATTTCATGCTGTGGCATTGGTGATGATTTAATATTCTTGATTTGCAGATAGCTTGGTGTGGCTTGGTTGGATTATTGGAATTTTGGATTTTTTCAATTAGTCAGTCATTGGATTATTTTAGTGTGTGCTGGGATTGTGGTGTTCAGTTGATTGTATGAGTGTGTTTGGTCACCTGAATTCAGAGTCATATATTGGAATATTGTGTGTTTATTCATAGATTAGGTCAGGTTATGGGTTTGTATCATGGTAAGTTTCTGGGTGCAGGAATGTGGGCATTGTCCTGCATTTATTTTTTCACTGGGTAGAAGCTTTGGGTGGCAGGTCCTGACACATGGGATTTAAGCATGGCTAATGATGGATACTGTGTCAGATGAAGAGTAAGCCTCAAGCATTCTTTGTGTGAATTAGGCATCATACTCTCTCACCCCACTCCCCATCAAAGAGGGCAAAGTGGGATTCACAGGGCTTTCCAACCCTTCTTTGAAGGTTATGATATTCCCTGGGTAGTAGCATGTCTGCATTTTTTGACCAGGAAGACCCTTGAAGTAAATGGGCTAATGCGGGTTTGGTTTTAGGTGATCGGCAATTTTAAAGGCTTTGCGTTGTAGAGGCTGTGCTGCCAGCCTGGATTAACTTCTTAGTTATCTTGTTTAAGTGTGGTGTTTATATAAATTCATGCCCATGTGATACAAATTCCAAATATTTCTGCCTGTCTCCAGATTTCTGTACAGTTGGTCAAAAATGGGGAGAGGGTTGAAAATACGGAAAAAATAAGTAATTTACATTTAGCAGCATTTGAAAAGAATTGTTTGTATTTGACTTATTTATGAAAATATTTCTATTTTAAAAACTTTCACTTTCAACATTTTTTCTTTCTACCCAACCTCCTTTCCCCCTTGATGCTTTACTTTTATTTCCTTTTCCATTTCACTGATGCGAAGGGTCAAAAGGTGGGGAGTGGAGGGGAGGAGAGAAAAAGAAAAGGGTAAAACAGTCATTTGAGACACACAAAACAAAGCATTTTTTCTTTGTTTAAAGAAAAAAACTATGAAAAAAGTAGAAATTTCTGATGTCTGAAAAATGTCCAGTTTTCAACAAAAATGACAAAAAAACCCACCTTTTTTCATACATTTTCTACCAGCTTCTGCTTTTAGTATCTTTTGAGCAATTGGAACATCATTGCATCAAAATTTGCATCCTCTGGTTCTCCAGTGATGATATGTGGGCAATCAATTACTTTTACAGATTCATTGATGTCTACACTGGATGCTGATATTGAGTGGGAATGGCTAGATTATGCCAGATGTGCAAGCTGAGGCCACTTCCCAAGATTTGGCTCATGTTTTTCTCTTTTTGAGGCCCACCTTGTCTGTGGTTGCAGCAATAGACTTGTAAAGGAAATAGCTTGCTACAGGGGAACTTTCCAGACTAACCACAGGATGGACTTTGATCACTATAGTGGAACTAGATTATGATGTTTGTATATTAGACATACTGGGGCCCTGATTCTCCTGCAGAACTGAAGGAGATATTGCTAGGGTTGCCAGGTGTCTGGTTTTCGACCAGAAAGTCTGGTCGAAAACGGAATCTAGCAGCATCCGGTCCAATCTCCTGACCAGACACTAAAAGTCTGGTTACCGTGGGCTGGGGGGGAGTGACAGCCTGTCGGCCAGCCCTGACGTGGCGGCTTGGGCTGCATTCACTGGCTTGGGCCACAGGTAGCCCATTTGAGAAGCATGGTTTGCAGGGCTGCAGGACAGAGTGCGGGGGCCCATGGCAAGCAGGCTAATGGGCTCCAAGAGGGAAGGATCACGAGCTTCCCTGCCAGCCAGTGTTTCCCCTGGCTGCACTCTCAGGCAGCTCTAGGGCCATGAGGGCTTGAACAGGCAGGCAGCACAAAAGGAGGCAGGAGGCTGCCGGACCATGTCCTAGTGTGTTAGCAAGGCTGCCTGGCTGCTCCCTTGTGGCTGCAGCACTCTTCTGACATGCACTCCCAGGCAGCCTGCTGGAGATTGGGTTTGCAAGGCCTTTGGGGCTGTTCATGCTGGAATTGAGGGGGAGAGCAGAGTGTGATGTGGGGAGGGTGCAGAGGAGAGGAAGGAGTAGGGGGGTGGGGCTTTGAGAGAAGAGGCAGGGCAAGGCAGAGGCAGGGCTTTGGGAGAAGAGGCAGGACAATGGTGGGGCCTTGGAAGAAAGAGGTGGGATAGGGTGGGGCCAGTTTTGAAACATTAGGAAGTTGGCCACCCTAGATATTGCAAATTGGCTAAGGGAGAATCATTAACTATAAGGTAAATGCAGATGAACCTCATGCCTTTTAGGTCAGTAGCCATCTCAAGAAGACACGATTTTCAAGACTCTAGAATTGGTTATCCAGAGGGAAAAGAAGTCATGATATCAGTACTCACTACCTAGCATCGACTACTCTTTTTTTGTACCCAGAGACACCTGCTGGCAAAAACGGCGAAGTGTTAGCAACCACCATCTGCATCTGATCCATGAATGCAGTTAGAATTCTGTATACCACATGACTCCAAAGCAGAACTCCTTTTCATCTTAAGTATATTTCATTTTTACTTTTCAGGAGATATTCTGGCTTTCTACTATTTTGAGACGTGACTATATAGATAGATGTTTTTAGGCATATGAGATCCTCTTAAGTCCACGGACAAAGATGTCAAATAATATTCCATAAACTTTGTGTTGTGATTATTAATGTGCATCTGTTTCTAGTTCTGTGGAAGTCTCCATAGAAATGAAACATGAAATGAGTGAGAAAGCTGCTAAAAAACAACTTCTTACCAGCATCCAGGTGAAGTCTGTATTTTGTGTTTATGCTGTGGATGAGAGAATGAGGAAATAAATTGGCCATTATATCTAACAGTGACATGTAAGGAGGAAAGCAACAATTGGCTTCTGATTTTGCAATACAGATACAAACCTTTTGCAGGATAGATGCAAATTTGATTCTGATTTTCATCTGTTCACTCACCTGAAGTACGCTTTCACTGCCTTGAGTAAAAATTGTCTTGATAGTGGCTTGTAACTAAATGAACAGCAACTTCTTTGAACTTCCTGTTTTAGAATGAAGAACTGATTATCTGCTGTATAAAGTTGATGATTTGACTAAGATGATGATTTAACTTGTTTTATTGTCCTTAATTTGAGAATTGTATAGTTTGACCCTTAGCTAGTTTGGTAGGATGCATAGTTAGCCCTAGTGATTTTTATTTTTATTTTATTTTATTTATTTAAAATAAATTTATTTAAAAAAAATCTTATTAAACCTTTTTTCCCCTCCTTTCAATAAGCAATTGGAGCTTGAAGCACTGAGAATCTGAATAGATCAACTTAGCCACCTAGGAATTCACTAAAGCTCACCCTCTGTTTTCATGGAGGGGAATGGCAGTGGTGGTGCCAAAGGAGCCTACAGCAGGTGGATGGACAGCCTCTTCTCTTGCTTTATCTTGATTGAGGCGGGGGGCATCAATGTTAACATTTTTATGGCTAATCATTATCATGTGGGCCTCATGGACTAGACAAGCAGAGGTATGAAGTTGAGCATATATGATTCTTTGCTGTGAGTAGCTGGGAAGAATGTTTGTTAGAAGTGGCAACATATTTTGCATGAAGAGTTACTTTAAAAAGTTCCTATAATTACAGCTATGTTGATAGACTGTTAGTGTAGATCATCAGTGTTATTGACCACTTAAGGACTAGTTACAGGTGTTTATATTTTATTAAATCCCCTCTTCTCATTACAGTTTTTGAAAAGTTAATGCACTGACTTTTAAAAGCATACTATATTATGCTTCATTTTTTTTCATTGTTGACTATACTTTTGTATGGTTGTATGAAAAGTTTCAGTGATGTGGCTGGCGAGCCAATGTACTAGTCCTCATGTGGCCCCTATGGTGTTTTAAGTTTGAGATCCCTGTACTAGGCTTCAGAGTGACAATCCTAGAATCTTCTTATATAGATAATGTAAAGGAAAAAAGACATTTGGTTGCCTGAAGAACCTAGAGATAAGTGCAGATTTGAACATTATCTTGATTTTACAATTTCGTCAAATATTTGAAAATTCACAATGGTCCATGATACTGAGCAAGATGAGCCTAATACCTGATTACAGTACAGTTGCTATGTAAGTGGGAGTATTTTAGGGATCCCATGAAGTTCACAATGGGCAGGATAAAGTGTGTGGTATTAGCTAACAACTTAGTGTCAGGTTGTGGAGTACGTAATGGTCAGGCTCTTTTCTATATAGTGTACTTTTAACAGTAAACTGGGTCCCCTTGCTTGCCTGCAGTGGCACTCCCTGTTCAAAAAAAAAACACCTACTTCTTTCAAAATAAGTCTCATACATACTATGCTGTCTCAGAGACTTGATATATATTTTTTCTTTTTTTGCTCTTTCCTAAATTAACCCAGGTAATCCAGATTGAAAGGATGTGACACAATACTCATTAAGTCAGGAGGTTCAGTCACCACAGTTAGGAGTGAATAAAGAATAAAATGTAGAAGGAAGTTCTTTATTTTGGCACAGTATTTACTTAAATGCTTCCTGATCAGAGGCTACATCTGAAGATATGGAATGCAGGCTGGCATAATTTTCCTTTGAATGTGCTATACATTATTGGTACTTTGGGCATCTTAGAATTCTGATTTTATTTTTAAGCCTTTGCATTGGTTAAGGTTTTCTCTGTATTAGAAGTTGTTTCCATTTAAAAGCTGATCTTATCTTTTCTATGTTTACTGGGCCAAATTTAATGCTGCTGAAGTCACTAAGAGATTTTTTCCATTAAGTGCAATGGGATCAAGTTTTGGCCTACAGAAATTTCTCCAAATAATGACTTGAAAGTACTGTAATATGGAAGGAGAACACAGGCTGAGATAGAGACCACAAAATACAAAACTCTAATAGGCTGAAGATTATAAAGAGATGTATTTGTAAATCAGTGTCAGGATGGTGGTTCTTTTATGGGGGGAGGGCTTGTGTGTGTGCACACGCACACTTTATCTTAGAGAAAAGGAAGTAGCAAGAGTTTGAACTTGAGATATTTACTGTTTTTTTATGACTTGAGGAAAAAGTTGAATATAAATTTTATTGTTAAATCTTCAGGTTTTCAAGACCATTATATAAAAAGTAAAATATAATGTTTCTGGAACCTTGACAATGTAATGCTTGTTATTTTATGAGAGCACAAAGACTTCCCACTAACTGTTTTATCTGCAATCCCCTTGTAATTCCTGATTAGTCAGCAAAGAAACTATTACAAAATTGCAGGACCTTTCTTTAAGTGTGCGGGGGGACGAACTGGCTTTTGAAACAATAATTTCTTTACATATAAATATAGTTACCATTACTACATTTGCAGTCCTAAGTTCATACTCTAAGTGAAATAGTCCCCTAACAAATATGTGCATTAATTTTTTTTCACCTTTTTGATAGTTAATAAGACCTCCTAAGACCATAATAGCATTTAACGCTCAGTTTGGAATAAAGAAAATTAAATTGTATTTTTTTTTTCACCTGTGAAGTTTGGGTTAGATTTCAGAATTCATCTAGCTGATAAGGGTGTTTTTCTGTTGATTGGTATGCATAGTTGCTGAGGTGCAGAATACTTTGCTATCTTGGACATTTTGTGGGCCAAACTCGCCACTTGAATAAAAATACAGAATGCCATTGAGAGCTGTGAACTTAGCCTCTGAATTCTAATGGTATTTTACTAGTACAGGATTCTTTGTTTCCATCTAAGTGTATCTGTTTTATTCAGTAATGTTGATTTAGTTACACTTACGCTAGACTCTCTATTCATTTGCAGGATATTCTTCACTTAAGGACCTGATCCGAAGGTCTCCTGTTGATTTCAGTGGGCTTTGGATCAGGACCGATACATTTCCAAAATCTTGATACTTTTATAGTATTTCCTACTGTTAGCTACATTTCAGTATTTTACCCTATTTTTGTTCTGTCTCAGAAAATGGTAAGTTTGTAGCGTGTGTGTGTGTGAGAGAGAGAGAAATATCTCCTTTGTGAAGGCCTTTTGCAGGTGTCTTGTGAAGAAGCTTTTGGTTTTATTGCCTTTTTATTTAGGCCTTGATTTCTAGTTGGATCTTATTTATAGTTAGCATAAACATTTGTTTAGAACAGATTAGTTAAGACATTTTGCAGTTGATCAAAAAAAATGTTCTTGATTCCTGCTTTTTAAAAATACGATAATAGTCTACAATGAATAAATACTTTTTCTATAAACTGAACTATTTGCAGAATTTTCCAATTGCTACAAGTTTGTTCTATCACTTTCTGCATATACTCATGGGTAAAATACTATATTTCAGTCTGAGTGTGAATTATTTAATAAATTATAAATCTATTATTAATAAGTTTTAAAAATATATTTGTATAGTACCAAAAGTACTCTACGTACTTCACAAACAAATATGAAGACCAAGTTCCTGCCTAGAAGAGCTTACAATCTTAACAAATAAGAATTGTTTCGCATTTCCACACCCAAACAGATCTGCAGATCTGGAATAACTAGTTATCAGCAAGTGAGAATTGGTTGTAATACCCTGTGGGGGCGGAGGGCTGATGATTGCTGACTCTCAGGGCATGCCAAGAAACTGTGTGTGTATGTGTGTGTGTGTGTGTGTGTGTGTGTATGTGGTCTAGCTGTCTGAGCTGACTGAATGGATCGTTAAAAAGACTAGCCAAGGTTGACCTGTATCAGTGGAAAATCTGAGAAGATAATGGGAAACCAGTCACCAGGACATGGACACGTAGCAATGAATGATCCAGAGGGAGGAGGATTTCCCTGCCTCTCAGCAGGTGAGCTGAGCAAAGACACTCCCCCCCCACCCCCAGTTCAAGAACAAAGGAATGGGAGGTTTGAGGTGAGGGGATAAGTATGGGCTCTGGAAGAAGCTTGGACTCTCACCTGGGAACTGACTAAGGAAGGAAGTCAGAGGGACAGCCTGCAAATGGAGTTCACTACAGCTTGACTAGTGAATTGTGGCTTGACCAAAATGGACAGTGTTTTAATCTTTCATTTCTCTATGCTAACATAAGAACTTCCAATGCTGTATTCTATTTGACTAATTAATCCTTTTAGGTTTTTAAAATGCTGTTTGGGATGTCACTTTAAATACTGGGTGGGCTGCATTAGCCCCTGAAGAGTGTCAAGTCTCTACCAGGAGTATCTCAGTTGGACTAAGGGCATGGCTACCCTTACAGATGTGGAGCACTGTGAGTTAAACCCGCCTTGAGAGAGCGCAGTAGGGAAAGCGCTGCAATCTGTCCACACTGACAGCTTCAAGCGCACTGGTGTGGCCACATTTGTGGCATCGGGAGCAGTGCATTATGGGCAGCTATCCCAGCATGCAAGTGACTGCAATGTGCTTTTCAAATGGGGGTGGTAGGGTGACAGGGAGTGTTCTATGTGTATGTAGGGGGAGAGAGTGGGGTCTTGGGGGGCTGAGAGCATGTCAACATGCTGCCTTGTAAGTTCAGACAGCAGCAGACATCCCTTTCCCTCCTGCCCCTCTCTCTCTCACACACAGCATTCCACAGTAATGGCTTGCATGCCAGCTGTCAGAAATGGAGCTTGGAAAGGGCATTTCTGCATTCCTACAGGAGTGCAAAACGATGACAAGAGTGACCACTTGACTTAAGGAGATTATGGGATGTTTCCAGAGGCCGATCAGCACGCAGTAACCCCACACCTTGTTTACACTGATGCCTGTGCGTTCGTAGCCAAGGCACAGCAAACATTCTTCTTGCTGAAGTGAAGTACCAGCAACGCTCTACATGCCTTGCCAGTGTAGACAGGTAGTGAGCTAGTGCTCCTGGGCCTCCTTTATTGTGCTGTAACTCGCAAGTGTAGCCAAGCCCTAATTGAGCAGAGCTTACAGTATGAAGCAGAAGTGAGGGAGCCCAGTAGCTCAGTCTAGGAGGTAGCGAGGATGCATGGCCTACGTTGAAGGAAAATGAGTCTCTTTGGCAGAGTAGCGTGGTGAAGGGGTTCCTCCAAGAGGATGTTTAAAAACTGGGGCATAGGACAGGTCCTGTAGATCCATGACACTAGTTCATGTACATTCTTAATAAGCATTCTTTGATTAATTGCTCCATTTGTGGTGGAAATGGAAATGGTTTCTCAGATTTAGTGAACCTACTTTGACTTTCTTTAGTGAAATAACCTGTCCTGGAATACCTGAAATGGACATGTATCTTCATTACCTCTAAGTTAGTTTTTCACATAGTCAACATGTTTTCTTATTAAGCATTCTTTCTTTCTTTTGAAGATTAGCTTGCTATGCCTGGCTTTCAACTGGTATCTAAGTTGTATGGTTGTATAAGTGGTCCCATACTGCAGATAATATTGTGAATGAGGCTTTCTCTGGAACATCTAGTTTTCACTTTAAATTTGCCATGCATAGGATAGACCGTCTGGACTAATTTGGGAACCTTAACTGAAAATTTCTTTACTTTTTTTTATGCTTAAAAATTTAAGCTTAACTTGGATGAGGTAATGTATTTTATTGGACCAACTTCTGTTTGGTGAGAGAGACAAGCTTTTGAGATGCACAGAAATTGGTTCAGTAAAAGTTATTACGTCACCTACTTTGTGTGTCTAATATTCTAGTACCAACACGGCCACAGCATTGAATGCATAAGTTTAACTTAATATTTCCAACAGTTTTCCAAGAGGTAACAAAAGTTATTATCTTTGTGCTAATGATATTTTGATGAATGAAATAACTGTTTGTTTATCCATTCATTTCTCATTAGTCCCAATATGCATCTGATGAAGTGGGTATTTGTCCCTGCCAGCAGGTATATGGGATCTTGGGGAGCAATTACCACACAGGTGGGGTGCAAAATAAACTTTATTAAGAAAATGCAAAAACAGGGGAAAATTCATAGTTGAGGGTTATGGGTTTGTAAGGTTAGACAAACTGGAAGGGGTTTTCTTTTTACATGTTTAAGGGGTTTCAATAGTGGGGTACAAATTACAGTGGGGTTACAATACAGTTGGTAACCAATTAACACTGAAGTATAAATGTAACAAGTAGTAATATTTCTATATAACAAGGTTGTCACAGGCAGCACTATAGCAAATACAGTTATGGAAAAATGTGGTAAGAACCAACTCTAGGTAAAATGTGTCACAGTTGGCTATAAATGCTAAAATGTAGGGTGTGTTTAGAGAGAAAAGGGTACCAATGGGTTTTATTTATGCTAGACTTCAGAATACAATTGGTTTTGGGGTAATGAGGAGAGTGTGGAGGAAGGTTGTATTAAGGAGAAAGATCGGAGAGAGAGCTTCAGGAGACGAAGCAGGCAGGCTGCATGTTTAAAACAGCAGAGAGAGATCAGGAGGCTGCAGCTTTAAACAGCAGAGGCAGAGGGAGATTTAAACTTCAGGAGACAGAGGGCAGGCAGGCTGCAGGTTTAAACCAGCAAGAGACTGAGGGGTAGGTGGGGCGACTTGGAGAGTCGGTGGGGGTCAGCAGGAAGAACAGACTTAACCAAACTATACAGAACACAGCAAAATCTTATCTTGACCTAACTTAACCCAAGACTACACAAATTTAGCAAGTAACAGAACACAATGCACAACATATTTCTTTAAACCTAACTTAACAGAACACAAACAAACAATTCTCTAAAACCTAACTTTAAACCACAGCTATGCTGGGTGCTGGTTAGTCTTGGGTCTGGGGAAGAGAGAGAGCAGCTATAATAAATAAAACGTTAGAGAATTTTCACAGAAGTTTCACAGAGGGAATTCTTACCAGCCCCAAGAAGCAGCAGAGGTAAAAAGCAGCCAAAATCATCAAAAGGCTGGGTACAGTCTCAATAATCAGGGAGATCTCTCAGGCAGCATTCGTTCTTCGTGGGGGGGGGGGTCAAAAAACGGTGGTAGTCAAAATAAACTGAGAGCGGAGAAAAGGACCCCCCAGAACCCCTTACTGATCAGACCAGGCAGCAATGCAGAACCTTTCTGAGGTCTGATCAGAAATGTCTGGTTTTTAAGGGCAAACTAGGCAGGTTTCCCACCAGTACTTCTGATTGGCTCAGAGGCAGGGGGAAAGAGAAAAAAAAAGCAGTGTGAGACAGAGACATGTCTAGGCAGAGTCCTGTGCATAGGTGACTCAGAAGCCATGAGCCTATGACTTCATGCCCAGGACCTTAAAACACAATAGGCCTTGCAACTGGACATTGTCCACCCTACACCGGCCCAGGTTTAAAAGGTGATAACAGACTAACCCTTTGAACAGGGCAGTGGTCCCACTTAGGACATATTGGCCATCCCTTTGAGAAGGCAGTGGGCTTCTGCTAAACAACTTTAAGGGACCCTCCCTTTGAGAAGGGCAGTGGCCCTGCTAAACAACTTAACAGCCAGGGAGGGGAGGCCACAGGAGAACAAAAACAAAATGGAGTGTGTGGACAGTGTAAGAGACAAAATGGAATAGGGAGATAGCTGTAACAGACAGTAGTCACCCACGAAAGCTCATGCTCCAATACATCTGTTAGTCTATAAGATGCCACAGGACTCTTTGCTACAATATTCAGGAATAATTTTTTGCCACTTTTTTTTGTAATGGTGTTTTTCATTTATCTAACTCATCTGGTATAATAAATCCTAATTAATACAATATCTGGAATATCTTTCATGTCAACCGTTCATTTTTTATTGCTACCCTTAATGCCATGAGTATTTCTTCCATGCTGTCTAATTTGATTAGATACTTTTGTTCATTTACTGTCAAATTAATTGGAATGAGTATTTATATGGATGTTTCCTGATTCACTTTGCGATATATAACTGATATTATTCAAGTACCCATCTAAAATGTGTTCACTACATAAACTTAATTTCCTAACTTTGTGTGTGTGTTTTGGGGTAATATGGTAGCACTCTTAGTAACAGTCTTTATTTGTGATGTTGCAGATCAAAGTGCCTGAATACGGGATGGAAGTATAATAAAAAGGATAATGGAAAACATTTTCAGTAATAGACTGACTTATAAATTGAAGTCAACTACATGCTTTGGAAGGAAAATATTATTTACAGCATAGGAGAGCTAAGGTTGGCCTAAGATTAGATATTTCTCTAGAAAAGTCCATTTTCTGCCCCTATCCAAATAAGCTTTACTTCTGATATCACTAAGAGTCACTTGCTCCTTGCAACCAGCCACTCATTTGCTAATAGTTTTTTTGTTTACTTTTATTCATTTATCTACGACTGCCTTTGCTCTGCTTCAAGGCTGCCCTGAGGCATCCTACTTCCAGTCTGCATAAAGATGTCTTGATGTAGCCTCAAAGCGTGAAGTCTTAAGGCATCCTGGAAGCATAGCAAAGGCAGCAGCAGATGATAGACTAAAACAGACAGAAACACTGTGACAGTAAGTGCTCAAATATTTTTTCTCCCAAATTTGGGTGCCCTGGGCAAACAATGAGTTGGCTGTCCCATCCCATGGGCCAGGTTTGAAGGAAGGCGTTGTTGTGATATGTTTTTAGTTGGTGATGGCAATGATATTCTTTTAGTCAGCTGTATTCAGAATTCATATTAGTGGCTACAGTGGGACCTTACTTTCCAATTAGAATAGTATTATAATGCTGTATTTCAGACTGAAGCTTTGTGGCATGACTTTTAGAGATTCTGAGTACTTGCAGAACCAGTGAGATGTGCATATACTGAGCACCTCTGTATATGAGACCATAACAATAAGTTTGAAGGGGTGTTTGTTAAAACTAAATAAAAGGCAATATAGGCACAGTAAACACTGCATAAAAAAGCAACTCTTCACTTATGAACATAACTTACTCTTTGGAGTCCATATTGAAGAATCCTGTACAATTAGAGATACCAAAACGAAAATATTCTGTTAGAATTATAACTTCATTGAAATTTATTCTTTTTAATGAACATCACTTTCCATTCATTGTTGTTCTGTACATCAATTGCAAGCCCTTTTCCTTTCAGAATTCAAATAGTTTAGCTCCAATTAATAGATGATATAGAAGTCTTGATACAGACATAAATGCAGATATCAGAGCTGTGTTTTTCTTTTGTTCTGAGCTTTTTAAAAAGCTCCTCAGAGAGAAAACAGCACCAAGATGAAAAGTTGCCTATTTTTAATGCAGTGTTTGCTAATGGAGCAACACATGAGTTTTTCCAGTACATAGCAGATGAGCTGGAACAGTGATAATACCAGCTCAAATAATAATGCTAGCTATAATTGTAATAGCTACAGTACAGTTATGCAGATGAGCTATTGAGAAATTGCTTAGTCTCTGTATGCCCATAAAGTATTTGTGATGGGGGAAAAAAGTATGAAAATATCAAAAACTAATTCTAATCACAGATCTAAAATATTACCTTCAAAATAATGACAAAGGTGGTTAAATAAGAAATAGGTTATTTTACCATGGATACATAGGGTGTGAAGTATAATAAGATAATCTATGCTTCTAGAAAAACAGTTGATGATAATCCTAAAATAAAGATTTGGAGAACATTTTTTCTTACAGCTGTTTGTATTCCAAATTCTTTCAGGTTCTTTTATAATCTTTAATAGGCAGGCACCATTTCTTATTTTGACATTATTTGCATTCCATTCAGATTCTTGGACAGTGAAACTAAATTGGTCATTTTCATTTTCCAGATAGGGTGCATGCGCAGAATGCTATATTCAAGTTTCTCTGCAAAGAAATGTTCCAAGTCCCCAAATCTGCTGGCATCAAAAGTTTTTAAAGTCAAGAAACAATTTGTGTCTGAAATTTTGTAATATTTCCCAATTCCATCACTTTTAAAAAATATAATAAAATCTACTTTTGGGTCTAAAATGACCTTTTATCTTTTTCTAAAAAATCAGCATGTTGCATTGTATTCCACATTTTCACTTACTGGTGCTGCAGCCTCTATATGAACACAACTCTTATCAGAGTCAGATTCACCTGAGCAAATATTTCAGGGTTAGATCATTATCTTATGCAAGATTCTTTTAAATGCCAACTTCCATCATAAGGCTCTAAAGAAGTTATTTTTTATTAAAAACACACCCAAAAATCTCAGTAAAAGAGCCCCATCTCTGGATTATTCCCAGTGTGGGGCATCCCTTGTTTATCTCTTCAGCACTCTTTGTCTTTATTTTTTGTGTATTATGCTCTGTCAGTCTGGGCACTAAACCAATAGTGCTAATATCTTGTACTTCCATAGTGTCATCTAAGGATCTTCAAGTACTTTATATGCATTAGTTCATGAAGTCTCAAATTATTCCTCTGTTGTAAGTAGGTATTATCCCCATTCTATAGATGATGCTGAATTAGAGACTTGAAGGGAGTTGCCTATGCATGGTCATACAGAGTCCCAAGGATAGAACTGGTTACAAAATCCAAATCTCCAAACTCCCAGTCTGCACACTGATAGTTTGCAATTCTTCCATAAAGTCAACGACCATCCCATGGCAGAGAATCAGAACATCTTGCAGTGTCCCTACAATCATTAGGATAGTTTATTAGATAGTCCATCATTTTCTGCTTTTGGTGCTGAAAATCAACCTCAACCTCAAGTCTAACTTAGTCCTGTCTTAATCCACTGAGTTCACAGGAGCAGTCTTGGACTAAGGACCGAAGAGCCTTCCCTTTCTCCCTTGAAGGAGACTTGAAATCTTTTCTCAACTGATAGCAAAACTGCAGACCTGCTCTTGCCCATTAGCAAGTGTGTCGCAGACTACTTTGTGCTTCTTTGTATGGGCACCTACGTAACACCCTTAACCAGTCTGTGTCTCAGACCACTACAGTCATGGCTCAAATAATGTATCTGTTGAATATTCGCTACATCGAGGTCGCCAACCTTTCAGAAGTGGTGTGCTGAATCTTCATTTATTCACTCTAATTTAAGGTTTTGCGTGCCAGTAATACATTTTAACGTTTTTAGAAGGTCTTTCTACAAGTCTATAATATATAACTAAACTATTGTATGTAAAGTAAATAAAGTTTTTAAAATGTTTTAAGAAGCTTCATTTAAAATTTAATTAAAATGCAGAGCCCCCCTCCGCCCCCGAACGGTGGCCATGACCCAGGCACTGTGAGTGCCACTGAAAATCAGCTCATGTGCCATAGGTTGCCTACCCCTGCACTACATGAAACTGTGGATAAGAATACTGAAATGGATTGTGTCATCCCTTCGACAGTGGATGGATCTGACCACTATCAGGCAGAGATGGCAAATGGAATTCCCAGCACTACTAAGATACTGGTCACCTCTGTCTCCAGAAATGGTTGGGGGCACACCTAGGTCAGTCTCATATGCACAGGATTTGGATGCAATCAGACACCAGAAACCACATAAATGTCCTAAAACTCCCAGCAATACAACTAGCCTAGAAGTTATTGCTGCTAGTTCTGAAGAGGATGACAGTGCAGGTCCTAACTTACAGTTCAACAGCACTGAACTATATAAACAGATAGGGAAGCACAAGATCAAGCCCCCCCGCCCTCGCCAAGTGCCATTCTGTTATGGGAGTGGTGAATTCTAAATCCAGTCAGAGAGCCTTGCATTTTCCAGGTGACGATGTTGGCAGATCATCTGAGCAGGAGACTTCACTCTCATATGAATGGACGACAAAGGATTTTGATTCCATCCTGAATCATGTTTCTTCTAGAGTGGGAAGTTCCACAAGTGGGCCTTTCTGCGCGCACACACACGCGCGCGCGCACACACACACACACACACACACACAGTGGGGGGAGTCCATTTTTATGTTCTCAAGTAGTAAAGATTTCCAGTTCCACAGCACATCATTTCTGACTTGATGGTCATCCAGCCTGATGTGTGCCTTCCTTCTCCACCATTTGTTAGTTCCCAAAATTGGCTGCTGTCTTCCTTTTATTGGCCCCACACCTTCAGGGGCTGGCTTTTGTGACACATTCAGCTCCTGAATGAGTCTATCAATGCATATTTTCATTAGGGTTTTTAATTCTTTCTTGACCATTGTATTCCTTTTGTCTTTGTAGAGAGATTTTCCGAAAATATTTAAATTCAGGGTTTTAATTTTCTTTTTACTCAGTCCATTTTCTGAGAGAGTACTTCAGTTTCATCAGGGTTTAACAGGCAATGAAATTCTGTCCAAACACTTACTATTTATATAAATGTTTTGATTCTTCATAATAGTTTTTTAAGAGGTGGTTCTTTTTGTCTTCTGAGTTGGGTCGTTCAAATCTTGTTTGCTAACTAATTGCCAGTTAATATAAATATTCTATATTTTAATGGCTTCTTACGTTAGTAATCACTTTTGCAAGTTTTTAGAATCCATATTGGTATATAAAGCATTTTCTCTTTACATAACAATAACATTAGGAAATTATACTATTTACTTGGTATTTAGACAAAATATTTGCAAGTATACTTCTTACAAGAGCTTGCCATTTTGGCATTTCAGAAATAGGATTGTTTTGTAGAAAAACTTGTATCTATACATGTTTTCCTAAAGTGTCCACAATGAAGAAGTAGATTATTGTAAAAGAAATTCATTTCAACATGGATATTTCTAGAACTCTTTGGAGGGATTTACTTGGAGGTTTTTCTTGCAACTGCGAATGGTGGCAGCCCCCTTTACAACCTAGATTTTGATAATACATCTCTACATTCCTTTAGGAATAGCCTCACCTTCTTTTACACAAAAATGTCTGTTTTAGAACATTTTCTTTAAAAGTGTGTTCTTTTGAGATAAAGATTATATCTATACCAAACTGGTATCTTATACAAGGAGAGGTGTCCTCATTTTGATAGACTTTGTTTTATTTTAATTGCCTTTTATACCAACTGGTGTTTACCAGTTGCAGTATGCAATTAAAAACTCCTATTAAATATTCTATACAAAGAACCAATGACTACAACTAAGTTTTCATCAATTTTTCAAAACATTTGAAAAAATGGTACACTATTTTTTTATATTTTTTTAAGGTAAAGTTAGAAAAGCTGCATTTTAGAATTCGTGTAAACACAGTTGGGTATAATGAACAGTTTTATGGCCAAAGAGGTGTTCTCCTGACAGTTTCTGGATGACAGAGAGTAGAAGCCTACTGCAATTCCTTAGCCTAGCTTGAATATTTTATAATGAAACTAACTAAAAACATGCACAGGTATTATAGTTTCCATTCATCCTGAATATATACTTGTAGTTTTATGTTAATATTCAGTAATGGTGCAAACAAGTTTGTAATAACTTATTCATATGTTACAATTTATTTATATCATTTTTGCATCAATATGGAGGTTTCACTGCACTGTCAATACTCACTTGCCATCCACCAGTTCAAGGGACCTCAATTTTTTTTCTATCAAACTGTCATGTGGTTTTTTTTAATGATTGTTTCATGCCAGTAAGGAAGATATTTCATGGATTTGAAATTGGTTCTTTGATCTTTAATGGACCCACCATTTGAGCCATTGTCATCTTGATCATTCCATCATTTATCAATGAAAACTGCATTTTTTGTGGCAATGACTTTCTCATATGAAGTAATTGAGATATAAGCCTTTGTCAAATTATCTTTATTACAGATAGGGTGATGATGAGACCTCATCTCAGATTTATTCCAAAAGTGGTTTCAGTTTCCATGTCAATCAATACGACCACATACCTGCTTTTTTCCTGAGGCCATGTTCATCTGCTGGAGACTCAAAATTTCATACTGTGAATGTGAAAGAGCACTGTTTTACACAGAACAAGACCTTTTTGCAGATCTCTGATACTTTGTTTCAGTTGGTACCACTGCCAAAGGCAAATCAGTTTCAGCTCAAAGGCTGTCAAAGTGTATAGTTGATTGCAATTATCAGAACAGCAATTAATGTCAATAAATTAGATTCCCTGGCTCACATTAGAGCCTACTCAGTCATGGCACAAGCTTCCTTGGCAACATATTTTAGTACAGTCCTGATAGTACAGATCTGCAGATTGGCTACAGGATGCTCGATTCATACATTTGCTAACCATTATTCATTGGTGACAGCATCTAGACCAGATGGCCAAGTGTTGTCTTTATTCAGATGATCTCCCACCACCCGAAGTATCGAACAGCTAGCTGAACACCATGAGAAGTATCCACATATTCGGAGTCTCAAAGAGCGAATAGTTATTTATCTTAGTTACTTTGGTTCTTCGAGGCATTCTATACATGTCTCAACAATTGCATCCTCTTTCTCTGTAGCTTGGAGTCTCAAGATGCTAGTTGTGTCTCAGAGAGGAACACATTAAGTAATGGTGTTCTATCTGTGCTCAAAAAGTTTCTAAAAAAGGAGGACTCAGATGGTGAGACTTACTGTTGAAGCAGCACCTTCTGGGGCAGGCCATGAGGCCCACTTCAGTCTCCTCTGATCGGTGGTTGCCTTCAGAACCAATAAGTAATGTTGCTCCACGTTTGGACCCTGCTGTCTCTTTTAAGAGGAAGAGGAGTAGTTATCCTTCCTCTGGTGTGGTGAAGGAGAGGTCCCATAAGACTAATTAGGGCTGCTCCAGGGCTCAGGGAGACTCTTCCTCATCTTCTAAGAGGAGTACTAACTGGCACCACATGGATGGAGCAGATTGATCTATTCACTCTCTGGTACTGCATCGAGATCAGCAATAATTCATACTGTTGACTCTAGTTCCTCCCATGGACATCCCTTGAGTCTCGTACCGATGACATTGGCACAGGCTTTGACTGTCTTCATGCTGGTGGTGTATGTGGTGGCTTAAGAACTGCTTTGCTTCTCAGTCCGTGACTCTGCACTAGTTCAGGAGTTTTCCAGTTCTGTAATTTCTACCACTTCATCCTCCATTCATCCCTTGGCACCTTCTGGCAGTGCCACAGAGCTGCCAGTTCATTGGTACTACAGCTTGCACCACCCATGTCCCAGGCTGTGTATTGAAAGCCTCCTTGACATGTACTGGTACTGCAGGTCTCCTTGACATGGGTGTGCCCCTCAGCATTGCCCTGGCAGCAGATTGTGTCATTGACCTCAGTACCATCCTCAGCCTTGGTGTGGGCACCTTCTCTGCTACTTGGGATGGGAGAAGTCTTTCTTGCTCAGTACTGCCAATGCCATTTCCCTATTTCTCTTTGGCACTAATGCCATCCTCATGTTGGGCTACAGATGAATCCAATTTTGTTCACCCCTGTGAGGGTTGGCTCCTCCATTCTCACTGGAGAATCTGTGGCTCATCAGTATCCAGGTCAGGGTCGTCTTTTCCCTCGTCATTGCCCAATAGGTATCAGAGATCATTGCTGAATTACAATTGACACAAGATTTGGCATCGTTCACGCAGTAGGAATGGGGGCTCTTGGCCCCCATCCTTACTGGCCACCATTCCATATCCTTTTGCCTGTTGGCCTCCTTAGAATTCTTGGGATGCTCCTTTTGTCTTTTGAGGTCCCATTCCAGAGTGAGATTACTGGTCCCATTGGTGGCTCCCAGTTCTGAGCCCCTGCACCTACAAGCAATAGCTGAGCCTGTGCCTTCTGGGCTTCCAGAGTTTTCTTGACTGGATCCTATGATTCAAGAACAGGATCTGTTGTTGGCCCAGCAAACCACTTCTTCATCCTCTCCAGATGACTCTACCATGTCAGACTCCTCCTCTTCCTCTCTCAGTTCCCAAGGACTTTAAAGGCATAGCAGGACTTTCTTAGGTTTATGGCTACTACCTTAGGCATCCAGGCTGAATTTCTGCAGGAGAATACTCATAAGTTGCTAGATATTCTCCAATCATGAGCTCCAGGAGGAGTAACCTTTTCTGATAAATGAGGCTGTTCTCCCACTTGATTGCCTCCCATTACAAAGTATGCACAGAAGTCAAACTTTGTCTCAATGCTAGATTTTGAGGGTTTATACTCCCATTCAGCTCCTAACTTTTTGTGGTAACTGCAGCAATGACAGGACATGATAGGGGAGGTATAAATCTATGCCTGAGGAGAAAGAGTCCAAACTGATGTGCTTGATGGGGAAGAGAATTTATACCTTCTCTTCCCTGCAAATGTGCATCACGAACAAGCAGGTGTTGCTCTCTAAATATGAATTGGTTAATTGGATGACCATGTCTAAGTTTGTGGACAAGTTGGCAAAAGCCTCCAGGGAAGAGTTTAAGGAGTTCATTGCAGATGGCTGTACAATAGCCAAGGCTTCGTTAGTCTGCTCTGGACTTGGTGGATGCCTCTGCCTGAATTATGGAATCAGCTGTGAGGAGGTCATCATGGCTTCAGAATTCAGGCACTGTGCCCACTGTCCAGCAGACTATTGAGGACTTAACTTTTTATGGACCGGTTTTGTTTTCAGAGAAGACAAATGAGACTCTTAAGGATTCCTGAGCTACTTTGCATTCCGTAGGAGTTTATACTCTGCTGTACAGAGATGCCGTTGTAGCCATCAGGAGCAACAGCAATACCTCTGAGTTTCTTTGGACAGTTCTCCTTTCTTGTAGGGCAGTGAGACTACCTCAGGAAAGGGCATAGATACCAGAGGTGGAGGCCCTCTGGTTCTGAATTTAGCAAGCAGGCTTCTCCTCCCCTGGCATCCAACAAGCACCCATTTTAACTTGTATATCCAGGACAGTGATCCAGTGCTGCTCTCTCTATCTCTGTTCCCCACATTTGGGCACAAGATGGCTCATTTTTTACCACAGACAGCACTATTGGATCAGATTATACCATACAGTTCCTCTCTCTCCTTCTTCAAGGGCCCTTCTCTTGACACACTGCTCCTTGAACAGGTTTTATGTACTGGCTTTGGGGGCTGTAGAGGAGGTTCTCCAGCAGCACTGGAGACAGGGAACCAATATTTCCTGGTTTCCAAACTCAAGGGAAGGGTGATGGTGATGATGTGGTGCAACCTTAACAAATACATGAAATTCCAAATGGTCTCCCTAGCAGCTATCCTCCCCATTTTAGATCTCAATGATGGTTTGCTGCCTTAGAGCTTCAGGGTGATATTTCCATATATCAATTCTCCCAAGCCATAGGAGGCTTCTCCGGTTTGTCATGGAGGACCAGCACTATCAATACACCATGCTTTATTTTGGTCTGTCTCCTGCTATCAGGGTTTTTACCAAATGTGTAATTGTAGAGAGAGTGTGCACCAGGAAGAGGGGAATTCATATCTTCCCATATCTGGACAATTGATAATTAAGGGGCAGGTCTAAAGAATCAAGTTCATTGGGGCCCTGATAGATCATTTTTGCCAACTGACTGGTTCCACACAATTCACCTGTGTCTGGAACTGCAAACTCAACCCTCAACCACAGCCCAAGTATGTGTGAGGTTGCTAGGTCACATGGCTGCATGCACACAGGTAGATCTCTTTGGCAGATTGCTCTTTCATCCTCTTCTAATGTGGCTAAATCATTCTATCGTCTGACCTGTCATCCCTTGTACAGACTGGTCTGACTACTTCCACTAATCCCAGACTCTGTAAAGTGGTAGGCAGTTCAGGGCAATGTGTGCCAGGGCATTCTCTTTGCTCAGTCCTCACTGACAAGGATTGTTGTCATCGATACCTCCTTACTAGGTTGGGGTGCGTGTGGGGTCACTGATATTTCAAGGCCTGTGATCAGAACAGGAAGCTTCTCTGCATATCAATGTCCTGGCGTTTTCTACAATGCCTATCAAGGCCTTCAAGATCATATCAACATATTTTGCACATGGTTACCAACCATACCACTACAATGTATCATGTGAACGGATGGGGGGAGCATACCTCAACATGCTCTGTCAGGAGATAAGGCTCTGGCAGTTTTGCAACAGAGAAAATGTTACCCCCATGGCCTGTCATTTACCTGGGATCCAGAATGATCAGGCATATTACCCCAGCAGAAATTTCTTCCTAGTTTGAGTGGTCTCTGAAGCCCAGCATTCTGCAGTCCATCTTTTTGGCTTGGAGAATTCTGACAATCAACTTTTTTGCATGAGACATAACAAGACATGCTGTCTGTTTTGTGCTTGACAGGGTCTCAGCTTTGGCTCCCTAATAATGTTTTTCAACTGAACTGGGAATTGGCACTCCTGTATGCTTTACCTCAAATTCCAATCATCCTAGAAAAGGGGCAGGGTTCCCCAGGAATCAGGAGCTGCCAGAGCCTTTCCCCAGTGCTGGACCCTATCAATGTGATAGGGAAGCATTCTAGCAGCAGGAAGCTGGAGCCTTTCCTTGCTACCTACCTACTGCCAGAGCCTTTCCCCTCTGCCAGAGTCTTTCCCAAGAAAAGGCTCCAGCAGCAGGGGTGCATCAAGATAGTAGACAGGGAGGCCTGGCTTGGGCAAATAAGGAGTCATGTAGTGTAGGGGCACCTGGGGTCGGGGGGGGGCAAGTGGGTCAATTTTCCCCAGGCCCTAGGCCCCACAAGCCCTAGCTGAGAAATCCTTCCATGGCTGGAGGCACCTTTTTAATTTTTACTCACCCAGCAGTGGTCCAGGTCGTTGTCAGCACTTCGGTGGAGGGCCCTTCACTCGCTCCAAGTCTTGAGCAGCGGGTCCTTCAGTGCTGCCAAAGACGCAGAGTGAGTGAAGGACCCGCCACCACCGAAGACTTGGAGCGCTGCCTGGTGAGTACAAGCGCCACAGTGGGGTGGCGCCTTTTTTTTATGTCCGCTCCCCCACTTTGCCCCAGGCCCCTGAATCCTCTGGGCGGCCCTGATGTCCACACCCTCTAGGTATGTCTTTACTCGACTCACCTAAGCCATGCTTCACTGTCTACTCTGCTATTGATAACCGTGCTAAGGGGACTACACAGGAATGTACACCACACATCACCAAAGGAAGCAAGCAGAGTAGGATGCAGGATACACCTGGGATACTGCGTACAACAAACTTTTGACTATGCAAGAATTCCAAACTGAAAACCTTACAGCTTAGAGTGTGATGCATCTACAATAAGCCGCCTTTAACAGAGATTGTGGAGATGATGCCTGTTTCACAGAGGGCTGCCCAGAGGATTCAGGGGGCCTGCAAATTTTTGGCATAAAACTCCAGGACATTCAGGCAAAGCAATTTTTGGAACCACTTCCATAAAAAAAAAAGTTGCAATACTATAGAATGCTATATTCTTGTGGGGGCCCCCATGAAGCCCTGGGCCTGGGCCAAATTACCCCACTTGTTCTCCCCCTCCCCCAGGCAGGCCTGCTTTCACATGCTGTTTAGTATACATTTTCATGTAGAGGGGCTCTCTGTCTAAACAGAATGCAGATTTCCAGGACATAGCTAGTTTATATAGGATTTAAGAGTGTGTTCCTCTTGAACTTAGAATATTTATCATAAATATGCTGAAATTCTGAAAACACTTGTCAAGGCTAATTCCATGTCCTGCACTTTGAGAGCAAAGGTGGGGGGCTGCAAGGTTTCTAAAAGTTAATACTAGTCACTCCAGGCTTATATTAAACTCCCAAAGCTACAGTTTTTCTCTGACCTTGGAGGGTGGCAGCATCTACCAATCCAAGTGCAGAAGCCCTTTGAGAGTCCAGGAAGGCACACTTGGGAATTCTTTCCTGTGAGGTACCCCCAAGACCTTCCCCTCCCTCCTCCGGGGAAGAGCTGAGGAGGAAAAAAAAAAACAAAAAACAGCTGTTGCCACCTGCTAATTAAACATGCACACAACCCTTTTAAAACACAAAAATCCAATTCTGTTCTAAAAAACATAAATGCTATTAATAAAAAAAAATACACATCTGAGAACTCATGCTATTGTTAGATTTTAAAAGAGCAACTACTAGGATTAAGCATCAAGAATAGCTTTCTTGAGGTCCAGCTTAAAGGTTACATGCAAAACAAAAGCACCTGGGTTTAGCACAGAGGAATCCACAAGCCATAATGAAATAAAAGGAATAAACCTAATTACATCTTCCTAGACACTTCCAGATCTCCTTACATATCTGAGGTTTTAAGAAATTTCTAGTTATGATGTGGATGATTTTTTCATACCTGGCCCAAGCTCTTACAGCGTAACTGCTATCCTATCCACCTCTCCCCAGGAGAATGAGACAGACAAAAGGGGAGTCTTGTTTCAATTTTAAAAAGTTCTAGCCTTCCCATTGGCTCTGGCAGTGGGGAGCTGCTGAAGTCCTTCCCTATGGCCTTGCCTCTCTCAGAGCCTTCCACTGATGAGTATAGCTACCCACTTCAGTGTGGACACAGGGCACACTTTTCACTGTGGTGGGTAGCTATGCATACACTTACATGTCAACCACAGTGGTGTTTAGTGTAGACATAGTCTTAGTATGAATGCTCCTCTTCCCTCTTTCACCACTTGCCCATCTCCATGCATGCGCTCACTCTCACTCACAGTGGCGTTTCAGAAGTGAGTAGCAACCTGAATTGATGGTACCATCACTCAAGATTTAGAATGATTAACACAAAATGGCCTAAAAAGTACAGGTAACGCCTATTACTGAGATACTAAACAGTGTAATAATCAGAGGGAGAGCTGTGTTTGTCTGGATCTGTAAAAGCAGCAAAGAGTCCTGTGGCATCTGAGTCGTTGCAAGCGGCATTGCATCCGACGAAGTGGGTGTTCACCCACGAAAGCTCATGCTCCAATACCAGTGTAATAATGACATGGCATTGCTATTTCTTGTACAAATTATGAAACCTATGGGCAAATGATCATTTCATTTAGAGTAAATGGTCCAGTGCACTTGGTTTCCTCAGTAAATGATTTCTTCAGTCTATAAGAAATCTTGAGTCATCACCTGTACATTGTTAGTATTGGATTCTCTGCTAAGGCTGAGTAAATAGAAAATAATGTGAAAACATCAGTGGAAATGATTCCAGTGTGAAATATTGCCGTAATATTTCATGGTGATCAGAATCATTGTTTCCTTTTAGTATTAAGACCCGCATGGGTAAAACCATTGGCTGAAAATTAGAAGCTAATCTGTGGAAAACTGTGGCTAAGGAATATGAATTCTTTATTTGAACACTTTTTTTGTTAAACAGGGAACAAAAGAGCGAATGAAACAGAGGCATTTCAGCTATCCTTGTTTTATTTGCATCATATTTCCTTGGCTAAAATGTTCTCTTGCAAAATAAAATTGATTCTACTATTCAAGGCTCTGTGCAAACTGGTGCTGGACCTCGGACCTGATTTTTTAAAGTTGCTGAGCATCTGCGGCTCCAATTCACTGTGATAGGAGTTGTGGGTACTCAGCACGTCTGGAAATCAGGTCATTAATGGTTGCTTCACTTTTCTGTATATTGCTGGACTACTGGAGTGGATGGATGGGCCATTAGCCCTCAGAATGCCATTAGCCTCTGCACATTAGGAAAAGGTGTATATAAACCCTGTCCCTCCAGCCTGAGCCCCATCTCACAGACTATTTTACTTTCCCAATATGTAATAAAAACCATGGCAATGCTAACTTCTGTTTGTTGCATTACTTTTTCAAGTTTCATTACCACCTTCTTTTGGGGGTTTCTGCTTAGAAAGCATGTTTTGATTTGAAATGTTGTATCTGCATATTCCTAAAAATATCTCCTGCTAATAAAGCTAATTCCAGAAAGCTAACAGGAGAGTGAATTTCATGTGCTTTGGAGAAAAAAGAGGGGAGTCAGCATGCTATTACTGGGTAATAGGACTATAGGAATATATGCTTCTTACATGAAGTGAAGATGTGTAATTAGTAGTAACTTAGTATATAGAGAAATATAATAACCACAGTGCATGAAAGAAATTAATGTAAGTGGAATGTTCTCAAGGGGTGAACAGTGTTCTTACTGCAGCATGGGAATTCCAGAGTTCCTCTAAGAGCAAAAGAGGAGATGCAGTATCTCTTGTCTTTTTGTCTTTAAAGGGTAACACATCCGGCATGTTGAACATTTTGTGTGGTTATTTGTGTGTGACTTCTAGCTTTCAAATGTGTTTAATGTTTCTTTGGAGGGTGCTTAGTTATGGCAAGAATTTTTTGCTTTCTACCTTTTAGGACATGTGTATATGCACCACCTCCCTCTGTGGTGCTGAGCCACTTTCTCGTTATCCCATTTTCTCTTTCCTGCACCATCTGATGCCATTTTTTTTTCTGGTCAAGGAATGTTTGGTGAGACTTCTTTAATTGTGAGTGTCACTCAGAAATTAAACAAAGGGTTCTAAGTGAGGAAATAACAGTCTGAAATGTGTGGAGTGATCTCCAAAGTTAAAATGATTATTTTATTTTTTTACCTACGAAAGCTTATGCCCAAATAAATGTTAGTCTTTAAGGTGCCACCAGAGTCCTTGTTTTATTTAAAGCACTAACTGCACAACACAGAGAAAATAACATATGGTCCCAGTCTTAGGAAGCTTATGGTCCAAATAGCTAATATTTCAACCATGCACTGGGAAGCCCAGAGGGAATTTCTGTATTAGTGCACATCTAGGAGCAGGGGCAAGGGGTTGACAGATGTCCTATTGATATGGATTAGTGTTTGTGAGCTTTGAGCAGTTGTTTTGAAAATGTTCATTATGCACTTAACACAATTAGCATAGAGAGGGAGTTGCAAATATTGGAGACCTCATAGAAGAAGGTGAGAGTGTAAGAGAAAGAAAAAATGAAGTGGGATTCACTGTTAGGATGAAGACAAAGGGGGATTGTAAGAAAATAGAACCAACATGTTGAGAGGCTGACTTGTCGAAAGCCTTGAAAGGAAGGACAGGAAGCTTGGTTGTGTAGTTAAGTCATTGGAGTGGGATTCAGGAAATAGGAGGAAGTTTCTGGCAGAGCTAGGAATTTAGCTATCTGACCTTAGGAAAGTCACTTAATTTCTATTTGCCACTGTTCCCCAGCTAGACAATGGGGATGATATTTTCTTATTTGATAGAGGGATTTGAGAATAAACCCACCGATGTTTGAGAGTTCCTGAGAAATTATTAGAATGAATACCACAGAGTGACTATAAATAAACAGATGGTTTTATTTTAATTCCAAGTTTGGCACTGATACTGGAAGGTAAAGCTAATAGAATAATCTGAGGATGGGAGTGATGTGGGCTGAGTAGCACACAAGAAACCTGATTTCAGACACACAGCGTTCAAAATTCCAGTAGTGAGTAACAAGGGAGATGAGAAGACTAAGAAGAGGTGGTTGCAGTAATAGTCTGAAATATGGATCCTAGTAAGCATACTTCTGAAATGAAGTAAACTCTTTCTGAAATTTAATATGGCGTTCTCACCATTGGATGGCAATACTGCAGTGCTATGCATGCGCAATGTGCTGTTTGATTATAGCACTAAAGGTATTTGCGTGGCATCGTATCTTTAGCAACTTTGGATGACAACAAATGTTTTCTGTGAAGGACTGTCTGTATTTGGGCTCTTTGTTTTTGGAATTGGCAGCTTCTCTTCGTATTGTCGCTCATATAAAAACTAAAAATCAACATTGTTTCTAAAGAAGTAACAATTAATGCTATTGTAGACAGGCAAGCTGACAACCTGAGAATCTTTTAGGTGCAAATACATTTAGCTTCTACCATTGTGCATAGCACAAGCTGCTATATACATATATTTATTAAAAACTGTTGAATAAATGTGAATTATATTGAAAGTATGTATCACAGTCAACTACTGGACCCATGCCACTCTCCATTCGCAAAGGAACCCATGATCTAAGCACATAAATTTTCTCTACATAATCTGGAGGTGGCTAATCCCCCTGTAGATACATTTGGATATTGCTGTTTGAATATGAATCTCCAAAGTGAAGTCCCTACACACAATAGCCCCTATCTGACCTGTTTCACTGACTACCTTCCTTGACAAGTCCTGGGTCTCACTGAAATTGGGTTTTGAAGGGATTTTTCTGGGGTTTTCTGTGGGGAGTGAGGGAAGATTTTGGTCTGTGGGCTGCCAAGCCATTGAAGCAACTCAGGCCATGTTCACCATGGAGTGTGGAGTTATGTTTGTAAAAACACTGAACTTTGAACATGAGGCTTGTTCTAACGGGGACTGAGGTTTGATGCAAACAGTTCTTATATTTGTAAAAGCAACTAAATGAAGATTAAATCACAAAGAAAATCATGCATGATGCCCACTGCAACATGCAATTGGTATTTTCTACAGTACTATGGCAAATAATAGAACTACTATTGTAATATAGCACACAACTATCATATGACGTGCTGAGGACAATTACTTGCTGCAAAAATGTCCCCTGATACCACAACCTATATGAGGGCAAATTGTATAAAATCTTAGAGTGGATCTGATCCATCCCTTTGCATGAGCTGAAATACCATGGCAATGGGTAGTAGACATTAGATGAATATAAATAATGGATGAGGAATGAGGATCTGTTTAATCTTTTACTAACAGCAATTTTTATATATCTCTATATTTGCACTTATATAAACATTTAAGGAAAGATTTTGTCTGCTTTTGTACTGGCCTATAAAGGGCTGTTGTAGAGATCTTCCCTCCCCATTTCAACATGTGCGCACACACATAGGCCACATCTACACTACGGGATAATTTTGAATTAGCTAAAACCGGCTTTATAAAACAGATATTATAAATTCGATTTCATGCAGCTACACTAGGCACAGTAATTCGGCGTTGTGCGTCCATGGTCCGAGGCTAGCGTCGATTTCTGAAGTGTTGCATTGTGGGTAGCTATTCCGTAGCTATCCCATAGTTCCCGCAGTCTCCCCCGCCCCTTGGAATTCTGCGTTGAATCATTGTCGCGGGTGGTTCTGGGTAAATGTCGTCAGTCATTCTTTCTCCAGGAACAACAAGCTGACAATACCTTTCGCTCCGTTCTTTCCCTGGATGCCCTGGCAAGACGCCATAGCACAGGCAACCATGGAGCCCGTTCAGCTTTTTTTTTTTCCGGCACCGTATGGTATACTGGATTGCCGCGGAGAGGCGATACTCCAGTGGCACACAGCAGCATTCATTGCTTTTGCATGATAG
>NC_133773.1:80013281-80089961 GCF_003597395.2 Chelonoidis abingdonii
ACATCATGAGTGCCCCTGGCTGAGATCGGACCCGGGGCTGCAAAGCAAAAATTGGGAATGACTCCCCGAGTCAATCCTCCTTTATGGTTTCTAAAAAATAGTCAGTCCTGCCGTAGAAATAAGAGGCAAGTGTACTAGCAGGACCAGTTATCAGAGCACAGCTGCTCCGTGTCAGTATTTCACAGGGGTGCCCCTGAAACAACCCTATCCATTGCCTGCCCTCCTCCCCCAATCCTTCCTGGGTACCGTGGCATGTCTCCCCCCCATTTTGTGTCATGAAAGTTATAAAGAATGCAGGAATAAGAAAACAGACTGGTAGTGAGATAAAAAATGAGGGAGACAGCTCCCGGGCCTATGACAGTCCAGCAGTACATGAATCTTTTCTTTACACAGGAAAGTGGAGGGGCTGATTGAGCTCAGCCCCCAGTTGCTATGATGAAGATGGTTACCTAGCCGTTTCTGTCCTAGGCGTAATGGGGAGTGACCAGGAACATTCCTGTTCTTACCCAGGCGCCCCATATTCAGTTTAAAGCATTGGAGCCCGCAGGTGTTCATGGAAACCAGCTTACCAGTCCTATTGCACTGCTTACCACTGGGAGGGAGAGGAGCAGGATACTGCTCTTCATGCTGCAGCAGCACGTCTACCAGCAGCATCCAGTACACATAGGGTGACATTGAAAAGAAGTCAAGAAATGATTTCGTCCTTTTCTTTCACGTGGCGATGGGTGGGGGGAAGAAACTGAGGAGCTATTCCCTGAACCACGCCAGGACACTGGTGTTTGACCTACAGACATTGGGAGCTACCAAGAATGCAAATACTTTTCAGAGACGCTGTGGGACTGTGGGATAGCTGGAGTCTCAGTGACCCCCTCCCTCCTCCGATGAGCACCATTTGGATTCTTTGGCTTTTCGTTACACTTGCATGCAGCACTGTGTAGCTGGAGTTTTTTTCAACGCGTTTGGCATTTCGTCTTCTGTAACGGAGCTTGATACAACAGATTTGTCTCCCCATAAAGCGATCGAGATCCAGTATCTCCGTACGGTGCATGCTGGAGCTCTTTTTGATTTGGGACGCTCGCCACCCGTGCTGATCAGAGCTCCACGCTGGGCAAACAGGAAATGTAATTCAAAAGTTCGCGGGGCTTTTCCTGTTTACCTGCCCGCTGCATCCGAGTTCAGATTGCTGTCCAGAGCGGTCAGTGGTGCACTGTGGGATACTGCCCGGAGGCCAATAACGTCGATTTCTGTCCACACTAACCCTAATCCGATATGTTTATATCGATTTTAGCGCTATCCTCTCATCTGGGAGGAGTATAGAAATCGATATAAAGTGCTCTTTATATTGATATAAAGAGCGTTGTAGTGTGGACGGGTACAGCGTTAAATCGATTTAACCATAGACCATAGACACGCATCCTACTTCAATCTTTTTGCCTGTAATGAAGTGGAAGGTGTCCTAGTGCCACCCAAAGGGGTAGAAATCCCAGAGAGAAATGTAGAAGGATAGAGCTGTCATAGCTAGCAGTCCAAGACTGTCACACCTCAAGGAGCAGAGCTGAAAAATGCACACATTTCACCTCCAAAAACATGTGGAGTATTTTTCTGTGTGTTCTTCACCACCTGAATAGATGTTCTGTGGAACAGTGAGGCAGACAGGCCTCTGGGAACTGCCACTGATGCATTTCCCCTCCACATTCCTCTGTTCCTCATAGAGCTGTGGCTTCGAAAGCTGCATTAAAGGTCTATCTCTGTTGTTTTTCCCTCTGTCAGTTCTCTTAGTTTTTAATATGGTGTTTATATTATTTACAAATGTGACAGTTTCAACACTCTGGGATCTTCTGTTGGTGTAAATTGGCATACTTCCTTTTTTTTCAATGGCACTTTGCTGATTCTGGTAGCTGAGGATCTGGCCCAAATCTAGTGATTCATTTTTTCAGAAACTGACAGGGCATAATGCTGCTGCTGTTACAACACAATGATGCCATTTGAAATCATTCTTTAGATAAAGACATTTGGCATTTGCTTATGACCGATTCCCTAATCTGAATGCCCTCTGCTGTGTTTTGGACTAGTTACTGACTGCTCTATTGATATTAGTCACTTCCTTTCCATGTAGACTGGTAAGGAGCAGTTAAAGTAACCATTTTCTCTGCTCCCCCCCCCCCAAATTACATTAAAAGGGTATTTTTGCTAGGACTGGATTAAGGCAATCCAAGGCTTTAAGCACACCACAACACGGGGCACTCTCTACTTCACCTCCGCAACCCACTCTCCATTTGGAGTGTCAGTGACACGGGTAAGGGTGTCCCTTCTACTCCCAGAATAGCAGAGACAGTGGCATGGGGCCCCCTTCTGTTCCCTAGTAGTAGCAGCAGAGGCTCTTTCTCCCACAGAGGGGTAGTAGCAGGGATCCCCAGGGTGTATTGGTCTAGGAGGAGACACCAGAGCTGCTGCACTCTCCTTCTCTGGTTGCATATGCCATTTTGTTGAGGTGGTGTTAGCTGAGGCTATCCAGAAAAATATATCTAGGAGTTGGCATTCTATTGAGATTAAATAGGACAGTTCACCTTCTGGAACTATTGTCCTAAGTAGTCTGCAGACTCAGGAACACATCCCTGAATTGGTAACATTCTGTTAATGTTTTCAAGTTCTTTTTTTCTTTGCATTCATGAAGAGTAGAAAATTGGTTTTCTTTTCAATGAAAGATGAGATTCTGATGTAATTTCAACTTCAAGAAGTGAGACCTGGCCTTAATCTGGCATGGGTTTTGATTTCTCATGTCCATAAATCGCCTTTTCAATCATAAAAATTTTGATTCTTTTTCTGCATTATGTATGTATGCCCCTTGTTGTATAATACTGTTCACTGGAACTGCACACAATAGACCAAATTCACAAACGGTGATAGGCTAGGATAGATAGGATTTATTATTGGATTAATTAGCTTGAATGTCATCTTAAAATCCTTAAATAGAACTAAAAGATCATTTAGTGCTGATTGCCAGATTTGATATGGAGATGCTGTTTTATGTAAACATCAAAATTCCTTAATTAGAAGTAGATTTTTTGTTTGTTTGATCTTTTCACATTTTAACAGGGTAATGACAATAATGTACTAAAATTTAAAAACTTTAAAATGTCTACCCGATTAAGCTATTGAACACAGTAGGTATTCCAAATTATCATAAATTTGGCTGTCCTGTGACTGAGCATTTGAATATCCCTACTCCTAGTAAATGATTAAATAGATGTGTAATATTGACCCTTGCTTGAAGCAGCTTGTTCTTCTCCCCATTTTTCATACTCGGTGTTAACATCTTCTCTTGCATTCACATTTTAAATCATATTCCGTGGGTCTGGCGTATGCACCAGATTCTTCAAGAGGAAGAAACAATTGGATTTTAGAAAGTCTCCTCAAATGTAACCTAGAAGAATCAAAGAATTGTCTCAGAATTTTAAAATATTTTGAATTTTAGCTGAAACACTCTTACTTTTGAAAACCCAATTTGTTCTTGTAACCTCCTAGTGATGCTGTTTTATTTACTCATCCTTTAAAGCAAACTAGGGCCTGACTCTCTTCTTTTCACAGACACTTCTGTTTCTTGGAAACATGACCTGCATGAAACCAACAATTACACAGAAATAATAATAAAAAAAGGTCATTAACATATAAAATAACAATACTGTAATAAGTATTACATATAAGGAATATTCACAAAATTGAATAAGTGATCTGAAGAAATGAATCAGGAGTTCTTGATAATACTTAATTTTTTTACTTAAGGAGGCAAATTGGAAAAACAAACCATACATTGCAGTATGTTGTATTGAAATGAAGCCTGTTTGGTGGTAGGATTGTTAGGTTTTATTAACCATTTCATTGTTTAACAGTCTTTCAAACTTTCTAAATAGTTGTGTATTAATAATTGAAATTTTAAATGAGGACTTATTTCTTGGGTCCTTGGTATGCTTGTACCATATATGAATTGCCCTATCTGTTGTACTATTTAACCCCTGAAGATAACTGCTTAAAAATTTAAGCTATAAAACAGCAGAGTGTTATGGAAAAGCAATTACATACTCTCCCAACCTATATAATATCATGGATAGCTGGTTGTACCTTTTGGCTCCTACATCGGTCTACCTGCTTATCCGGAAAACATTCAAAGGAAATCTAAATGAACATTGGTGTTTAATTTTCCCCATGCTAAGTTTCAGATTTGTTCACATGGAGGTTCAGCTGCTGGGAGTTAGAAAGGAATATTGGATTTTTGATTGTCTGTGCCAGAGATCAGAGGCCACAGGATTCCGTTTAGTGACCCTTTTGAACTTCATCACACTAAAGGTGCACAAGCTCTCCCTTATGGCTGAAATTCACTTTTCATTGTGCGTAGAGTTTATTTGGACAGTTTTGATAAAGCAAGTGCCAGATATAAGGTTGTTTTCCAGTTATATTTTGTTTCAAATGAATTCATCTGTTTTGGAGAAATTCCGGTGCCAGATGAATCTCTCTTCCTTCATACAAATTATATTAACCTGAGCAAGTAGCAACTGCTGCACAGCATCAATAGTTTGATGATTTGCAGATAAATGAACAGGTCTTAAGCACCAATCCTGCAAGCTGTTCCATCTGGGCAGACACCCCACTGACTTCAGCATGGCTGCCCACTTGCCAGCATAGAACAGCTTACAGGATCAGGGCCTTAATATGGTCCTATTTTTAACCCCAGTTTGTGACATCTTTATCTTTGTTTTCCATATCAAGTGTAATGAATTCTTATAACTTCAATCTTTGGGGGAACGTTTTAATTCCCTTCAAACTGTGTAATATTTTAAAACTGATCATCCTCTGACCTAGTAATCAACCATCTCAACAACATTGGGTTAATTCTTATGAGTGAAAGGATGTAACACTGTTTTTTGTCCAACATCATTTTCTAATCTTTTTGAAGTAAGTAAACTATTGTTTGAGTTACCTTTTAAAACTTGTTCTATAATGGTTTATAAATGAAGTTTAGGACTTAACCTGTGATTTACGAACTGTATCCCAATGTCAAAAGTAGGCTTAAACCTCAAAAAATTCAATCATAAAATATCCATGCAACTGGCTACAACTCCATCTGAACCATTTGCTGATGGCATTTCATCTTTTGCTAAACAGAAGGACAGGAACTAGATTTTTTTCTCCAGAGTTGGCTGTTTGTATAGTTAAAAGTGCAAGGCCTTTGAGCATCCTCCAACAGAAACAATATAATGGACACTGGCAATATCATGTAACATTGTGAGAACCCTTCTCACAACAAGCTAGAATCTGCCTCAGCTGTAAGAGGCCCTATCACCCATGATGCATGTAGACATGGTTTAAAAAAAAGTGTATAATGTAGACATTTAACACAGTGATGTGATGGAACATGTATTGAACATGGCAATTTAGAAATGTACAGTGTTTTAAGAATTTTAATCTCCTTGGAGAAATTACTCAGTGTTATATAAAATTAATGGTTATATTAAAAAATCTCATATATTCAATTTTTAAAATAAAATAAATGTTTAAACCAAGGCTCCATGAAACTATTGCATTCTTTCATCAATATTTTAAAATATTCAACAGAACAAAAAGTAGATTTCCAAATCAGATGTCCAATTTATAAGGCTGTATAGTCTGTTCAAGGGTATCCCCAAATGCTATAAGTAGAATTCAGTTCTGACTTTATTACATGACTGCTATTAAGCAATTATCTTGTCAGTCAATTAACACAACTTTAAATGTATAATTAAAATATTTAGAATGCCCTTTAAAATATTGGCTACATTATATTTTTATTACTAAGGAGTAGCACAGATTGTTTCGAGAGCAGTAGTAGCCTCTGAAGTAGTACATATCCCCCATACTACTATTTAGAATAGAATCATAAAACAAACGTACATGTTTTCCCTGCAGGAATCCCATTCTGATTCAAACTGTTCTTTTATTATTGTCAATAGGAACTATTAATATTTTAGTACATAATAATCCTGGACTCCTTTGCCTATATCTTAACATATTTAAGATACTTTAAACATGAATAAATTGTTCTTCAAATTCTTTTTTTTTTATATTGTCTTCACTTTCAAATCACTGTTATAATGCTGGTTTTCTCATACTGATAATCTGCCCACTGCATTAGATATTAAGAAATGCTGCTTTGTAGGCCAGGGATAAGTGTATGTAAAAAATAGAAGTCAAACTGCTTAAGTGCAGCATTCTGGCATGCTATTATAAACTGTTATTGTAAGTCTGTTCATTTACTTTAATTAAAAATTTATAAAGCCTTAGTGAGCAATTTAGGCGGCCAATAAAAGGTATACAGGAGTGCTTTTGTGAGTGGAGTAAGTTTGGTATATATGGATCTTGTAACCAATATGCAGCATGAACTGGGACAAATTAATATTGTCATTTATAGCCTATAAATTATAGGTAACAGAGTTTGCTGTTGCGCTATTAAGAGTAAGGGGGTTTCTGGCTTCCATCCAGGATCTAGGAGGCCGTGGTGAAGCTGTTCTGAAAAAAATCAGAAATGAGATTTTATGTTCTGCCAATTCAGAAATGGAAAGTGGTTGTCTATGGAGCTTGTGTAAATAATAGTCCATTTTTTTCCCCTATGAGACACCCCAAGACAACAGAACATTTTTGCAACAGTGAATCCTCTAAGGTTAAGAGATTATTTCTGCAATCTGTTCATACATAACATATAAGACAACTCTTTTCAATATATTTCAAGCTGGAAGGACTTGTCATGCAGAAAATAGTATGGGGGAAAATACCATCTTGCTTGCAATGAAATGTCCTGAACTGCTTCTGAATGCTTTGTTACATTTTACTTAAATAATTACAACCATCTGTTCTGCTATTATAATGTTCCGAACAGTGTGCCAGACAATGGTATGATTGCAAATCATTAAGCATCATTCTTCAAAAATAAATGTTTTTCCAAAATTAACATTGGAAAAACCTGTATTCTATCTTAAATATTTAAACTATCCTTGACATGGTAAAGATATTGTATTTAACTCTGAGCAAGTATCAAAAGAGTATTAAGGTGAGATGTCAATAGATTTACTTTGTTGACAGTGTGGTGCTTCTATAATGACTACTTTTTTCCCCTAATTTTACCATGTTAAAAATGATAAAATTGCCTATTTCCTTTTCACCACTTAGCTTAATCCACTTCAGATTGTACTAGTTTATTCCACACTAAGATCCTGTATAGACAAGCCCTTAGACAAGGCAACTTTTAAAGTACTCCACCAACTCAGGTACCTTTTTCAAAATACACAGTTGTAAATTAGAACAAAAATGGCTTTTCAGTTTTCCTCAGACATTGATATGATAAGAATTTCAAGTAGCGTTGAAGTTTCAGAAATATTTCAATATTTCTCAAATTTTGCAAAAGTTTTGCAAAATCGATATCAAGTCAATTTCATTACAGTTAGTTTTCAAATATTTTCTCACTGCATTTAACTGGTTGATTGGAAATAAAGTGTGCCTAAATAAAATGTTGGTAAACCTTATCTGGGCAGATTTTAAAATCACAGAATTTTACATGTAGAAATAAACCTTTGTGGGATTAATCTCTTACATTCTAAGATCTTCAGGGCAGGGACTGTGTCCTGGTTTTTATATATTTGTCCCCAATCATAGAAGTGTAGTGTTTAGATACTAAGATAGTCAACATTTTTGAAATATGTATGAAAAGATAACTGAATCTGAATAGTATGGATAGTGTTAGCATACCTATTGAGATAATGGATAAGTGCTGTATACATATTTACTTTGCTTAGCTAAAGCAACATTCCTACTACTTTGATTTAAAATTTTGTTATTAAAGTAGAAATGAAGTTGTGCCATCTCTGCTATTTTCCTCTTTTTACATTCTGCTCCCTGATGAAGATACATGCCCTGTAGCAAGGAAGTGAGAAGTGAATCCTTACGAGAACATATGGGAGGGGGGAGGAGGGAGTGATGAATTTTTGAAAGTACATAATGAGAAAAATTGTATTGCAGATTTCTTCTATCTTATCCCCTTTAAACTCCATTGAGAGAGAGAGAGTGTGTGTGTGTGTGTGAATAAGTTCCTAGTTTTGACTGATCACAGTGGGGAACAACCCAGTAACAAATGGAATTATGCAGCTTCAGCTGCACAGCCTCCACAGGGCTTTCCCAAACTGTTTTCCAGAGGACAAATGCTGATTTTGCAGCTATAGGCTGCCTGTCCTTCTCACTGTGCAAATTAGACTTGTGTGAAGTCAGCTGGTAGTCTTTTAAGGAAGATAACATCCTGATAAAATCATGTGATCCTTTCAACAATATTCAGTGAATCTGCCTGGGTCTCTAGGACTCTCAGCAGACAATTAGCTTTAATGATACAAATCTATTTTTACTGTATAAAAGTTAAACAAAAAATAATGCCTGGAAATTTGCTGGGAGGAATATTTAGGTCATATTACTAAATATCTTTTACAATTTTGTAAAAGGCCAGGTTTAAGCAGAAAGAAGCCCTGGTGTATGTGCATGTATATAGATTTTTGTGATGACATTATTTTATACCATCAGTTTTCTGCTCTGGTTTGGGCCACTGAGGACCAGACCTGAAAATTTTAAATGGAAAAAATTCTCAGTAGCTCTGTTCACCTCAGGGCAGGTAGATGCAGTGTAGAAGCCATATTTGTAAACTTTTACATAGTCAAAAAGATTTCTTCAACGTGTAATCATATCACAATGGGGTATGATTTAATCTAACATAGTATGTCAGACTCATCACTGAAATACTTGGAAATGCAGAAAGTGACAGATTTATGATAAGGGAGAAAATTATGGCTTATCCTTTGTACCTTGCTTCGGCATGGGCAAATATAGGAGAAACTTTCTTTTCCATGCATTGGCTACCACCATGGCATGTCATACTACAAGGGAAGAACAGCCTCTGCAATGCTACTGCTGTCCCCTTAAACTGGGCTAGGTATGTGTGTGTGGAGATGAGGAATGTGTGAGGCCTTCTCCCAGCCCCAATGTGCCAGCCCAGCACCACTGAATTGACACAGATGGAAGTGATCTATGCTATACCCAGTGAACAGCTGGCACAGGTTACCCCTCTCTTCGATCAAGAAGAGAATGAGAGGCAGAATAACTGACTAAGGAACAATTTGGTCCTTGGTTTGTGCCTGGTCTGCAGATAGGTGCTTTCCCTTGTTGAGGCAGATCACATTCTTACAATCTAACCTTAAATAAGTAAATATTGTCAAATGTTCTCATGTGGAATTTACTTGCAAATGATGTATGCTATACCACAATGACATTAAAACAAGATTCTACTAGGGGTTTGATCCTTGTCACCGATAAACACCAGTAGTCAGTAAAGGCAATAGCAGTGCATTATAGGAAAACCATGTGGATTGTCTAGGATATTGTCAGTCTGTCACAGAATGAAAGTAAGATAAACTTTATTGAACCTTTGCCAACCATTGCATTAAAATTCAAATTGTATATATGTTGTTGAGGAATTATCAGCCCCTTTGAATCCACCCCTGGGCCTACTGAGGTTCCGGAAAGCTGTGCCGATTCTGCAGGGAAGCTGTGCTGAACTTGAAACCACTTGGTTGAGGTGTTGAAGGACTGCTCCTGCCAGGGGCCACGTTATGTTGGGGTGACTTCTGGTAAGCGTATTAGCATGCATGTAGATTCTTTTATTATTTTTAATGTTTTCTCTGTAGTGCTTTTACCTTAAGAATACCAAAGATTTGGATTAAAAAGAGCTGTGTAGTATCTGTAACTGTGTGCAGTCACACTGTTAACGGTCTGTGAAGAGAAAGCAAGCGGGTGTGCTTGGGTAGCCTGTCTCTGCTGGGACTAACACAGTGAAGGCAGGGAATTGTACAGATTGGTTATACTCCTGTCAGAATGAACTGAGACGTGGGTCTCCTCTGAGGAAAGATGCAAAGGCTGGGAAGCTGGAAGTCAGAGAGTGAGTGGACTATGGAGAGGAAATTCAAGTGCAGTTGCCCTGAGCTGTGACGTGTTCTTGAGGTATTTATTCTAGTATGGCAAAACACCCAATGAACAGAAAAAATAGCTGATTTGATAAAGGTCTGCTATAAACCTGCATAAAAAGTGAGCTTTTAAACTGAGATGCACCAATCAGCAAGCATATTGTATAAAAACTCCATGAGAGGGAGGTAATAACACTTCTCTCTATGGAGCTGAGTCTGTATCATCTAGTCAAATACAGTGATACCATAGAGAGGGGAGGGGAAAATCAGAAAGTTATTTTAGCTGAGGGGAGACTTAATGAGAATTTGGTTGTAGTGTGCATCAGAGCTAATAAAAGTTAATAGTTAACCCTTTTTTTAAATGTCAAAAACATTTACATGTTTGGACACCTGTGGTACAGGGAAGCATAAAAAACCATTGAATCAAGGTGAAATGTAGTCATTTCAGGGAAACATGATATAAATTGTCTGGCTGAGCCTTGATCCTAATCTTGCTAAAACTTGGATTTTTTTAAAGTCAGTTTAAATGCTTGTGTATATTAACTGTGTCCATTAAGAAACATGTCTATGGTGAGTGAGATAACTCCATCTGGTCAAAAAGATTAATATTTGAGACTGTGTATAGGATTAATTATCTTTTCAAACTGATGATTATCTATTTACTTTGAGTAATCACTTGTAGAGCTATGAGAGCTAGCTTGCCCTCACTCAGTAAAAACAGATGTTCTTACTGTCAGTATGCCACATCATTTATAGTGCCTCTTTAGGGTGCACAAAATTTGCAGTACTAACTTACGCATACAGAAGAAATGCAGAGGGAGATATGATTATTTATTATAGTGTATTTAACACAATTTTAGCTATGTCATTTATCAAAATAAGGAGTTTTGTACAAGTCACAATTTGAACTTTGACTTAGAGCAAGTGAATCATCCTGATTTTTAAAAGCAGTGCTAGCAGGTATTTTGGATTACTCTGAATATCTGTATCTTTTGTCTTTTAACCCGTTCTCTCCTTTTGTTAAACCATAGGATAGCAAAGATATAAATTATACTGTGTGCATTCAATGAAGCTCATTTATCAGAACTCCCCAGTCGTTTTCACCTCTCTCTAGTAAAAATTAATTACAGTCTGAGAAAAGTACTAACAGTAATTGATTGTGCCTTGGCATTATTGACTAATAAACTAATATAATGTAACCAATGTAGAGAAAAAAGAAATTAACATGGCTAATTCATGGCATTGTATTACTCTTTTGAGAGTGATAACCGAAGAAAAAATCAGAAAAAAAAGTACTTCACAGATGAATGGCTATCGACTTGAACAACAAGTTCCACTTCAGCTATGCTTCATCTACAGCTCTTTCTAAAGTTTCTGAACTATCTTATAACTTTTTAAATTTGATACCCTTTATCCATTGTGAAATAACCACATAGTTCTTAGAATGAAAAACAGAATTGCAAATTGTTCTCCCCCCCACATATTAAGCAATAACTTTGGAAGTGATTATCAGGAATATTACCTCTTCTTGGTTGCCCCCGGGAGTCTAATAAGTAAAAGTATCTCCAAGGGGATAGTTTTGGTCCCATTATTGCTTTCCCATCTTTATCAATGTTCTTCCACTTACAAACTGAAGTAAGCCTAATGCACCTCAAAGAGGCAGCTCTCCATCTTCAAAGGGTGATTTTCTTATTTTATCCCTTTTTTTTGTTATCATTCTCTTCATCTACCTGACTATTAGCGTGCAGGCTTGGTTTGACTAATTTAAAAAATGATTAGTGTTAATATTAACAAAAGTGTGACTTCATCACCTCTAAAGCTATCTGTCAGCAATCTTTTTATACTTAATGAAATATTAAGAGCATTGAGAATGTTCAGCTTAATCATATAGGTTTTTTGTGTTATTTCCATGCTGTATTTCTCTATTCAAAATTATTCTCTAATTCTGGGATCTAGTTTTTAGATTTTGGCCCATTCTAAAAGTTTTATGCTTGTAGAAAATAAAATTTAGTGCTAGAAATACAAATTAATACAATTGTTAATCAGCAGTTGTCTGAAAAGTAGAAAGTATTGGTTATACCATTTTTCCCCTCCAAGATAGTCTATGCTGGAGTTCAGTCTCCTGTGATCTTTACATTCCTACCACATTAAATATTTTGATGACTTGTTAATTGTCACCTCTGTGGTTTCAGGATAGTCACTGGCTAGACTAGGTATCTTTTAATTGTCATTTCCCTTTTAATATTTTGTACCCTTTGCTGAAGGACGATTTGGAAATGCAGTGAATAACACATTTTAGGTCATGCATAAGCAGTGGCTTAGTAGCTTTTTATTATTTATTGCTCTGCAAAAAATTATTTTGAGGGATACACTAGTGGACATACAATACTAAGTTGCAGCAGCTTTAGTTGGAAGCCCAAACTATTGTTCACGGCTATGGTTGTTTGAGCAAAATAATCTCCAAAAATGTGCAGTCACTATCAGTCAGCTTTAGTTGGGAAAAAATACATACTCAACCAATTAAACAGTGCTTTTTCTTACAAAGTGCTGAGTGCCCTTGACTACCATTGAAACCAGCTTTACGGAACTGTCCCACAGTGAACAGATACATATAATTCTGCTCACCTGGATCTGTGCTCTTTGCTTAAGGCTGGTTGTGAGGAAATCCTTTGCATTAAAGTTCTAGTTTTTGGCTCCAATAAGGGCATCACATGAAGTGAGTTCATTCCTTTTTTCCATCAACAATAAGACAATATTTCCTGTTGGAGCTGTTCTATTCTGCATAAATTAAATATTCATTGGAGAGAAGGAGGGGGAGAGAGAGACTCCAAAGCCTAGTGGTTATGGCAGTCACCTGGGATGAGAAAGACCTGGGTTCACATTCCTTGTCTGAATCAGGCACCCACAACCTATGTGAGTGTCCTGATCACTTGGCTATTCTCAGGAGAAAGGGATCTCTCTCTGATTTCTTTGTGTAAAACTTCAGGTCTTGTGTTCATCCTGGTGCAGAATAGGAACATTTTTGACACATCAAAGTTTCACAGAATGGGTGAACCATTTCCAGTCCTGCTCTACTACACTATGACCAATTAGAAGAAAAATTAAACCCGAACAATATCCCACAAACACTAGCCCTTACTCTGTGTCCCTTCATATCCCCCAGAACTGACAAGACCTCATACAGAATGCATAGTCTGCACTTCCCACTTGTTTACACTGATGCTTAAGCATTTTGGAAAAGCAGACATAAAAGATCAGACTTTTAAACACTGATACTAATTAGCACTTTTAAATTTTCCAAGTGCTGTAAAAAAACATTAATTCCCACAATATCTGTGTTAAATGAGTAAAGAAATGTAATCCACATTTTACAAATGGGGACTATAGATGAGAGAATAGGTCCCATAGCAAGTCAGAGGCAGAGCCAGAGTCAGAATGGAGAAGTAATTATCTTGACTCCAAACTTTTACTCTGTTCACTAAACATGGTCTCTCTCAGAGCTTGGCTACACTTGCAAGTTAAAGCACATTAAATCAGCCCCGGGAACCCTAACTTCTGAGGTGTCCACACTGGCAAGGCACTTAAAGCACCTGGTCTCTGTGTCAGGAACGCCCCTGGTAATCCACCTACACGAGAAGTATAGAGCTTTCTGCGCCCTGGCTGAAACGGTGGGGTGTCAGTGTGGACGATGTGTTGCATTACTGCGCTGACAGGGCCGACGATAGAGGAGGGGAAGCCAGTACAAATTATCGGCTCTGTTTAGCTGATCTGCCCTTGCTGGGGGGCCCGAAAAAGAAATTTCACCAGGGCCTGAACCCAATCTCGGTGGCCCTGTGCGCTGTGATTGGCGTCCAGAAAAGTCGGTCCCTTGAAGTTGAGTGGCCACTCTGCTCATTGTTTTGAACTCGTCTGCAAGAATGCAGATATCCACTTTCAAAACTCCATTTCTGACAGCTGGCATGCTTATCTGCTGTAGACAAAGCAAACCATTACTGTGGAATGCTCATGCTGAAGAGGGGTGTGGGGGGGTGTGAGAGAGAGAGAGAGAGGTGGGGAGTGGGGGCTGATGTTGGGGTTTCCCCCTGCTGCCGTCTGAACTTACAAGACAGCATGATGACACACTCTTCCCCCCAAAACACACTGTCTCTCCCCCTACATACACACCAACACACTCCACACACACACCCCTGCCCGCATTTGAAAAGTATGCTGTAGCCACTTGTACACTGGGATAGCTACGCTACCCCAAACAGCACAGATCCAGGTGAGCTCTCTGTGGCGTTGCAAAAGCTGCTAATGTGGCCATGCCACGGCACTTGCAGCTGACAGTGTGAACACACAGCACTGCTTTCTCTGCTGCTGTTTCTGAGGGCTAGTTTAACCCCTGGCACTATACATCTGCAAGTGTAGCCATAGCCTCAGTTTGGTTTGGATTTAAGAGATCAGTCACTTTTAAGAGTAGTGTACCTTTCCACCTTTCCTGAAGGGTGTACAAGGGTGTGGAGGAGGTGTAAGGTTCTAGCCTATTGCCTGGTCCTCATGACATTTGCACCACATTTGCAAGGAACAGGTACTTCATAATTTAAAAAATTTGAACGTAGAAAATTGGAAAGGGTCATAAAATGTATGAAACTAGAACTTCAAGATGTATGATTTACTCATGCTAGGGTAGGGTGGAAAATGATACCATTGGCAGACTAACAAAAATAGCAGAGCAATATTCAGTTTCCTGTATAAATTTAGATGTATAAATGTATGTATTTTAAAGCAAGTCTGCTAGAAAGGAATTAATTCCCATTGATTGTGAAACAATGAATCTTTGCCTAAAGCAGTGCAGTAAGGCTTTTCATAACTTTTTGTATGCATAGTAAAGACTAAATTTGTTGCAGCATCCACAGAGATTTAAATTAATTTCAGAAAGAAAATTATTACATTAATTTGTTTTCTTCAAACATAATTTGGAATTAGTATTCAGGAAGAGTTTTCCCATTTGCCTTTAATAAAATGATAGAGATGGGCTTGTGGGGAGAATCTTAATTGTTCAGCATTCCATTTGTGTTTGAATAATTTTGGAGCTTGGTTATTAGTATGAAATAGCTGAAGTAAACTGCTGTTTGCAAGCTGCAGCACCTGACTCCAAGCTCCAGCTTGGGCGTATTCAGAAGGCTAATAAATATTTAAAAGGCCTAGAAGATTCCAATTATTGTCAGAAGTGTGGTCATCCGTGAAGCTCCAGTGGAAATGTAATTTCATTTAGCATAGTGTCATGTATTCACTGTTTAAGGTGACATTTATAATGCTTCTGACCCTGCGTGATCTCTGTTAATATAAAACAGTATGTTGCAGCACCATGTTATGATGATTGAGTTATGAGTAATGGCTGCTAATATTTTTTGCAAAGTGTTTCTTGATTATGTTGTTTAAAACGTGCTGGGCTGATGGTACCGATCACAGTAAATGAGGAATGATCAAGTGACTGACACAAAGCAAGTCTCACCTCGGGATCGTCATAAACGATGATTTTTCATTAGTGAATTGCTACTGCAGTATCTGGTTATTTAGGCCACCAACAGGGTGGCATGTTTCAATTCTTTAGCGGTTAAAAAGTTGTTGCAATATCAGTTGTGCATCTTCAATATGGAACAAATGATTTATTCTAGTGTGATTAGAAAAATGGGGAAATCAAAAAAGCTGTAAATGCTGAGCATAACAACAATCAGCAGAATATATTTTCTAAGACATAAAAAATACTTTCAACAACTGCATTTGTCTGTGGATTCAATCTATCACTGACGTGATTGTAAAGAAGGGGCACTGTATGATAACAATCCTTATTGGCCTGGACTTGAGTACTCCATTCTGGCCTACAGTGTAAAGCATGCATGCTAATCTGCAGCCTGTGTCCGCAACTTCGTTTGGGCTGTGTCTTTTTGTGTACTGTGTCTCCAGGAGGTTCAACACAGAATCTCAGCCTCAGTACTTATCTGTTTTGTAAAGCCCCATGTATAACTAATGTAACTAGGAGATCCTTTTAAAAAAAAATAAAAAATCCTTCCTTTAGCTTTTTGGCAAGGTATTACCAACATAAGTAAGTACTCCTTATACTTAGCATGAGGGATATCAATAACATTACTACCTTAAGAGTGTAAAAAAAATTAAAATAAAATTCAGTGTGTCTATTTGAAATGAGTACGTCTACACTAGAAAGTTGAACTGATAAAATTTGCTGGCATACAGCTGCCAACACAGCTATTTTAGAAGAGAATTTTCACCTTTTGGCTTCCATTCTGGTGCAACACATCGTCACAGCACCAGGTTGTATTAGCAAAAGACATGCATGTGGGAATCACAATGTCCCTATTGCCACCATCCGGTGTGCTGCCTTTTTGTGGTGCATTGTGGGATACTAGTATTCCTCTCAGGAATTGTGAGAGTTGGGGAGGTCAAGTTCCCACAATTTCCTATTTTCCATCTCATAATATTCTTTCCCACAGTGTTTATGAAAATCCCACAGTTAGGGTGGCCAACACACTGGCCTTGCCCAGCACCTTCTATGAGGCTCAGCCCCTGTTCACTCCATCCCCCCTCCCTCTGTAGCTCACTCTCCACCCTCACTCACACACTCACTCACTCCTTTTCACCAGGCTGGGAGTCGGGGTGCAGGAGGGGGCATGGGTTCCGGGTGGGACCAGAAATAAGAGGTTCAGGGTGTGGGAGGGAACTCCTGGCTGGAGCAGTGATTGGGGTGTGGGCTCTGGGGTGGTACTGGGTATGAGGGGTTTGGGGTGTAGTAGGGGGCTCCAGACTGGGGGGTGGAGCGGAGGGGTTCAGAGTGAGAGGGGACTCTGTGGTGAGGCAGGGGTTTGGGGTGTGGGAGGTGATACAGACTCTTGGCTAGGGGTGCGGGTTCTAGGGTGGGGCCAGAAACGAGGGGTTCCATCTGTAGGAAGGGGCTCTGGGTTGGGACAGGGGGTTGGAGTGTCGGGCGAGTGCAGGCTCCGGGAGGGAGTTCGGCTGTGGGAGAGGACTCAGGGCTGGGGCAGGGGTTGGGGTACAGGATAGGGTTCAGGCTTCAGGTAGCCCTTAACTCCGAAGCAACAGTATGTCCCTCAGCTCCTAGGTATAGGGGCGGCCAGCTGGCTCTGTGCAGTGTACGCTGCCCGTGCCTGCAGGTGCCTCTTCTGCCCATAGGCACTGTCCCTGCATCTCCAATTGGCTTCAGTTCCTGGCCAGTTGGAGCTGCAGAGCTGGCACACAGAATGGGGGCAGGCGGGTAGTGCATGGTGCCCCCTTGGTCACCTGTGCACTTCGGAGCTAGAAGGACATGTTGCTGTTTCAGGGAGCACTGTGGAGCCAGGTAGGGAGCCTGCCAGCTCTGCCACTGGACTTTTACTGGCTGTGCTGACTGGAGCAGCCAGGATCCATTTTGACCGGATGATCCAGTTAAAAACCAGAGACTTGCTACCCTAAGGGGCCACGGTTCCCTCTGTTCCACCTCATAATGTGTTTAGTGCCATTTTCAATCTCTCTGCAATGATATAGATGAAGAACAGATCAGGGGAGCTGTCTTCTCTATTTTAGAGAGAGAACGACTGATTAGTTTGTGAAACATCTACCACTGAAGCAGTCAGCAGTGCCATACAGACAATGGGAAAACAGGGGAGCAGTGATGTGGACAATGAGTTCAATTGGCCAGTTACTTCAGATATTCACTAACCAGCTGGATATGATGGAGTGACCCATGAAAACAAGCACAGGAGTAGTGGGATCAGATAATGATGCAACCTTGGGATAACCAACAGTGGCTTCAGACCTTTCACCTGCAGTTGTGTACCAAACTCACCTCAGCACCCCTAGCTGTGGGGGTCCCGCTCAGTACGGCATCTACCTGGACTTTGTAGCACTAGCTCTGGGGGATACCACCAGCATTTAGTTGCCCTCTTTTATGTTTTGGTAAAACTACCTCAGTTCTTTCCCTATTTCTGGCCCTGGAACTCATTTCTATTGTACTCCAGCTTCTGCCTCTTATTTGAATATCTGATTAAAGATCTTTTTTGCTGTTAAAAATCTGCATCTGGGCATGCAGTGCTCCTTTTCCCCAGACCAAGAGAAGCCATGACTTTTTTTCCTGGGTAAGCACAAGCAGCAGCAGCACAAGATTCAGTTGAAGTTTTGCCTGCAGCTTTACTTAGAGCCGTACCTGGGTGCTAGTGGGAAGACAGGCATTTCCAGAACACCCAGATTTTTGAGGGGACACATGGGCTTCTGGTCACTGACCTCTGAGCAGCAAAGGTGCAAAATTTGACCAGAGCAGTCATTGCCAGAGTGGCATTGTGGGATTGTTGCTGGAGGACTCTTTGCACTGATTCAGATAATTCAGCATCCACACAGGCATCATGGCAGTAGAAGAACAATTATGCCATTCTGAGATCTAGTTTAACATGACTGGAAGACGTTCAGGGTGTGTCGGCAAGACTCAGAATTGAGCAGGGACACATGCAAGACAGAACCAACAAAAGGCAAGTTCTGCTAGTAAAACTATATAATGTAGACCTGGCCCAAGTCTCTTGGTGTAGGCAGAATTAAGCATTCCGCTTTGGAAAATGGACTGCCTAAAATGCCTAACAGGTATTCTATAACTACAACAGATGGAAGTTTTTATTCCCAAAAGAATTGTGATTAACCTTTTCAGCGGCACAGCATAGGAGGTCTGCAGATCTTCTAGCTTCAGAGACTACTTTGAGAGGGGTATGGCCCTTCAGTTGTACAGTGTATGTCCTGTGAAAAGTCATGTTGATATCCATGAAATGTGCTTTTTTCCTACCAATCCATTGTTAGTGTAGTTATGGACTATTGTACAATACTTCAAGACCAAAAAATAGCTCAAATGGGGAAAAAAAAATCTTAAATTCCTTTTCTTCATACTGTTTCAACAATAAACCAAAGCTCTTAAATCACTGCTATTGAATTTCTATCTATAATTTATTTAGTCAGGTTAAAGAGTTACGCTGCCAGTTAGTTTTGTTAGCCTTGTAGAAATTTAAAATTAATATCTGTATTATCCATAAAATCCTTCTGAAGGAGCCTGATTGGTCAAAAGTTCTACCTTATAAATAATGGATGTTTAATTTTGAAATCCATCTTAAAAAATCTGCTTAATAACTTTCCTGGTACGAAAAATTATGCCACTAGGTTTTGAAAGAAACAGATTGCAAAGGTAGCTAATTACTGTACAAGAATTCAGACAATTTTCTGAAGGTTATTGAATTGCTCGGGGTATTGTGGAGGCACTGGTCATGACTCTATCATTCCATTTTGCACTTAAATTAGAGATTCGATGAATTTGTTTTGTATGACAAATTTTAGCATATTCTCCCCAAAATTACAGTGCTCATTCTTCGCTATTTTTTCTCTTGTGCTCTCTATTCCATGCTGGAATGTTAGACCGACACCACGGCCTTATATCTTTGCGTCTACTGCTGCAGTGTTAGTTTACTCCCATGTCATTTTGATAGCTTTCAATTCTGCTTCAATTGTGTGTGTTCATGTTACCTCTTGCCCTGAAAGTTCCAATCCAATGCCTGTCGTGTTTTATTCAGGTCGGTCTTGCTTGTGTGTCCTAGCCATCTCTATTCCATAATTACCTGTCCTATTGGTTTCTGTTCTTCAGGATTTTTCGTTTGTGGGTTGTTTTTTGTACCTTTACCTCTGATGTTGAGGATTTGTCTGAGGCAACTGGTTAGGCAAACTTAGATTTTAGATTGTAGGATATTGGATTTTAGATTACAGGATATTTTTACTACAAAATGAACTTTCTGAGAATTTACAAGTAAATCCAATAATTAGGTTTTAAAATTAAGCAAAATCTGGGCCTTTTAAGAAACGTAGCATGTGTCTCATTTCTTTGTCCTCGGTGATTTTTAACAATGGAATAATGGACACATGTGAAACTTTCCATATTGTTAAACTAATTGAAATCATGTGCATATAAATTATATTGTAATAAAGCTAAGTTATTAAGCTCAGTCTAACATCACAGGTGAATCTGAAGTGGGACTATTGCTATCAGAAGTATCTCATAGCAAAGTGTAGCCCTTTGCAGCTAATTTGCATGCAACAGTTTTATTGGTTAATGCTTCAGTGGTATGAAGGAAGCTGGACACACACAGTTTTCATTAACAGAATAATTAGCTCAACTGTCACTGCTCTTTAAAGATTCTGTGGCTGCATGTGTAATGCTGACAGACCCCGGTCGTCTGTGGGGACGATTGAACTGGGGACCTCCAGAGCTTAGTGCATGAGCTAAAAGCCAGCTAGTTCTTAACTAAGGCTATAGAGCAGACTCATTTTTATCTCTTTATGTGGTCTCCGTGCCACCCAGAAGGTGCGTGGATTATATATGATCACTTGAGCATAGGTGCTTGCAGTGCCGGCTCCAGCTTTTTTGCCGCCCAAGTGACAAAGGGAAAACAAAACGAAAAACCCTGATTGAGCCTCCACTGAAGAGGATGAGAGGGAGTGAAGGACCCAACTCTGAAGACTCAGATGTGCCACCCTACCAACAAATGGAGTGCCACCCCTTTCTATTGGCCGCCCCAGGCACCTGCTTCCTTTGCTGGTACCTGGAGCCGGCCCTGGGTGTTTGTTTGAAAGACCAGCATGTCACTGCTGTCTCAATTCCACTGTGCATTTAGATGGCACTTCCAGGGAAATTCAGGTACGAACATGGAGAAGCCCCTAGAGCACATACGCATTGGGAATAAGGGACTGAGTTCATCCTACCACTATTCCACCTTACACAAGTCTCCCTAACAAATTAAGGACTAGATTGACCACTTCATCTACGTTGTGCTGCTTTGATGCAAAGCAGCTGTGACCCATCTTACCTGGCTGTTTGGCACTGCTCGGGTATATCCATGAATAAGCCTTTAAAAGTTAAAATAAAAATATTACATATCATACACATCGTAGAACTGTCCCAGGATAGTGGGGTTTTGGGGTTTCTTGTTTAGTGTTTGTGCATAATTTTTTTTAAACTAAGGAAGCTCCTGGACAAAAATTATTAAAATGTGGTAACAGTTGAGTGCGTATCAGATATTTAATGGTAAAAAACATTATTGGGATGTTCTTGCTATCCCAAAACTAACTGGTATGAACCCAGGAAATTTAGAGTTAAGGTTACACTTAAAAGAAATCCAAACATATTATAGTAAGAAATATTACAATTAAGTCATCCAGACAAACTTAATTCTGCCCTGTAGTGATGTCATGGGGGAGAGGAGGAATCTGGAAAAAAAAATCCAATGTGGTATTAATGATCAGTTTAATCTGATCTGGAACCACAATCACTAAAATGCTTCAATACTCATACATTTGTTGTATGATGTCACTACAGGACTGTGTGATAATGAATACAAAGGCTTCAATTCTGAGTCATTGTGAAAATAAGGATGAATGCTCAGCAGTCATTTCCATGGTACCCTATGTGAAATGAGTTGGTGGGGGTCACCTTACTCCAGTTCCTAACAGAAAGATACCCACTTCATAAACTGTCAGAACAGTTGCCAATAATTTATATCCTTCTTGACCATCTGGAGAGACCATAATAGGAGTTAGTTGTCTGACTTTCTTAGGGAATTTTGAAAATCTCAATAGGCACTCAAGTCCCTTTGAAAATATATCCCTAAATGTCTTTAGTGGTTGAGCCAGCTATATAACCCCTAGAAGCACAACTGAGACACACTGCCAGGGCACTCCAGTGAACCTTCTTTCTGCAGCTATCTGTCATGGATCTCATCACCATAATTATGTGAGCATTGCCGCTCTCTGTGCGGTACCTCTGTTCTGCTGATAAATATAGGATATAATTCTCTAAGGCTTTCAACCTTTCAATTAAGTGCTTTCTTAATAACAAGAAATTAGCTTTAAAAAAAAGTCTAATTCTGAGTACTTGAATACTCCTCAGGCTGAAAAATGAGTTGCTTTCTTTTCTTTCCTTGACATCGAAAATACAAGTTGTGATGTTATGGTACCCAGAGCAACTCATGTGTAGAACATGCAAGTGATTAGCAATCTATTACTTCTCTGAGACAGTCATTGGCTTTATGTATCAGATGAATTTACCAGTCCAGTCATTTGTTAGTAGATGCCTTTCAAACTTGTGTTTCAACTCTGCTTATCACATTGAAAGAAAAATAAATGGGGAAACATAGGAAAACAAAGTCTGGAGTGGAATAAACTGGTTTCTCTTCTCCTAAACTCACTGGGAATTGTGGGTGGGTGGGTGAGTGTTGAAAGAGACAGCAGGGTCACAGGAAGAGTCATAGTGCTGAAATAAGATTGTGCCTCACTCCTGAAAATCCCGATACTGCAAGGCACTAAGCTGCCTCCAGATCTAGTGAATCTAGGAGGCTCAGCATTTCCCAGGAAGCACTCAGAACCTCTCAGAATCAAACCATAAATCATAGTGGTGATAAACATTATTGCAAACAGTACCTTTTGACTTCTAGTAGCAGACATTTGACATTTTTTTCCTTCAATCTTGCATTTGTTGAAAGCAGTGTCTTATGCTTAGTGCTTGGGACATTATTCTGAAAAATTAAGTTATAGTATAAAATGGTTATTTTTACTAAAAAATTTTTTTTCATGTTCACAGCTCAGTCACCCTCTTGTATTGCACTGTTGTTAAATGAAAGAAAAGTGTGATTTCTACACAGAGAAGCTGTTAGAACACTTTTACAAGCTTTTTCCTCTGTTAACTGACGAGCCCCATTACCTTTCATGGAGTGATTTTTCACTTGGGTGTTTAGACATGTCCTGTGGAGTAACTTAGTCTCTAAAGGGTTGTCTTCCTGAACACATTAAATGAGCAAGAGGATGTTATGGGCTCCCTCTGTTAGAAGTAATGAAAGATGTGGCCTCAACTTAAAAAGGCTATATTTGAACTCTTTGGAAAGTTTCATTTGCTTTGTGAAATTGGGAATTAGAACAATGGTTATAAATCTGGTGATCCTGGTAGGAAGTCACTGTTTTTAATGTAAAAATAAAATATTTCTGTAAATCAATAAAATAATGGAAGCTCTAGACATCATTACTAGCTTCTTCAAGTTGTCCACCTCAGGCAGATCCAGGACATTAATAACAGGCACTGTAGTAGCTGCGATACCTACAAAATAGATAACAAAAAGACCTGATGCTTTAGCAGAAAACCTAGAATATAAATCAAAAAATGGTGATGTAGTTATTGTGTCTAGATTATTTGGTGGGGAGGGAGTGTACTGGTTATAAAATGAGTTTCTTTACCTTGTAGAGAGTGGAATATACATTTTACTCCTAAATGCAATAGTAGTGTAGTGAAGACTGCATGTAAATTGAAAATGTCTTAGCATTTATCTTCTATTTTCTTTCTTTTACTACATCCTGTTATACAGAGCCCTGCTCCAGGTAAATTAGATATAGCCAACATAAGAGAAATACTCAATTAATATTGTTCACATAAATGTACGGTCATAGTTGGACAGTACATGCACACAACTGTATAAGCCAGTAAGTCTTCTATTACAGATGTGTGGTCCATGCCATAGTTTTTCACAGCATTTTAGTTGTATTTGATGATCCCAGGGGATTAAAAAAGACTTCACATGAAAATATATTACTTCTCCATGGTTGTACTTTATCTTATAGGAATTTGAAATACATTTTAGTGAAATATCTGAATGGCTTTCATTTCTTTGCAGTCAGTTCTCTGTGCATCATTGAAACTGATATTAAATAAATGAAGTTTAGCAGTCGGTCTCAAGCTTTAAATGTGGTGCTTTGAGAACCAGGTCATCGCTTAGTATCAGTATATTGCTAAGTTGTGTAAAAAGTCAGCCACCCTGGTATTACTGAGTATATGACATAATAACAGGAAGTTTTTTGTCTTTGTAAGGGTTATATTTAACAGTTAGTCACAGACTCTTTACAGCGAAGAATGACAAGTAATTTACTTGTTACCTTTATAGCAGTTTTTCAGTAGACAGGTATTGGTCTTTACACTGGATTGGAAACTCAGAGTCTCCAAGGAAAATGAATATAACTATTAGCATAGTTAATATTGCCTGTCACTCTAATTATAATTCGCATCCAATAATTAACACCTTTCCCAATAATATTTAATTCAAATCATGATACTGAGTATAAAATTACATATTGGGAGAATTCATTCGAAGTTTTAAAAGTAAGCTCAATAAATGTGCCTCAGAGAATGTATTTGACGAATTTTTAAAAGTATTTAAATTAGCTCTATAAAGTATTATAACCCCCATCCCCCCACAAGGGATGCACAATTAGGCAAATAAGCTGTTGAAGACTAGAAACTATTACGCAAACTGAGGGATGGCGGGAGAGCAGAGAAGGAAGTAAGAGTACACAGTTTAAAATAAATAAATAAGCAGAGGTGAGACCATAAATAATTAAATAAAAATGTTATTCCCTAATAATTAGTTCTCTAGCCTTTGCCTACTCATTATTCACATGCCAGTGAAATATTTTAATATGGCACACAATGGGTATTTAATTTATGCATGTTTATGAAGTGTATAATTTAACTTTTTGAGATAGTCCGTTCATAAGCTGGTTCTCTTTCGGTAAGGATGTATAGATTGACTATTACTGAATAGACGAAGATGTGATTGTAAATGTTTTAAACTGCTTTATCTACATTTATATCTGCAAACATACCGTTTAAAGCAGATTGCCATTTTTATATACTGTACATGCCATTGTTTATTAAACAGTGACTGGCAACATTATAACGGATATTTACTGCATGTCGTTCTCATTTTAGGATTTTCAAGGGTTTTCACAGTTTTTCCCCAGCCTATATATCAGAGCTTGATTTATATTGTGTGTTTCTTTCCACCAATTATACCAGGATCATGCCTTCATTCTTGTCTTCACCTGCTCCTATTTTTGTGCCTTCTTCCTGCCCAAAGGCACTGAACAACCATCCAATCTCAGGACTACCCTCATTTAAATCCCTCTTTTTAGACTCACTTGTTCCTCAAATAGTAGCCCATGTCAGTTAAAATTGACCTCTGTTCAAGGATTAGGGGAATGTGGAAAAGAGAACAAGATTTTTTTTTTAAAGTAGCCCTTTAACTCCTGCCCTTGCTGACAGTATTGTATCCTCTCATTAGCAGTCTTTAAGTAGTGTGCTTCTTGCGGCAGAGACTACCCTTTTCCATGACTTACAGCTCTTAGCATATCATCAGCACTTAATAAATGATAAATAATTATCACAGTATTTACAATATTGGTTGTATTTAAAATGAGGAATACTGGACAATAGCTCATACATTTTAACAGCAAGGGATAAATGTCTTAAATAAATACTCTTAATGGTTCCCACTATTAACATGTCTTATTTCATCCATGGGGACTTGTTGGGCATGGGGGCTGGGATTAAGTGATATTGATATACTGATCAGCAGATTTTTTTAAAGTTGGTGTGAACAGGTGTCTTTCTGAATCTACTCTAAAACAAAACCCCACACAGTCTGTAGTGTAAAAGCTAACTCTGTTCCTGAGGGTTAGCATTCATTAACCAAGAATTTACCAGTAACATAGTTCAGCTCAAGACTTCTCCCCGGGTCAGGCTGCTCCTAGGCTTAGCACCTAGGCAGGTTTATCCTATATTCTTAAAATTCTTTTTCTCTCTAGAGCTACTCCTATCTCCCTTATATTCAAGGCAATAAAAATCCACCTGCCTCAGTGAGCAGAATCCACTTAACCTCTACCCAGCAGGATCAGTACCTGCTAAACCACATGGGGCATTGCCAGCAAAAATTGCCACATATTAAAGTATGCCTTAATGTTGACTAACTTTTGGTGTTACTATTACAGTTAGGAAAAAATTGCTGCCATTGAAAATCTGTCTTGGCTCCAGCTGCTGTTCCTATAGTGATCACTCTCACTTTGGAGATTGTTACCCAACTATTTTTGACTGCAAGAGAATCAAAAGTATCCTTCTTAGCACTGTACAGGACTGTTCTTTCAGTGAAGAGAAATTTAGTTTATACCCTAAGTGTTTTAAACTACAACCTGTTACACCTTGGGTTTTTGTGTGACTTTCTTTGTGAAATGTAACACAGGGTGTTAAAGCATATACTCTTGCATATGCCCATTGTTGCATCATTTTCTGAAGCTCGTTCCTTTATCTCTGTCTCAATTCTGCACAGATGGGGATTTCATGTTAATGCTACTACAATATATATTCTGGCTACAGGAATAACAATGAAATAAAGTCAGGAGACAAGTGTTATAATTACTTCTATTTAATTCCAGCATGCTTGAGTTATAGCGGAGTATTATTTCCTTAAGCATTGTGTTTTTATACAAGCACATGGAGTAGCTGAACATGTGATCATATTTTAAATATCTGCATACACATTATAGTATGGATGTCCCGTGATGTGCCCTGGTTTTGACCAAAAAAAGTGCTTATTTACATTGAATGGGGTTGATACCTAACTATACATTGTTACAAGTGCAAATGAAAAAGATACGGTGGAGAAAAAAGTCTGAGGAATATAGTAATTGCATGTTTGAAGGAAAAGTAGTTTATTCTTTTACATTAAAGGCTGGAAGCATAAGCCCTACTCATTGCACAAACATGATTAAAAGTTGTACAATCAGGTCTCAGTTACAGTAGGCCCGTTTCTCCAGCCGCCCCTGGGAACACCCATGGGACTGATACTGGGGTGCTCCCCAGGACCAGCTGCTCAAGCAGCCCTGAAGTGAGCAGCACCAGCCGCTGCAGCTGAGTAAGTAATGGAGGTTGTGGAAATCCGTGACTTTCTCCACCCCTGTGACAGAATTGCAGCCTTAATCATGAGATTGGCTTACAAATCATGAGACTTGATTATAAAAATACATTTTAGATTCTTCATATTTACCTTTTTGTTTCTTGAAACTTTAGGGTACATTCAAATCATATTTTCAAGCTTTTCTCCACAACCATTAGGCCTAGAAACTTATTTAAAAAAAAAAAAGCAAGCTGAGATTCTCATGTACTCATGATTTCGAGAGATGAGGTGTTAACAAAAGTACCAAATATTGCAAGACTTATGATAAAATCATGAGAGCAGGCAATATTGTATCATCATTTGACTCCAGAAGCCAGGACCAAAGAAAGGCATGTGTCTATAATGCCTATGGGCCTGAATATAGCCTCATCTGTGTATTTTGAAGCTACGGCTGGGATTTTGAAAGACTCCTAAGGACTTTGGGGACTCAACTCAATTTTAAAATTCAATTACTTTTCTGAAAATGCCAACCCAATTTTGCAAGCATGTTTGTTTTGTGCATAAACTGTATACTTGGAAAACTTCCCTTTTCATATGCAGTTCCCATTTTATATATGCAGAACAGGTATTCTGACAAATTTGGTTGGTTCTGTTAAGGAAACCTACTGAAACAGTTGCCCTCTGTCTCCTCTAATTACAAACATTTGGGAATCCTGGACAATTCCTAAATATTAATTTAAAAGAAAAAATCTCAAAGAATCCATATGAGGAAAGATTAATAAACTGAGACTTTTCAGCTTGGAAAAGAGATTGACTATGGCGGGATATGATAGAGGTCTATAAAATCATGACTGGTGTGAAGAAAGTAAATAAGGAAGTATTATTTACTCCTTCACATAATACAAGAAGTGGCGGTCACCAAATGAAATTAATAGCAGCAGGTTTAAAACAGCACACAGTCAATCTGTGTAACTCTTTGTCAGAGGATGATGGGAAGGACAAGACTACAACAGAATTAAAAAAAAAAACTTGATAAATTCATGGAGGATACGTCCATCAATGGCTGTTAGCCAGGTTGGGCAGGAATGGTGTCCCTACCCTATGTTGGCCAGAAGCTGGGAATGAATGACAGGGGATGGATCACTTGATGATTACTTACTCTGCTCATTTCCTCAGGGGCACCTGGTATTGGCCACTGTTGGAAGACAGGATCCTGGGCTAGATGACTCAGTTTCATCATTCCTATGTTCTTATGATGGAGTGAAGGTTACTTATGCACATGGAAGAATGCAATACATGCAGTCTTTCTTTCAACGTTATGAACCAGAGAGTAGAAAGACGTTGAGTTTGTGCAGAAATATATTTGCTGCTAATCTGACCAGAAACAGCAAGTGCATGTCTCTTAAATTATTAGCGTTAGTATATTATTAAGGAAGATTTATAACTGGACACAGAGACTGAATCACAGAATGTACTTTAAGTGCCATTGTTCTACAGAGCAGTGATTCACATGCACTTGAACAGCTTGATAGGTGATTTACGGACTAAAAGGTGTAATCTGGCTAGAAGTGTAGCGAACCATCCAGGAGAAAAACACTATTCTTTCTGATACTTTATGAATAATTAAATGTGTATTGTAAACAAGAAAGTGCCCAGTTGTGACTTAACTTGTAATGACTTGGATTTGACCTCCTTAGCTTAAAAGCATTTGCTGTAAATGGTACTTCACAGTTGAACTTTTGCTCAAAGCTGTAATCCTTTTTTATATACGTCGGAAACACAGCTTTATATCTAAAATGACATACAAAAACTACATTTGTAGAATACCCACCCTCTCTCCAGCCTGCTGCTATAGCTGCTTTGCAGCTCCTACATGTTTCCAGTACAGGGTGCGTGGATGTATGGGTGGTGGCAGTGTCATGGCTGTGGCCTTAAAATGTTTACATGTAGTCATTATTTTGGCATGCTGCCAATGTTTTCTTGAGACATAGAAGAAGGGAAATACAATTGTGTAATGGTGTATAACTCAGCCAAACGTGAACAGAATTTCATGGGACATGTGAAAAGTGCTGCTTTAGCCTCAGGGCTTTGTCCATGATAAATGTCAAAGTCCTGCTGTAAACAACAGAGGCACAAGAGCTCTTCAAAAGAGGTGACAAGAACTTAATAAAATAGAAACATTCAGGCAGTCCAAATGTAGGGGTTGTTACCAGCTTCCCTTACAGTGTGTGTCTATCTCAGTTACGTGTATTAGCTAGCTCTATTTTAAAATTAATTGTGTATATCTCATATAAAATAAATGTATTAAATTAATGTATGCCTGTGCAAACTTAATTCTGTCCCCTTTGAGCATATACATTATGATACAGCCTTTAATTACATTATCATCCAGTGTTATTTCCAATCATCCTGACTCATTCAATGCACAAAGTTGATGATGCTCAGTGAATGAAGGAATGTTATAATATTTGAGTCTGGCTCATTCAGTATTTGATCCCAAGTCATATTCACGGTGCTCCATTCAAATGCTACACTGAATAAAGAATTATTAGTTTAGTCATTGGCTTCTCTATGACACTTATCACAGTATGAGTATGCTACTATACTACATTAACTGTATTTCCTGAATGTCGCCCAGATCTGTTAATTTTGGATGCCTCAGTAACTGTGTGATGATGTTGAAAACATATAGGTCCAGAATTTTCAAAGTTATTGAGCATCTGCAGTTCTCATTGACTTCCAGTGATGTTGGGAGTGCTCAGCGTTTCTGAAAAACAAGCACTGGGTGTCTGAATTTAGGCACCCAGAATATAAGGAGCACATATTTCTGTGAAAATATAGGTTTTAGTGACCTGCCAACATTCTATAGGAAGTTTCCACTGCCTTACCCTCAAGAATATCCTTTCTCCTCTTCAAGTCCCTACCTCTTGCTACATATCTTCCAACTTTTGCTCTGATTACATCAGGAGTCTACAAACAAAAGCTTTGTTCCATTAATTCCTTGAGCACTGTTCATCCTCTGCACTGAGCAAGACATGGGTCTAGTAGGGAAAAAATGTGATTAAAGATCTGTCACAATGCATCCTCACAAGTAAGCAGAATTAAGGAACTATTCATTAGACAACTTTCCTGAGCAGAAACTTGAGACAATATTATGCAGGATGCAGATGCTCTCCGTATCAGTTTAAAAAGGCCAGTACAATCTGTAGTAAACGAGACTCCACAGTCTGCACCTGAAGTGCCATTTTTATCCAAGAAGGGCGAATGTAAGTTAAGTGTTCAGTGCAATCAACCTTTTTAATGCATGGAGGTGACTGTCACTGAAATATTTAAAATGTTCCTTTTGCTAATAGGCGACATTACTACAATATTCCCTGTTAAGAGCTGATGTAAAGTGAAGCCAAAGGATGCCATTAGCAGTATATAACAAGTTTTATTGGTCCTAAAAAAGAAAACAGGAACTATGCTATATATTCTTGAGCACCACCTACTAGTATTTTCTCCATTAACTGATTACGTATGTGCGTGTGTGTGTATATTGTGTGTGTATACACACACATACACAGAGCATTCTGGTAACGTATCCTAAGTACTGTATATTGTGCCTAATTCCTGCCATCAGATAAAACACATGTTGTCTACTGAGCTTACTGGAAGCTTTACCTGTGGGAAAGGGTAGCATTTCGCAAAATAAGGAAATACACAGGGAATTCAAGGATTATGGTGGAAGCATTATTTACTTAGAAACATTTATGATTTTTAAATAACCACTGTATTTTAATCATGCAGTTATTTGTTTGTAGATACATACATCTATTTTACAGGGACAACTGGGGGAAGGGAGTTAAATATTTGGTTCCGGTCACCTTGTTGCCAAAGCCATACCTTGAAATGTAAAGAAGTCTCATTTGGATACTACTGCTTTTACAGTTTATAGCTTCATAGAGTGTAAGGTCAGAAAGAACCATTAGATCATCTAGTCTGACTTCAGGGCATTACCTTTCGGTTAGTTACCCCTAATGGCTTCCAAAAGCATTTCCGTCCTCAGGAGACTTATTTGTTGTATACGACAAGTAGAGGACAGAAGAGACTAAGTTTAGTTTGCTTAGTTCAATCTATACTCATCTAATCGTGGTAGATAATTATGGAGCATGTTTTCAAAAAGTAGATGCATAGATCAGTGTACAAAAGTAGATATGCAAAAAAGCACCCTCATTTGCCGTAGTTACACATGCCAAATAAGTATATTCATTGAATATGCAGGTGGATTTAGTAGCAGGAGAAGCTGCTTGCATGTACATTTTCCTAGTCTGTGCAATCTTGTTTCTCTCAGGCAAGGAAAACAAATAGAGGATTTCAACTTAAAATTAGAGTCTACCCTATTATATTGCTTTGACTTTTTGTGTACCAGTGATGCTGACAACTATAATCAGCAAAACCTGAAAAGTGAGTCTTATTGAAAATACTATCATATTCCTAAATACCAACAGACAGTTTCACATGGATCAGAAAAAGTTACTTTGAAGCTCCTGTTACCTTCAGTTCAAAGAAATCAGTCAACAGTATGATCTTAAACAACACATTTTCTATCCTTTATAGAGAACTAGCACCTATGTTAGCAGGAAACTTATGTTGTTCTAAATTTCCATATATTTATTTTCCCCAGGATTTTAGGACATATTTTAGTAATGGCATAATATCCTGGAGAATCTGTGTGCTAAAGGTGAATGAAGTGTGAATATTTGCAAAAAGCAAAACTATAGCAAGCAACTTATTTGCGGTAGGGTAGGGGGGAATATATAAAATATGCAGGAGGAATGGCTCCTAGAGGGGAAAATAAGAGGAAGGCAGCATGCTGAGCCAAATTTATAGGACAGGATGCCTTAGGTATGCAAGTAAAGGAATGCCCACATTTCCAAACACCATCATCATGACTGTGATAACAAATCAGGTGCCTGAGCATGAAAATTGCTAAATAGCCATTTTTATGCCATGACCCAATTTACATTACACACATACTGTGGTACCTGTACATTTATTTTTTGAGCACGGCCTTGTTTGTAGATGTTGCTCAGAGTACACAGCAGATAATAAAACTCCTGAGGGGTTTTAGAATAAAGATAACTCCATTGTTTTCCTGCAAAAGTTTAATTACACCCCTTCTCATAATCCCCTAGCTATTTTTGATTAATTGTGATTAGCTATACCTGGTGCTGTTAGATCTGAACTACAATGTAAAATGAATCTTGGAGTGCATCTGTGTTGCCTGGGAAAAGGGTCTCATCTTTAAATAAAGAGCAGGTTGTCAACCAAATAAGGCTGGTGGTAAAATCTTCTGCTTATTCATATCGGATGAGTACAAAAGTATTTGTACACAAAATCAAGGCTGTGATTTTTTTTCTCACTTATACGTAAGCACTTGTAACCTGCTTTTATTTAGTTTTGCTGAGTAATCTTTTAAAAACTTTTTTAAAAAGGAAAAGGGGGAGTGTTCCTTTTTCTTGGTATTTCTCACTGCATAATTTTTTGCTGAGCTTCACGATTTTACAAATATTTACAAAATTTCTAACTGCCAAGAATTGAAACATAAGGTGTCTTTTCATTAGATACCTGATCATTCTGTTTGTACCTATAAGTTTGAATCTTGACCTCCAGGCACTCTTGTTGGATGGACTGCGAGTAGAGTGATCCCCATCGATTACAATCATTGCAACTCAGCTTGCTGAGACATTTACAATGAAAATGTGATAATATGCCGCAAGGCAATAATGGAGAAGTGATGTTTTGTCAGTTAAAAAAAATTTGGGCAGGAATTGAAACAGATATGCAAGTACCCTTCCTTGTTGGAAATGGGATGATCCTGCACAATTTGGGATGGGTGGCAACTGTGACCGATAAGAGGTTTAGGAATGTGGCGTTTGATGGGGTCTTTTTAGTTCTTAATTAACAGCCCTAGAGTTTTTAAAGTATGTATGTCTTCAATTCCTGTTGGACATTTGGAATTGTAAGGCTCTAAGGCTGTATATGAGCTACAGCCTGACACTGCTGTGAAAGAACCCCTTGCATCATCTAATCATCAACATAATTGACTAAATTGGCTTTTCACTTCAATAAAAGGTCTGGTCCAGTTTTGCAGATGAAAATAGATGAGGTAGGGTTTTGGGTCCGTTTGAGCGTGATGGATTAAAATTAATTTCAATTACAGCTGGAAAAATTACTTCTAATCCGTCATTTTGGGAGAAATTGGTAGAGCACAATCCTAGAATAAAAGTGGTAAACATTAAAAAGTGCATAGTAAATAAAATGGAAAGTGTGCACGTCTTTGTACAACCTGAAAGCAGAAACAAAGATGACAGAAAAAATATATATATCAAGGAGCATGTGGGAGTGCAGCAATCCACTGGGAGACCACACGTTTGAAGAAAATAAATGTGGCTGATATTGTAGTGCAAGCAGCCTCTTAGTGAAGGAATTAAATGAGCACGCAAGAGGAAGAGACAGTCAGCAGCTTTCTGTTCAAATTTGAGCTGATTGGTTATTTCTTTATGAAAACACTTTCAGCACTCTCTATGGGGATTCTTTATTTCCAGACAGCTGCAATTTAAAAAATATAAAGTTCAATTTCATTTAGTTTATTTTATAACATATTTTGAGTGAATCCAGGACTTGTGAAAAGCGAAACATTTAAATCTTTTTATCTGCAGGTCAGGTACATGGCATGGGCAGTCCAAACAATTAGTACTGTCCAAACAATTTTGCCTGATCGGTATGAAGGAGAAAGAGATGAAGGGGTAAGTCACTTTTTGAAACATTGAGTCCTTTGCATCTCTGAGTTACCAACGCACTTAGTAGCAGGTGTGCTGGTGGTCTCTGTGCTGTTGACATATACCCACTGAACTGAGACCACAAATTTGTTTGGGTTAGGCCACTGGACAGTCATTGAATGACATAGAATTTTGGTCACTGTTGATCTGGCCAGAAGAAAAGGAGTTTGGACAGGACCAGGATGCCACACCCACTCCAGATCCACCTTGCCTGTAGTGTAAAAAAAAAAAAAAAAATCTTAATTTTTTTTTATTTATTCTGTTTCAGGAGCTAAATAGAAATGTAGAAAGAAATGCAGTTACATTTCAGATAGTAGTAGGTAGACAGGCATCCTGGTTTGGCAGTGGCATGAGGATAGCCTGATACAGTGCAACATACATGTAGGGGCCATGCTGCCCACTATGTAAGTTTTTGAATGTATTTATCTTGCTTTGTCACTGTTAATATTTGAGTTTTGGTGACTTTTTAAAATCTTATGTTAATTTTTCTTAGTATATCTGCAGTTCTGAGTCCAGGGCTAACCAGTGCTTATACCCATAACAGAAGCTGTGACCCATGGAAGAGGCATCAAAGGGGATTTATTAGACAGAGCTAGTTCCGGTGGTGGGTTAGGGAGGGAATGGGGGCATACTGATTCTGCTACAGTGACAAAGTCAGAAGGAGAGGGGTCTGTGCCTTCATGTGAAGTTTCATCTACTTGATTCACAGTGATAGCAGCACTCATGCTAGACCAGAAAACTATTTTTCTCTCTCGTAGAGCACAGAAACTACCATAGAGACCTTGTGGGATAGTAGTAGAAATACTAATTACACTGTAGCAGCTATTACACCAGCACTTCTGGTCTGTCCTCCTAATATACTGCTGGAGATTGACATAATGGTGGTAAGCTTTTCTTAGAGCAAGTAAAATGTGTAATGTGGCTGCTTGTTCTGTATTGGTAGCAAATTTGTAAGAAGTGTGATGGGTCTACAAGTCAAATATTTCTAGACAAGATGTAAGTAAGGATGATAGCAGGCTTTCCCCTCCTATCAAAAGATGACTAGACAAAGTTTGTAACAAGGAGTTGTTTCAGGTCTGCTTGGTGGAGCTCAAAACTATGGATAATTCAGATAATACAGTGCCTTTGTCTGAAAGGTTCAGGGAGAAGGTGGGAACATTCTCTTCCTCACACAGAGTGGAAGAACTTGGCAAGCTGCAGAAGAGTGTGTGCTCTGCACCATGTTAATGAGGGATCCAGTGACATACTATGAGTGTGTCAGAGAGCTCATTCAAATACAATACTTCCTCTCTACTACCATAATGGGTCTTTTAATGGCGCAGTCTAGCTCTTTGGGAGCATCAGCATTCCTACATGTAAATGAGAAAAGGACAGAAGCTAAAATAATCCAGATTTTTAAAAAAAATAATATAAAAGAGCTGGATGCTGCAAAACAGTTGTCAGAAATGACACCCTGTAGGGATAGGGAGGGAGATGTTTTTAACACACAGTCTTTATTCCAAATACATTTTATGCTTCAGAATTTGAAGCAAACTCTAAACAAAGAAGCTGATCAGTAGTTTTATGACTTGATTTGTTGTAAAGTCTAGGTGGCTTAGGGAAATGTCTTAGAAAAGATATATTCCATGCGGATGGAATAAAGCCTGGAAAATTAGATGGCGTAAACCTAAAATGTAAAGTATATTCTCATGACTTTGCACTTGAGCTGTTGTTTACTGAACCACTTTAACAGTTGCTATGTATTGTTTAAAGCATATAACTATACTCTCTGGAAGTTGAAAGATATTTAAAAAGTGCCTTATTCATAAACCTTATTAATAATGTCTTTGATTTGCTTGTTAGAATGTCTGTTTGACATGACTTTGATCTGTCTATAGAACTATTACTAAGCTAGTAACAGTCCTACTGTATTTCTGTATTACTGTACTTGTAATGCCCTGGCAAACAGTGCTGTAAAAAATCTGTCTTGTTGATAGCTCTGTTTATGAAATGATTGCCAAATGACTTCAACAATATGTGTGCCTTTTTGCACACAGACACATGTTCTGCAAAGACATTATGGCCTGGAGCCAGTTTTTCAAAAACTGTACTCTAATTTTTTTGTGTATATTTATATTTCTATGTGGATGTCAGTTCCCTAAACAGCCATTGTGTATCCACAAATTTGCTAGTTCTACACACAAACATAGTGACTACACATGCACAAAATTAGATGCTAGCTTTATGCCCGTTAAAAATATTACCCTTCGCATTTTGTGTGTCTGCTCATGTAAATGGTTTTCCACCATTCAGTATTTTTATATTGAAATCCCTAGTATTGCTGGTGATACGGGTGTTGCAAGTGATGATGTGGGACAAATTACCTGAAGGAGTGATTATCACAAGATTGAAAGCAACATAACTACTCTGGCAGTACCCCAGCCCTATATTTTATTTTACTACTTATTTTTTCTATGTTTAATATGTTTTAAAATTATTATCCACGTGCTACATTTTCAGACAAGCAGTTGAGGATTTTCCTCACTGATTCCATTGATGATTTGTTGTGTACCCAGTTAGCAGCTGCTATTGAAGCATCGTTATCATCTAAGCCAAAGGTTCTCAAACTTTAGCAACCTGAGGATCCCATTTTGATTTACAATTTTTTGGGGGGGAGGGACCCTCTCAGCCCTTGCCCCAGCCTCTTCCCTGATGCCCTGCCCCTTCTGAGGCCCCACCCTCCACTTGCTTCACGCCTCTGCCTCTGTTGCTCACTCTCCCCAGGCTGGGGCAGGGGGTTGGGATGCAGGAGGGATATGGGGTGCAAGCTCTGGGAGAAAGCTTGAATGCAAGAGGGGATGCGGGCTCTGGGAGGGAGTTGGGGTATGGGGTAGTGGGTTGGGGTAAGGGAGGGGGAAAGGGGTGCTGGCTCGGAGAGGGACTTGGGGTGCAGGAGGGGGTGTGAGCTCTGGGAGGGAGTTTGGGTGTGGACTGGGGCAAGGGGTTGCGGTGCAGACTACAGGCAGGTGGTGCTTACCTCAGGCATCTCTCAAAAGCGACAGTCACATCTCTCCTGCAGCAGCTCCTAAGCAGGGGGCCAGGGGTCTCTGCAAGCTGCCCCTCCCTGCAGGCACCACCCCGAAGCTCCTATTGGCTGCAGTTTCCAGCCCAATGGGAGCTGAAGAGTTGGAGCTCAGGGCAGGAGCAGTGCATGGTGATGCCCCCTGTCCCTTCCCCCTCACCCCGCAGTGGCTGCAGGGACATGCTGGTTGCTGCTGGGAGTGACGTGGAGCCAGAGCAGGGAGGGAGTCTGCCTTAGCCCCACTGTGCCACCAGACTTTTAGCGTACAGGGAGTGCTGGGAGAGAGGGAGAAAAGTTGATCAGCGGAGTCTGCAGACCCTCTATGGAACTCTCAGGGACCCCAGTTTGAGAAATGCCGATCTAAGCATAAGTTTTGATGGGCTAGTTGAGGGCCTGGTACTATCCCACAACACTAAGCTGCAGATATACCATTTTCCCCTCTTTCTTTCTGCATGGGAGAGAATCACATCAGACGTCTCCCTCCCCTATACCCATCCCTTTTCCCATCCCTTTTCAAGGATCCCTCTCATGAGCATCTCTTAAGCAATAAGTTGACTCACTTCTATGAATGGGTACTGTAGAACTAGTTCCTATTCAGCACATAGGGAAGGGGTTTTATTTCAATTACTTTTTGATCCTGAAAAAGAATGGGAGGTTGGGGAAAAGACTTAGATTTTAGATCTAAAACTTCTACACAAATTTGTTGAGTCTCAAAGTTTTGAATGGTGTCTCTTGCAGCTATAATTCTGTCATTGGAACCAGAAGATTGATGTTTGGATCTTGACCTTCTGGATGCCTATTTTCATATCACAATTCACCCTTCTCACAAATGGTTCTTGTGCTTTTCAGTACGCTAGGATTACTTTCAGTATCAGGTGCCCCCGTATGGCCTTTTTTTCTGCCCCAAAAGTGTTCTCGAAGGGGTTGGCAGTGATTGCAGCTTACCTCCAATGATGGCAAATCATCATTTTTCAGTATCTTGAGGACTGGCTACTCAAAGGCCTGTCTTACAAAGAGATCCTCAACATCATGAAATCTGTTTTGAGCCCCATACAAAGAATAGAATTCTCAGGAGCCTTCTTAAGCCCTGGTTGATATGGTGTTCATCTTCCCCCTAGTAGCTTCTTGATGTTAGCTAATGTCGTCTCAAAGATTAGAGATAGCAAAGACAGATATGATATCCCTACCTGATTTACCTAGCTGTGAGGTGATCAGCCTCCCATCCATTCCACATCTTCTTTCCCAGGATGTCATCCATACTCTTCATCCCAACCTGAAAATACTTCATCTCAAAGCTTGGCTCCTCGGTGGTTCACGGGACTTGAAATGACTTGCTCTAAGGAGGCACAACAGGTTTTATTGAATAGTAGGAAAGAGTCCACGAGATAGTTGCATCCACAAGTGGAAAAGATTCAACCTGTGGTGTGTCCAGAGAGGTGTTCTTCCTGTGCAGTCTTCCCTTGATGGTCCTTGATTACCTCCTACAGCTAAAAGAGACGTGATTATTTATTAGCTCTATCAGGATCCACTTGGCGACTATAACAGCAGTTGAGGGATTCTAAATTCTTCACCTGTCATATACCAGTAAAGCTTCTGGGAGACTTTTTCTCCAAATTAAGGAACCCAGACCTTTCTGGGATTTGAATTTTAGAACTTAAATGCCTTATGGGCCCTTCCTTTTGAGCCATGGCTACATCTTCTTTCATTAATTTATCTCAGAAAACAGCCTTTTTGATGGCTATCACCTCTGCTTGTAGGGCAGGAGAAATAGGGGCTCTTGCGGCATATCCTCCATTTGCAGTATTTTTCAAGAGCAAAGATTCATTATGTCCACACACTAAACTTTTACCCAAGGTAGTGTCTGAGTTTCGCATCAGCCTGGTTATCCTGCATCCAGTTCCTGCCCATTCCAAGCTTCAGCAGTCCAGAGAGGAGGCTATTTTATATTATTGGGATGTTAGGAGGGTGTTAGCTTTTTAGGCAGATCTAAGTCATTTAGGAAACCATCCATACTGTTCATGGCTATTATTGATAGGTCCAAAGGTTCACTGACTTCCACCCAGAGACACTTTAGGTGGATCTGTGACTGTATCGTATTGTGCTCTAAGCACAGATGTACAGCCTCATTCTAGCTTATTGGGTCCATTCCACAAGATTTCCATCTACTTCTGTGGCATTACTCAAGAATGTCCCTAGTCTAGAAACTTATAAGGCTGCCACTTGGCCGCCTTCAGGTATTATGCAGTGGTCCACTCTTCTAGATCAGATGCTACCATTGGAAATGTGTGGTCTTCAATCTTGGACTTGGCTCTGAAGCCCTCTCCCTCCCTGCCCACTATCTGGGGGGACTATTCAGTAGTTATCTGAAGTGGAGCACCCAAAGGGACACTACTCAAAGAAGGAGAGATTACTTGCCCTGTGCAGTAACTGAAGTGCATTGAGATATATGTCCCTAAAGTGCTCTTTTCACCCATGCTTTGGAGTGGCAGAGAAAGAACTGAAGGCAGTTGACCTGTGCAGCCCTAAATAGCAGTGGTGGGCAGCCTGCAGACTGTGGGCCACATGCAGCCTGTCAGGGTAATCCACTGGTGGACCATGAGACAGTGTTTACATTGACTGTCCGGAGGCATTGCCATCCATAGCTCCCAGTGGCTGTGGTTTGCTGTTCACTGACAATGGGAGCTGTGGGAAGTGGTGGCCACCAAGTCTCTGTGGCCCATGCCGCTTCCCTTAGCTCCCATTGGCCTGGAACAGCGAACTACGGCCACTGGGAGCTACAGGCAGCTGTGCCTGCGGATGGTCAATGTAAACACTGTCTCACGGCCCATCAGTGGATTACCCTGATGGGTTGTGTGCAGCCTGTGGGCTGCAGGTTGCCCACCACTGTTCTTTAGCATTGGAGCAGGGCACAAGGAAGCTTAGGGTGCATGCACAGGGAAAATAAGAACTGCTACCCAAAATCTCTAATTAAAGGAAGAACAGGTATGAGTATACCTGAAGTGGAGCACTCATAGAGGGACACACTTGGAAGAACTTGAGTTACTGCATAAGGTGAGTAATGTCTCCTTTTCTGGCTAGTAAAGGCCAGTAGAGAAGAACTTGGTTCATTGTTGATTGATGATACCAAAATATCTCATTGCGGTCTGGGTACCAGTTATATTGAGAACATTTCAATTCATGCATACCCATTTCTGAGGACTGGAGAGAAAAACTGTTATATTTGTTATGGACACTGATGCTTAATTTTCAGTGGCACTTAGATCCAAAGGTAATGGAATTGCGGAATACTGTATTTCACTCTTACTGCCCTGTGTAGACCCACCTGGCATGAACTAAAAGGTATCTAGTGTGCAAACTTCATCAGTGTAAATTAGGTACTTTTTAGCTCATGCCAACAGGGTCTACATGGGGCAATTAGAGTGCTCTGAAATTCACACCCCTCATGGAGCAGTCTGCAGAAAGATACTAAAAACCAGTGTAATGTTGCTATTCAAGAAACCATCTACTAATGCTGGTAGTTATGCTACCTATGGATCTTTGTCCAATCTTCCTTTTTAGGATAGCTGATTGGAAAGGTTGTTAGGCCTCTATCCCAGTGATTTTGAGCTGTGTAAGTATGTTAGAGAGAACTGGTGGAAATGATTTCCTAACAGAAGATGAAGTGTACAAGTACAAAGTGTAAATTCTGATTCTTTTAGATCAATTGTCTGTCTTTGGTCTGAAGCTGGGGTAGATTGAGATTATTTATTTTAGGGTTTTCTTGAAACACTGTAACCACGGTATCTGCTTCCTAGGTCAATTTAATCTGGATTGCCAGGTTTCTAGAATAATTTATGGACTTCTTTTCCTCTTCTCTCGTTGATTAAAAGAGACTCTACCTGGGCATGAATTGATTATTTTTTAATCACCATTCCTGTTATAATGGAAAATTATTCTGTCTAGAGGAAATTATTGTAGCATATCCTGAATGTGGTTATACTCAGGATTAGTTTGATTTCTTTCAGAAGATCAGGCCACCATCTTACCTGATTGATCTAGATAGAATGCTTTATTTATGGCTCTCATGCACTTTGTTCTGTGGTTTGTAAGCTGCATTGCCTTAGAAGGTGTTGCTGCTGAATTGGCATGTTATGGATGGAAAAGCAGTCATTGACATAGCCAGGTCCTGACCTATCGATTGCTTGGAAGATTGGGACCAAGGCCTTCACTTAATAATGGAAATGAACTTGGAGCCAGTGGTGGGATCAGAGCACAAGAGTAATGTGGTCAGAGCCAGCTTTTTCTGTCAATGAGGCAGACAGCCAAAATCTATACAGGCTGGTTTCTGCACTGCATCCCACTCCATTCCCTATTATAAGGAATTACAGTATTCCATTCTGGAGATGGGGCAAACATAGCTTTCTGAGGCCTGATCCTCTTTAGGGTGGAATGTGCAAAGCTTCCTAGCAATTGTCAGTAGAAGGAGGTTTTAACTCCTCATTAAGCCTTTACACTCAAATCACATCAATTGTGAATAAAAGTGACCCTGTGACTTTGCACCACTTTGATTACCAGAAGTGGCAGATGGAAAATGGAGGGCAATTTCCCAGCTATTTGTTTAAAGTATTTTCCCTATCCAACCATCATTGCTTCAGTCCTTCTTGGGTGTGCTTTGGGGCAGTCGCTCTTCATTCAGGAGATATTGTCATACATGTGGTGTTTTAGTGCTACTAGCGCTTTCTACACACTGTGCCTTGGTCTGAAGCCAGATTGTGAAGAATTGAAGATGTTGGTGCATGTTGTTGATTAGTCACTGCTATTTCCTTGACATGATTTGTTTTCCTAAGAAGGGCAGTTTGGAGATGGGTGATAGTTGGAAAATTATTCTGTTTTGAATGTTCACTTTTTGAGGATTGCACTGACTATAGCACTTTTAAATTGGCATGTTTACAGTTCTGGTAGCAGTGAGAATAATTGCTTTTTGCTAGCTGTCAGCAGGTACAGATCTGTTGAACAGATCTGTGGTTCAAATGTTTCCAAATGGTTTGTGAGCTTCAGTTTCAGGGGTAGACTGTGGTGGTTAATGCTGCTCTTGAATGGTTGTGCTCCTTTCTTCGTAAGCGGTCTCAGAGCAATTGCTTATGTGCTCTCTGAGAGTTCTCTTACCCTGTAGGGTTCTGTCTTGTCATCTGACCTGTTCAACATGTATGTGAGTCTGCTGGGAGGGTCAGTAAATAGAAAAGGACTGCAGTCTGGTGATTATTGTACAAGTAAGCAGAGCAATGGAAGGGTGCTTGGCTAGAAATCAAAATAGATGAAACAGTGAAAGAATCAGGTGTGTCAGGTGTGGAACAATTACCTCACATGTCTTACTGTATTTGGCACTGGTGTGGCCTGAGCTGGAGTACTGTATCTAGTTCTGGGCACCGCACTTTAAGATAAATACGAATAACTTGGAGAGAAACAGGCGGAGAGCCACAAAAATGATAGGTCAGTTTTTCTAAAACTTCTGTGAAGAAAGGTTAAAAGAAACTGGCCATTTTTGGTCTGGAAAAAAGAAGACCAGGGTGGGGGACTCGAAGTCTTCAAATATGTTAAAGGGCTGATGGTAGGAAAGGAAATCATGGACTTAATCTGCAGCAAGGGAGATTTAGGATAGCAGTTAGAAAAAGCTTTCTAGCTATCAAAGGTGGTTACATTTTGCAATAAACTTCCAATGGAGGTTATGGAATCCCCATCATTGGAAATTTATATGAACAGATAGGACAAACATCTGTCAGGGATGGTCTAGGTTTACTTGGTCATGCCTCAGCGCCAGGTGCTGGACTTTATGACCTCTTGAGGTCCCTTGTAGTCCTACATTTCTATAAGTCTGTGATTCTGGTGAAGTTGCTCTATAACTCAGTGGTAATTTTGTTGGTCCTTGAATCTAGGATGTGAGAACAATATTTTCTCATAGCATTAGGAAAGCCATGCTATCAATAAGTAATATACTGCATATCCTTTTACTATCCATGTGAAATTCAGATGTAACAGAATTTGGGAATCTTAAACCCTCTTTTTCTCCTTATAAAATTCCTTAACTGTATTGTTCTGTATTCCGAACTTTTATGTTCAGAAAAATATAAATCCTCCTTATTAGTCTAAATTAAGTGGCTATTTGCTTACATATTTCAGTAGACTTATTCTAAGGTATACGCTTTTGACTCTTCTAAGTGAATGTCAGTGTACAAACTACTATTTACAGTGTTGTAAAACTAGACTTAGCAATTATATTAATGTCCACAAGGTGGTACTCCTGCAGTAACTTTCAATCTGATCATGTAGCAACTCTGAATGTTAACAAGCTGAATTTGAAAATACTACTGTCAAACAGCTATTCCTGTCTTTGAGGCTATATCTAAGTTAAGGTGGAAATGATGAGGTCAGGAAGGCTAATAAATTTATTATGTGGTGGAAAAGTTATTTCTTCTTGCCCAAGAGACAGAAAAACCATTATTATTATTTTTTACAGCATAACACTGGCTTTTCTTTGTCCATTTTGACATAGAATTCTCCTAATCCTTTTCATAGTTCTGTTGTTCTTTGTATGCTGTCCACTTTTGGTTATGAGTCAAGGAACTAGCATTCATAAAGAGATTAAGGAACTTGCTGCAGGCTGATGTTAGTTCAATACATTAAAATAAATCTGTCGTAGAAAATGCCTTGGACACTGACTCACTGATCATCTAACAGTGAATAAAAATGTAGACAATACAATAATGCAAAGAGGCAGATGATGTGAGAGAATGGCAATGACTGTAAACAAAGCAGACAGTTTGGCATAAGTGTTTTTCCTACTTTGATCAAATAGAGCATCCTTTGCAGTTCTGCTTGCCAGAGTGCTGCATCTATATTTTTTCCATCCCCCGCAAAAGCTTTATTCATTTCCTCTCTCTCAAATTATATAGAAAATTGATAATCTAAAGTTCACAGTGACTACCTATGAAGATGAGGCAATCATTACCATTGTAGGCTTTGTAGTTGTTTAATAGTTAAGAATGACTGTAATGGCAAGAACCAGCTTTACAGTGAAATAATGTTCCCCTCATTCTTTAAAAAAACAACAAACAAACAAAAAAAAAACGGTGCTGCTCTCTTTCCCTAACTCACAAGGTCAACACCTCCCCACAGATAATTTCTACCAAAACCACCAATGGCCATATTGGCATTTTGGATCTTACTGCTATTGTAATTGGCACTCTTGACCCAGCTGGCACATTCTAGCCACTGAGTTTGCTAATTCACTGTTCCAACTACAATTGTTCCTATTGGCAGCTCTTACTGGAATTTTGGATAACAATCATCTAAAATTAAGAGCATGTTGTGCCATCTTCTTTACCTGTTGGCATTAGTCTCAGAGCTATGAAACCCAATTACTCATTTTAATCAATTCTTTAGAAATAGAATAACTTCTGGGAACACTATCGTGTTCAAAAACTAAGCAGGTCTTCTCCTAGTTATTTCAGTCTTCGTGACAGCTGATAGAGCCGTAATCATCCTATTTGAATAAACTTGTAGAGTCTGTGAATGATGATGTCTCATATAATTCATTAGGCAGCAGGTTGGGAGGACTGTGGTGACAGTTCTGTGAAGAGAGGGCTCAACCTTCCCCTGCTATTTCTATCTAGATTTTTGAACACCGCATCCAGAAATACTCAGTTTTTGATTGGTTAGGTTCAGCCATTTATAGAGAGCAGAATCATTTGCAAAGTTTGCATCCAGCTTGGATTTCAACCACTTCCATAGTTAGGGCCTGTCACAGTTTTGGGATAACTACCTCTTTTATCTCCTCTGTGGTGTATTCAAGGCATGTCCTCTTAGATATCAGGCCTCTAGCTGTCACCTTTCTCTGGGCAAGGATCCGCAGCCTTCTCTCTTCCTCCTGACCAGTGGCTTATGGTTGCAGCCCCCTTTCACATCACTGTATTAATTCCAGCAGGTCTGACTCAAGTCCAGCCCCTGTGCTATACTTCCTTTCCAAAGACTATGACTAGTGGTTACAAGTAACCAAATAGCTCTTCAAAAGATGATGATGATAATGTATGGACAGACGCTTACAGAGAAAATATATAAAACAATAAACAGATCTAAACTCTTATTTAAACTTAACATATGTCCCACTTCAGTCCTTGTAGGAGTCCCTGGTAAGTTACAAAGTCTTTAAAAACCCTTCTCTAAGGGTTTGCCTATCTTGGTTATCAGGCCATGTCAATTTGTAGCCCCAAAAGCCCCCTCTCAGTTGAAACTCAGCCACTATACTTGCAAAACTGTCTGTCTTCTCTGATCTCTTGAAAACAGGTAAACACTAATTCACTGCTGCTTTCCCCAAGGGCTTGAGCCGTCTGAGCCTGGATATGTGCATAACCACCATCGGGATTTTATATTAATCACCCCCTAGTTATTCCAGATTCCAAGGTAACCACCCATAAAGCCGGAAACACACAAGTACGTACACCACTTACTGATAACAAAAGTCTATGAATATTATAGTGGTCCATATTGTCTAGCTCATCTCAATATAATAATCTTCAAAGTTTTTTATGCTTTCAGTGGCTGGCTCAAACATACAGATACCATTCAAATACATATTAAGATCTGCCTGTGTTTGCATTATCTGTCACGGACTATTTAGCATCATGATACAGGTTTTGGCTTCTCTGTAGTGCCAAATTCCAGTCAAGATGCACTTACACAGTTGTGTTTGTGTAGGTGTTCTATTAGTATTAAAGAGATCAGAAGCTGGATTAGTATAGCTCAAGGAGGTTCAGTTAGCTGGCATTTTTCTTTGGTGACAACATTTGGTGCTTCAGAATCTAAGGTTGCTGTCTCTTCTTTTCATTTAAATAGTTTCTATGTATTAGGGTGGCAAAGATAGGTAGCCTTCAAAATGTGCACAGGATGTAACACAATGTAGTGATATCTCCAGAGACTAAAACTGCTGTTCACCTCACTGAGTGTTAACTCTTAAGTCCAAATATATTAATTTTAAAAATCAACGTTTATTAACTATTTAACTACTAATCAAAGTAGGCAAGAAAGTGTAGGGACAATCACACTATGGAGATCTGCACGATCTATTGTGAGTAGCCTCTTATATCTCCTTAAACTGAATAAGGAGTTTGGGAGATAGTCACTACTTGCTATTTTTCAGTCTGATCCCCATTAGAGATTTTTCAGACTAAAGCTTCCTGATTACTCTTTCTGCTTGTTGCAACTGCTGCAGTTGAGTTACTTTTGTTACTAAGGCATCTGAGGAACTGCAACAGAAGAGTCTGACAGTTTGCCCCTTCTTTCAAGAGATGGATTTTAATATTTGGTACATCAGATTCAGTCCTAGTGTAAGCAACTTGGCTGACTGCTGTTGATCTGAACCTCCCAAGGTCATCCTTAATGTGTGTCACCCTTAATGTGTGTCATGTCTTCATACTTAGGACAGTGGACTGGGTCCTTTTAATTCAAGGACGTGACATTACCATTTTTTCTCACATTTAAAAATTACATTTGTAGTGATTTGACACAACAATTCATGTATCAAAATTAAAATGCTCTAAGAGTTCATTCTACTTTTCCCAGAATGCAGAAATGTTTCTTTTCTGCTTCTCTGTTGAAGGTTTACTACTAAATTTGCCAAAAACTGCCATATTTCAAACTGAGAATTTCAAAAAGTGTGACTGGATTTTTCTGGTCCTTGTACTGAGCGTGAAAGGCCCTTTAATATGCACTTGAATTATGTGAAGTTTAGGGACTTCTGTACCACTCTATTTTTTATCTAGTGTTATGACCCATTTTGGTAACCGTGGGTCAGCTTGCAATTCTGGACTGTCAGGGATGAGAGAGAGCAATCTGGACTGTCTTTCCATCCTGTGTGCAAATGAATTGCATTAGACCACTTCTGTTGCATTGTGTGTTGTGCTCTGCCTTTAATTTTTGCAGCTACTGTACAGAGGAAGAATGTTTCTCCCTTTAGCATTGTCTAAATGCTTCATAATGGTCTCCTTCATATCTTTCAGAACACACAGCCCAACAAATGGTTTCCTTTTTATCATCCCCAACTCTGCGTAAAATGTCAACACATTTGATTTTGAGTTGGTGTATTTGTTTTTTCTTTCATCTTGTTCCAGTTCTTGTGGGCAGATGTCTTGTTCCATCCATGCTAATTTAAAGCTAATTACAACACCTAGATAGATGCCTTGTGAACAATGTTTGCTTAGTTCTTGCATTTCCTGGGGTTTGATTCCGGCCAGAACATGTGTAGGGTCTTTGAAATACTACCGCATATAAGCTTGGGACCACATTTCTCAAAAGCTCAGAAACCTAGGGCATAAAGCTGGTAGTTCTGAACTGAGGCTCAATTAACTGATGATGGTGAGGTCAAAAATCTCATCAAATTTAGGAAAATATATGGCCTTTTAATGAATCTAAGAAAAGTTGGGGCAAGTGGTCAGAGATTAGATTGGCTACCTCCTGGGATGGAGAAAAAATCCCAAGAACAATAAGTAGAGTAATCTTTTTATAGTTCAAACTCTGGTCTACATAGCTTTCAACAATAGCTTTGCTTTTCTAGTAACAAGAGAAGGGATCATGAAAGTGTATGGAATAGAGAAAATAACTATTGGAATTCACTCTGTGAAGTTTCTCATTCTGTGACTATTTTCTCCGAAACCAGTTTAATAGCTGTTTATCTACAAAACTGCTATAATTATTTGTGTTCAACGTAATGAAACAGCATGCTCATTTTCATTCTGTTGCCATTATTGCCAAAATAAAACACATGCTCTCAAAACATAATTCAGATGTTGGTGTCTTGCTAAAACACATCATTTTAAAAAAGTCTGGAACAAGTAACCTGGAATTTCGTAAAATTAATTTCCATACAACAAACTGTTATGTTTGCAGATTCCTATCAGTGGTTTGAGTGCAAGAACATTAGGCATCCTCAGCCCCCAAAAAGCCTATATATAGTTGACAGTATCCGATATGCCGAAATTGGCTCATTCGTGACTAATAAGGCTACGAAGCCTCACAGGAAATTGGGTTGCTACTCAGCAAGACTCTTGAAGGTTTATAAGGGATCAGATCGAGACTAAATTGGCTGAGATGTTTTTCTCTTCTGTTGATCTTAGTAGATCTATAGGAAGGAGGAGAATGCCCTCTTGATCTTTCTCTCTCATATCGCTAAGCCCATATGTATCTTTCCCCTTCCTTGGCCCCACAGATCTCCTGAGATCAGTAGAAGCCTTTTCCCCTTCCTATGGACCTCTTGAGAAGGATGGGGATTAGGTAACAAAGCAGACTTGGGGAAAACTGAGTAGAAGCTTATGGGGGAATCCTCTATGCGCCCTTTCTGTGGGCCCTTTCTCTTCACCATTGACATTCCTCTCTAATGATTACTTTAAATTGTGAGGCCTATCTGTGCAAGAAAAAGGGCTAAAAACTTTTCTAATGTAAGATTGTCTCCATCAGTCTTTTGTCATTCTATACTGTGCTCACAGTAGCTGGCATTCCCTAATGTTTTCACTAAAGAAAACATTAAGAACTTTGCTAATTTGAGTGTAACCAATTAAATATTGGTCTTGGACATTATATCTCTGCTAGGAAAGATCTGTCCCTCTTTTTCCTACAAAGTGTCCCAAGTCAGGGGGAGGGCTCTTGGAATGGTTTGACAGATCTAATTTTAGGTTGCCATAATTAACAAACCCTTTGTCTCATGCACGTGAAATTTTCTCATCTCCAGATCTAAACTATCATTTTTTAGACTAATGTGAGTGTCTGCCTACTCTTACTGAAAAAACTAAAACAACCACACATGTGGCTTGTGATGGAAACTCAGTTGCTACCTTAACTGTGAAGTGACACCTGCGACTCCATAATAGTTGAAGTTCATGCATCTTTAAGAGTGTGGACAAACACTCTATTCCAGGGGTCGGCAACCTTTCAGAAGTGGTATGCCGAGTCTTCATTCATTCCCTCTGATTTAAGGTTTTGTGTGCCAGTAATACATTTTAACGTTTTTAGAAGTTCTCTTTTTATAAGTCTATAATATATAAGTAAACTATTGGTGCATGTAAAGTTAAATAAGGTTTTTTAAATGTTTAAGAAGCTTCATTTAAAATTAAATTAAAATGCAGAGCCCCCCGGGTCGGTGGCCAGGTCCAGGCAGTGTGAGTGCCACTGAAAATCAGCTCGCGTGCCACCTTCGGCACGTATGCCATAGGTTGCCTACCCCTACTCTATTCATAACTTTCTCTCTCACACATGTATATACATATCTTCGAGTTTTAAGTAGGTGGAGATGCTACATGGGTTTTCATGGTTTGCCAAACACTAGTGACCTGTATTTGAACTTGGATCTCAATATTGTTGGCCCAAATATGTCATAGTGGGAAATATCGCACACAAAGACGCTGCAAACACAATCATTAATCTTTATGCACTGTTCAAGTAATTTTTCCTTTTAACAATTTAAGGCATCTAAACTTTAGTATAAAGAAGAAACCAGCTGAAACTGCTAGTTGTCATATTGATGGATTGTTCTTTATATTGCTGTCATCTTTAATTTGTAGATTAACTATTTTCTCAGACAAATATTGGATCTTGCTTTAAATTTAACTCACTTCTGTATGCTCTCCCCTTTCTAATCTATCTACTACATCTTTTATAGATCACATAAAATTACAGGCTCCCAAACACTGTTATTTAAGCTTCCACCTAGCAAAGCCTTTCAGAACTAACCTGCATTTAGAGTTTTAGTGCATCATCCAGCTCAGTGCAAAGTTATGTACCCTTTCTTCCTTTCATCCATTGCGTTCACATGTTACTTTATTTTAGCTACAGGAAACCTAATCAAGAATCTCCTTGCTGGATCTGTCATAAGTGTCAGGATTCCCTGCTCCCAAGCCAGCCCTCTTTGCCAAGACTGGCACTTCCATAATATAAACCATGGTCCTTGATTAAAAGAGCTAGTGGAATATAATGGAAATTGTCTCTTGTGATTAAGATTCAGGATTAGTATTCAGCAAATCTGAGTTCAGTTACTGGCTCTGCTGCAAACTGCTTGTGTGACTTTGGACAAGTCACTTAATTTCTCTGTGTTAATTCTCCTTGTATAGAATTAGTATCTTAATACTTCCTTTTACCACCATTTATCTGTATCTGTGTAACTAGAATATAAGAGAGACAAGGTGAGTGAAGTAATGTATTTTATTGGACCAACTTTGGTTATGGAAAGGGAAAGCTTTCAGGTTACATAGAGCTCTTCTACAGGTCTGGAGAAGAAATTAAGAATGTCCAAGCTAAATACAAAGTGAGGCTGATTAAGCATAAGGAGACTATTTAAAATGAAGGATCATAGAATGTCAGGGTTGGAAGGGACCTCAGGAGGTCATCTAGTCCAACCCCCTGCTCAAAGCAGGACCAGTTCTCAATTAAATCGTCCCAGCCAGGGCTTTGTCAAGCTTGACCTTAAAAACCTCTAAGCAAGGAGATTCTACCACCTCCCTAGGTAATCCATTCCAGTGCTTCACCACTCTGAGTGAAAAAGTTTTTCCTAATATCCAACCTAACCCCCCACTGCAACTGGAGACCATTACTCCTTGTTCTGTCATCAGGTACTGAGAACAGTCTAGATCTATCCTCTTTGGAACCCCTTTCAGTAGTTGAAAGCAGCTATTCCCTCAGCCTCACCTTATAGGTCATATGCTCCAGCCCCCTAATCATTTTTGTTGCCCTCCACTGGACTCTTTCCAGTTTTCCCACATCCTTCTTGTAGTGTGGGGCCCAAAACTGGACACAGAACTCCACATGAGGCCTCACCAAGGTCGAATAGAAGGGAATGATCACATCCCTCGATCTACTGGCAATGTCCTTACTTATACAGCCCAAAATGCCGTTAGCCTTCTTGGGAACAAAGGCACACTGCTGACTCATATCCAGCTTCTGGCCCACTGTAACTCCCAGGTCCTTTTCTGCAGAACTGCTTCCTAACTATTCAGTCCCTAGTCTGTAACAGTGAATGGGTCCTAAGTGCAGGACTCTGCACTTGTCCTTGTTGAACCTCATCGTAGCACCTTTGCAGTTTTAGGACAATGGAGGGTTAGCAGAAAGCAGGTGTGTTATGGTGTTCTAATGGGCCACAAAATCAGTGCCTGTTAAATTCTTGGTTTTTACTATCCAATACAATTAACAAATTAAGTTCCCAGGTTTGTCTTTTGAAGGTGTTCTACAGGTTTCTTTTGAGGATGAGGACTGGGAGGTCAGATGTCAAGAGATCATTTTGTGAAAAGTGCTCACCTATGGGTGATATGTTTTTGTCTTTTATCATTTTTTTTTCTGTGCGAGTTCATTCAAAAGTGTAGTAATTGTCTATCTGGTTTAACCCACACAGTTGTAATTAGTGCATTTGATAAACTGGCTGAGGGACATTTGTAGAACCCATGGATCTTGAAAGCTCTTTGGAGCACACACTATGTGACCGTACAGTGCCTAGTATAATGGTGCCCTGATCTCAGATGGAACTTTTACGTGGAACTGTAATATCAATAACTAAATAGTCGACAGTGACTATGGCACACATTACTGGCAGTAGGCGAAATGAAGGCTGTTCATATGCGAAGTCCATGGTGTTCAAAAATATAAAGTCATATCTACAATTGCTTTCAGTCACTTTTTGTTTTATTTTAAAATTGCAAGAATAGAATGTGCATTATTAGTTTTGTGCTTTAAGGTGTTTTTTTTTTTTTTTTTTAAAAAGTCTGAAAAAAGAAACCATGGAATCATTATGCATGCTCTCTAAAACTCAGCTATTCATCTCTGAGGTGCACAGGTCAAACTGCAGGCCGAATCAGCAGAAAAAGATACATTCCCTTCTGAAGCAATCACTTTGACTACTGGCAAAGGAAAAACTGTGATTGCTTTCTCTCCAGCAAAAGACAGCTATTTTCTTTAGTAGTAAGATTAGAAATAAAAGTAACTCTATAAGTAGCCAATCATTATTTTATCATTTGATATTAACTATAATAATGTTAGTCATGATGGAAAAAATGTGATATTAATGTGGATTTCATATGCACTGCTCTCAGAATTCGATTGTAATTTACCATTTTATTAACGTTCAATTATTTTAAAGTGTTGCTGAATTAAGAAGATCCACTTAGCCTTAATCACTACTCACCTCACTTTACAGCAATGGCATCTTTTGCTTATGAAAATTCTCTGCAGTAGAATGGTGTAGTTAACAAGAGATTACAAACATGTAAGCAAAACCACTCAATTCATCCAAAAAATTTTGAAAATATGGTCAAGTTCTCTGATAGTGGTTTTGGAGGGAGTACCTGGGGTTGCAACTGTGATTAATCAATAAGGGATTCTTGGAGGTTCTTGGGGTTTAGATGGTCACTAGAATTGGTCAACAAAGACTGAGCGGAGGAGTCAAGCAACATCAAGGCAGAATGAAGCTATTTTTTCATTCCCGTTCATCAGCTCACCCACTCTTTCATTCCAGAAAAGGGTTTAGGTTTGGGCAGGGCCGGTGCAAGGATATTTTGCGCCCTAGGCGAAACTTCCATCTTGCGCCCCCCCCCCCCTCCAAATCACATACATTATACACAATACACGTCACAAATAACATGTATAATTTAGAATTTTTTCTTGCGCTTTAAGTTAGCAAATTTAGAAACAAGTTCCTCCAAGTCAATCTGTGAGTAATTCATGTTCTAGTGACAAGGTTAGGAAGCCCCAACACATTGTCGCAACATTGATAGTTCGCATAATGTTTTTATCAACTTGAGCTTCGAAAGCTTCGTCACCACGGCCACAGAACCGGAGAGTCGAAGAGGATGCGAAGAGCAATAGACTGTGTTAGACACTATGCTGTCACTTATGTTTCCCATATGAAGTTCAAACATCTTTTGTGATGAACTCCCTTGACCGTCTTGCAATAGCTTTGCGAATTCACTGCACAGTCAAACAATATCTTTGAGTCACTATGTGCAAGCTTTCTCCAATTCAAGCAATGTTTCATAATTGCTTGGGTGTTGTATTTTGCAACTGAAACCATGTATGAAGCCATAATATTGAATAATTTCCACTCAATGCTGAATCTTTCTTCAACCGAATGTATTTGCGTGTCAATGACTGCAAAGTAAAGTTCACTTTGAAATTTTCTTTCGAGCATAATTAAGTTCGTCATCTGCTCATATGTGAACGCTTCCTCTCTTTCAATACGGATGGATTGTCAAAAAAGTGCAGTACATCCAAACTCCTCGCAAGTTCACCTGCATCTACCAAGTTTTTCAAAGCTATGTCACTTTCGGCCCATAAGAAACTTCTGGTTTCTCAGTTATTAATGGCATACATATATCAAATTCTTTGCCTTGAATTGTTTGCTAGTTAGTATCTCAACAATAGTCATACCACAAACAAGAGAAACGGAAACTTGAAACTAGAAATGGTTTTGTAAGAGCCTTTGCGTCAACTCGTGATGTATTCCAGATGACCTGTCAGAGTATTCATTCATAGATGTCTACCAAGCATCATAGATTCCCAATGAAGCAGGATGGAAAAGCTCCCCCAAGAAACTAAGACATGATGGCTGATACATAAACAGACACCTGTCCCCACACCACTACCTCATAACATGCCAATTTGCTCAGGACAGAACATCATAGAGAATACTATGCATTCATGGTCTCTACACTGCCAAGCAACAGCATGACAAACTAACCTAACCATCATCCAACCTTTTTGACTGCTTCGGCACTGTGATCGGTACGGTGCCAGACTGATCCCGGTGATGATGCACTAACAACATTACAAACGAGCAAGGTGCTGACCTAGTAGTCCGTGCTGAGACTGCTGTCCTGCACCAAGTGGAACACAGCCTCCATGAGGAGAAACTCAAACAAATATCACCTCTTCTGCATGATTCCCCCAAGCATTCTTCAGGCAGCTCTATGGGGCACTCAAGCCTTAGCCTGCGTTCAGTGAAAAACACAACAGCAGGCTAAAATCAGACAGGCGCCAGAGGACTTAGGGGGCCTTGGGCAAAGCAAAATCGGGGCCTTCCATAAAACATTTGCAACTATAGTAACAAATATTAGGAAATGTAAAAAATAACTAGTGAAATACATTCAAAATTAATTTGTAATAATTTGAAAATAACTAAATACATATTTAAAAACATTAAAAGTGTAATGTATGTATGCATTTGCAATTACATAGGGGCAGTTGCTGGGTGATTGTGAATGTTTACCAATGGGCTGGTGGGGAGCTGGCTCTTGGGTCAGGATCCAGCTCACAGGGCGGGCTCAGGATGGGGAGATAGGGTCAGGGTGTCCAGCTCAGAGGGGCTGGACTCGGAGCTGGAGGTCAGGCTTGGATGGTCAGGTGTTTCCAGCTCAAAGACTGACCGGAGCTGGGCGGCATTGTGGGATGAGGATGAGGTTCCAGTGCAGAAGACTGGGCTCAGATGTGGGTCAGGCTGTGGGGGATGGGGTCAGGGGGATGCCTGGGCACTGGCAGCTCACTCTGCAGGCGCTGTTCTCTCCAGCCTCCAGGCACAAGGGAGCAGAGCAGGAACAGCCAAGGACCAGCAGACACAGGCACCTGAGGCCGACATGTAGGAGGCACTTGCTTACCTTGCCCAATGCATGAGCGTTGGTCCTCTTTCTTCCTCCGCTCCACTGCTGATCTCCACTGCTCCACTCTGAGCCCCGGGGGCGTCCTGGCTGCTGGCCGCCGCGGGGCCCTACCCCGGGGTGCCTGGGCTGCCGCCGCCACGGGGGCTCGCTGACCCCGGGGCGCCCTGCCCGCGTGGGCGCCCTGACCCGGGGCGCCCTAGGCTGCCAGGCCGCCGCGGGCTCGCTGACCCGGGGCCCATGGCGCGGGCCGCGCCGCGGCTCCCTGACCTGGGCTCCCTGCGGCTGCAGGTGGCAGCTCCCTGACCCCGGGTGCGCCCTGGGCTGCCGGGCTCCATGGGTGCGCACTGACCCCGGGGACGCCCTGGGCTGCGGCAGCTCAGACTACCTATCCAGCAGCGGCCGCTGCAGCCAATTTAAAAATTTTTGGGGGCGCCCGCTTTTTGTGCCCCCAATCTTGGCCCTAGCAACCGCCTAGTTCGCTTAAATGGTTGCACTGGCCTGGGTTTGGGTCCTGTGTGCTTAAGTATTTTTATTAGCTACAACACTATTTTTCCAGAGTTCATAAGTAAGTCGATGAGGTTTTCTTCTCCCATTGTGTTGCATCTTTAGCTGCATACCTCCCACCCCCTTTTTTTTTTTTTTTTTTTTTAAATAACCCAGAAAAATTCTGGATTTGATGAGAAATGACAATCTTTTGGATAAAACATTGTCTTGGTATTCAGGACATCTGCATTAGGTTTCTGACTCACAAATTTCTGTGTAACAATGGTCAAGTCACTTAATCTCTCTGTATCTTAGGTTTCATCTTCTGAAAAAATGAAGATAATACTTTCTTTCCTCGTTAGAGCCTGATGAGGATTAATCCATGTACTGTTTATGAGATGCTCAGATACTGTAGTGGTGATAGGTAAGACTGCAGCTTCTAGATCTTTTGGAACAATTGTGTGGGCTCTTCCAAGTAGATAGCAGTTTGGTCAAATATTTGGTGCTAATACAGGCATTCGACTGTACTAATGATTGACATCATATCTGTGATAGGTAGTACAGACACCACACGGCAGTGGACACTGAAGAGTTAATGACGAGAGTAATCACTTCCCCAGCTATGGCTGAATGGCTGGTTGGTAATGGCTGGGATAAAAAACTGAAATGCAGGCAGAGCTGGGTGGGTGCTAGATAGGCTGAATTCCATCATAGAGAAGCTCCAAAGCATCAGATGGGGGAAGTTGCCTTGGAAAAAGGATCCAGGGATGCTTACCATCCAGAAGACGAGTGCAAGGGCCAGAGGTAGGGAGCAGCCCAGGAAGGCAACCGGAGATCTAAGCAAACAGACTCTGATTACGCAACTCAGGGTCCCTGGGTGCCATGTCCCCTAAAGACCTGACATTCCAATACTTCTGCAAACAGCTTGGGCCCGTCTGCACGTGCAGACTCCTTCCTTGCTGGTGTGACCTCACACAGTTTTGTCTCAGTACTAGACAGGACAAAACCATAGAAAAATAAGACTATTTGGCTAAAAACTCTTTGAATGGCTTGACTAGAGCCAGAGTGGAGTGTGGGACTGCCCCCTCCACCCTCCAGTATCCCCACCACAGCGATGGAGGTAGAGACTCCTGAAAGTGCAGATTCAGAGTAGCAGCCCTAACATAAGACATCTGGGCTTAATTTTTGATACTGCTTTAATTTTCTTTGCTTCTCCCAGATGAAGGAAAGGAGAGGGATATCAGACCCCAGGACTAGCTATTGGAGGCCAATCACAGGATCCCTAGAACCTTGTGATGAGACCCCTTACTACGCTGAAAGGGAAAGGACTTAAATGACCCAGCTGCAGGGCTCAGGCCATAAAGAGAGGCTGACGACTACAGACCACATTTCTAAATTGACACAAAGGGAACCTGAGGCAAGGCTGCTGTTTCCAAATGCCTAGTCACCAGGGAGTGCATTAAAGGGTGAGAGACCCAGTGACAATTACCTATAATAAACATTTGCTTCTTTTGGAGTTTCGCAGTGAGGTTGGAAGGAGAAAGTTACTTCCTTTTTCCTGCAGTCATAATGTCTGCAGAACCCTTAGGAATTCAACGGGCATTTTGCGTGCAGACGAATTGTAGAATAGAATGTGGAATGTGTATCCCATACCAGAATATATCTTTGTACAAACTGTTTTGACACAGGCACAGTAGCAAAAGGACAGACACATGGATGGATTTTAAGCTTCAGGGCACAACTTGTATTAAACTTAAACACAGTGAAGAAGAACTACTCACCCATCACCCCCATACTCTCCTATACCAGGTATTTGATAGGTCCCAGAGTGGCAGTTATAGGCCTCTTACCATATAATCCATAACTCAGGGTAGGCTCTCCTTAGCCCTACCCACCATGATGCATCTTGCTCTGGGTCTTACAACCCAGTCCCATGAAGGGGACAGAGGATGCAGAAGGATGTGTGGACCTCTTTCCACAAAGTCTCACTCTATCCCGTGAGCGCAAGGTCCATTGTCAAAACCCTACGTCTTTTACTTCTGGGAGCCATTGATTTTATCATTTTAACTGCACTGGAAACCCACCACAAGTTGCAAAAATTTAACAACTTAGCCAAGTACCTCATTTAGGTACTAAATGCATTCCTACATAAAACACTGTGGCTTGAAGAGGCTATGAGGAAGGAAAAAAACCACCGGTCTTCTGCCATTTGGCCCATGGGGGAGAAAAATCCATCCTGACCCATAAACAGGCAATCTGCTAGACTTGTAGCATATGTCAGGCTGGATTTCCATACCTAGATCAGGGTGGGTAGAGTGGGGATGCTGAAAGAGGCTGCATGTGGCCCCTGCACTAGGTTAAATCCTGGAAGCTGAAAAATGCTGGCCAATCAGCACTGCTCGCCAACCCCCCCAACAACTAGCCAATGCATGCCTGAGACTCCAAGTGATGGGGGAGGAGCTACCTGGTGTTCCCTCAGTGACTGTTTCCCTCCCTCACTGGTGGAGCTGTCCACTTACACCACCAGTCCCATAAAGTTCCCCTCCCTGTTGAAGTGGGCAGATGTCATTTCTCTTTGTTAAAAGTAGGTAAGTACAAGCCATACACTTTGGAACCAGCTCCTAACTCCCACACAGCTAAAGTTGTTCTTACTTGGAAGTTGGGATAAAATCTATCTTAAATTGAAATTGATAATAGTGTTTTCTGGCAGATATCAAAGTCTTGATATGTTAGATCAAGCCACCAACTTATTCACTGAATCCATTGTAGTTTTACTTTAGCTCAGTCTTTTTTATTATTACAATATGAATAGAATGGTTTATAATTATTTATTGTCAAGTACAAAGACAACATACTATATTTATAACATGTACTATATTCTGTAAACTGACTCTGGAAAGGGCCTAGGAGTCATTACAGGCAACCAGCTGAATACAAGCTCACGGTTCAATGCTGTGGCTAAAAGGGCCAACAAAATAGTTGGCTATATTAGTACAAGAAACTGGATTAACAATTGAAATAAAACATAATGATAGATAACCATTGTAACAGAGATTGCCCAATTGATGTGGTAAATTCTCTAACATTGGGAATATTCAAGTCAAGATGGAATGTTATCTTGAAATATAAACTCCTGAAGTTATGGGCTTGAAACAGGAACCAAAGGGTGAAATCCTGTGGTCTGTTTTGTGCAGTAGGTCAGACTTGGTGATCATAACAGTCCCTTCTGGTCTTAAAGTCATCATCTTCATTTCAAGCAATTTGGAAAAATATAAATCGGTCCTTATTTCCCTGTATTTTATTTCTTAGTTTTAAAACAGCAGCGCAGTAGAAAATCAAAGCATAATACAGTCCAGTACTTGTAAAGCACTTTATGCATTTATGCATAGCTCAAAAATAGGGTCTGTTGAAATCTATTTACTTTGTGGAATAGACTTACAATCTTACTGTAGTTTAAGAATAAAATTGGTTTTGTCCTAGTATAATTTGAAAGCAACCACTTAAATAAAAAACCTTTTTCTAAATTGTCTGGTTCTGGTTACATAACTTTTAGCGGCATTGACTGTAGCAGACTCTTGCTATAAAATTATTGAACATTAGTTTTAATGGTATTTGTCTCTTTATATTATATGCCCAGTGAAATCATTGAGATCATCTGTTATTTTACAAGTATAGTTGCTGCTCCCCTTAAAACTCATCCAACTATAACTTTGCTAAATAAAGACATGAAAAGCAAGCATTTGACTGCAGTAGTACTGTAATTATCACATGAACATACAGCAAATGTTATTAGTAATCGGATATTGAGCAGGCAGTCTTATCATATGCACTGTATGAAAGAAAAAGCATGACAAGGAAGTTGATCACTAGCCCTCAAAAGGTGAAGAAATTTAGTTTACAACATCGAGTCCTATTATGTGTTTTCTGTTTAGATTAATGCTCAGACTGTCTATAGTGGGTGTAGATTGGAGGTGGAACACTTAGATAGGATATCTTAACAACAAAATCTGAGATGTATACTAGTTTATTGATTTGTTAACCAACTGCCTGAGTCAAAGCACTGCGAAGTGAACACAGAGAAAAAACTAGCCAGCTCCATTAGTAGCCAGTTTCAAATTGTTATTGCTGTTTTAATCTGTGTTTTGCTACTTCCTCATTGCCAAAATATATATGTTGAAAACACATGGCTTAAAGTAGCTGTAAAACTGTTTATGCCATAATCTTATCACAAGTTTTCAAAATGGAATATGATTCTAATTCAGTTATTTAAACAGAAATGAAAATCTATCCTTAAAATTTGTTAGAAAAACTTTTCAATAAATATGAAACCTCTGGCATACTTTATTAAACTAGTTACATTCCATCAGTGCTGTGATGTTGTTTTCCATCCACAGTTTCAGTGAGAGCAACATCTGGCTCTTTTCCCGTAATCAATATAATCTCTTAAGAGTCTCCATTTCAAAATCAGCTGCAGAAAGCATCAATTACAGGTTTGCAGATTTGATAGATTTTATAAGAAGCAATTATGTCATTAACAAATTATCCAGTTATCAAGCCAACTCATTGAGATAATAAGGGAAAAACTCAATGCTGATTATTGTATAGAGAAAGAGAGACTAATATGATGTGAAGAACATTTTGTTAATTTAAGTGAATCTTATAGAATTAACCTTTAGAACTATAGTGCCGTTAGGACTAAATGCAATCTGTGTTTCCAATCACTTAATACAAATGATAGAAAATGAGAAGTAGTGTAATTAATTATGTTTACTGTCCCACAAATGAGCCAAAGAAGAAAGCTCATCTCTGAATCTCTCTAACTTTTTAGTCCATATATTCTTCCTCACTTTTTTTAAAGAAACCTTCTCTTAGCATTAAGATGCTGATAACTCTTAAGACATTACCTTCACAGCTGGATAAACAGAAAAGTTCTGTTGTGTGTATTTCCTATTATACTTGTGGGGCGGTGTCTCTCACTGTGATGGATGACTATTTAATATTTGGTCTTTCTGCTAGGCTTCTTTGTTTATCCTTCTGAAACAGGAAGTTTTTTTTCCTGCTCTGGGAGGGGGGCTATTGATGGCACACAGACACTAATGGGTAAAACAATATTATTGATGCAAAAGCACGTTTGAGGTAATATTTAGTGTGCCTTTCTTTACATTGTGGCAAATGTAGTGTGTATTTTCATCTCTTCAGACTGTGGACTGCTAATTGTGCAAAACTATTTGTAATGCTGCTGTAAAGCGGGACCAAATCTATCCAGAGTAATTAGGATAAATAGTTCCATAAATGAAGATCTTATTGCAGCTCTTATTCCAAGAAGGTTTTAAAAGCTGTGAAATAATGTGTGACACAACTTTTTATAAGAGCCATGGCCTGAATATTGAGTCTTGTTCAACTCATAAGCTGAATTAGATAGATTTGTGGAGGATAGGTGTATCATTAGCTATTAGCCGGGATGGGCAGGGATGGTGTCCCTAGCCTCTGTTTGCCAGAAGCTGGGAATGGGTGATAGCGGATGGGTCACTTGATGATTGCCTGTTCTGGTCATTCCCTGTGGGGCATCTGGTATTGGCCACTGTTGGAAGATAGGATACTGGGCTAGAGATGGACATTTGGTCTGACCCTGCATAGCTGTCCTTATGTTCTTAAAATGCTAGTTAGTTACAAATCAAAATATACATTAAGATCTAGATGGTGTACCTTGGAAAGCAAGAGCCATAGAGAAACCAAGGCTCGCCTGCCTTACTTACATTAATGAGTACTTTTACTACACAAACAGTCCTATTGATGTAATGAGGTTTCAGTTTGATTTCTTGCATAATAGGGTACTAAGCAATGAGTAGAGGAGGCAGAATTTAACTCAGATTAGTAGTACATTCACAGGCAGAGATTAAGGGAAAATGTTCCCATCACTAATGCTAATAAAATATCTGCTTAGACATCAAGGGGAGAATATACTCTGTTTATATTATTTTATCTTAAAGTACTACTTCAGAAAAAAAAATGTTCCTTGGAAAAGAGCTACCACAGTGGCAATGCTTCATTGCAGCTTTCTAGTGCAACATCCCACATTCCGTTCTCTAATGCATGCAGCCATTTTATATATAATATAATATATTCATATTCCATACTGGGAGAGAGGAAGTCAGCATTTCAAAAATTTCATCTTTTGTGGATGAGCAGAACATGACCTTATTTCCACTAGTGCTTGCTGCCTGCAATCTTGAGATATTTATCTCATGAGACATGCACCAGATCCTAATAATAATTCTTATTCAAGAGAAAAGGGTGGGGGAAAAGAGGGAGGGACATTCCAAATCCTCCTCCTAGTAAGTCCTGAGAGAAAATTCATTTCCAGTCTCAGATTGGGGTGTGTGTGTGCAAGACTCAACATAGTGAACATATACAATATATCCCTCAATTTGGTGTACACGCTCTCAGCTTCTTCCCTGCTCTTCCCCATGTACCTTTTTTTTGAATTAGGGAAAGGATTTCTCAGATTTTAACTAACAGTATGGTTTGGTGAATAAGGTATCCAAAATATCCAGGTGTGGAGTTTAGTTCTCTACATTCCTTTTCCATATAAATTCTGCCATCCGGAAATGCCCTAAAAGCTAGAGGTAAAAGTATGTCTTCACTGCAAAGTTATCCCTGGTGATCGGCTCTTGAGTCTGAGCAGCAAGGTTAGCTGAGTCTAGGTGTGAGCTGCCACACTACAAAACCATCTCAGAATTACCAGGTCCTCACTGCTGCTGTACGCCCCCATGTGTGTTGCTAGGATTTCTGGGTGCAGTCCTATGGTTCTTTGTGCGACAGTAAACTGAACTCCTCTTGTTTCTTTCCCATTGCATTGTCAGAAAACTTGTCTGCTCTTTGGACATATAGAGTGAATTGTGGAAAGGTACTGGAAGACTGAGCACTCGAGTGATTTAGCAAGTGTGTTTACTGCAAAGTGGATGGGTTACCACCCAGAATTAAAGTGGAACTGGGGCTCGATACCATACCCAGAGCTGACCCAGGTTGGGTGTGGACATGCGGGGGAGGGCATTGGAGGGAACAATTTGGTAACAGGCCAAGCTAACTCCGCAGTGAATACATACCCTAAATGAATACTGCTGTTAGTTACTTAGTCATGTATTTTTCCTCCCTGATATTTGATTTTCAAATTTAAAATAATTAACTTGTATTTTGTGACCAGTGTTACAGGTTCTTCCAAATTGAGTATACACTACGATAATATGTAGTTAAGATTACCTATATTTATATAATCTTTAAGAATATTAAGGTTGTTTAATCCTTATGAGTGACATCAATATGGACCCAATTAGCACAGTTTGCAGCCACTTCATAATTCAAAAGTGTATGATCATTCAGCTGGAAGCACATTTGACAGAAACTGCATAGTCATGAAGGTGAAAGCTTGCAAGATCACCCACTAGGATGGAGAAGCTGTCATTCTTTCATCAATGCTGTTGAATACTAATGTCAAGGTCAGAATAGTGTAATTTTATGCTGCCAAAATATTGTTGGAACTGATACACTAGTAGATGCTCAAGAAAGTAAGGAAATAAAAGTATTTAATAAACTTTGATATGGCAGTTATAAAGTTTGTGGATTGTCTCATATAATGTATTAATCTGTGTGTTCTAATAAGACAGTACATTCATTTTTACATATATTACCTAATTCTGAGATTTGCCATCTGTTTTTAAAATACACGCATTTATAATGAAGAAGCTTAAATATTCCCCCTGCATAACAGTTGTTGTTTTCAGAAGTATCAAGATAATGCTGGAATTTTGCACATAAGCTATTTTTAATACAAATGTAAATGACTTTAAGGGTTTATAAACAATGGCACAAAAATACGTATGATTTTTTCCCCTCTTATACAGAGTGAAATCCACTGTTAGAATTAGGGTCCTTGTATTGAATTGACACAAACCCCAAAGTGATGACTTCTGTATCTTAATTTATTTCCACATGTTCACTAATATTATCACCATTTTCTATGGATGAAAGTTTTTTTGCAGATTTTCAAGATAATAAAAATAAGTGTGTTTTAAGCAGGATTTAATTATTTTGACAGTACAGGTAAGTATCTGAAGTTACCTTTAAGTGGAAGATATTTTCAAAAGCATCTGAGGTATTTAAGAACATAATTCCTATTGAAAATCAATGGGACTTGTGCTCCCAGATCCTTCATTTGAAGGATTTAAAAAACTCCCTTGTCTGTTTTAGTGGAGGGTGAGCTTTTTTTTTCAACATAGTATCTTCTTAATGTAATGCCAATGATGTTAGATTTCCGTATTCAGCTAGATAGACGTGGCCCAAAATCAAATCAATTAAATCTATATTACTGATGATCCAACAGTAGTTAAGATCTTAGTAATAAGAATTCCATTGTGAGTTTGGTTACCCAAGTTTCCTCCTAAATACTGAAATTCTTGAATAACAAAATGAAACAACCTGATAGTTTTATATAAGCTAAAATCGGTAAGTGCCTTTTTTGAGTTCATTTTTTTTGAAAAAGATTTTTTGATTTTGATTGATTTTTTACATTACACGAATATGTCAATGAACAGTGGCAAGCAATACCTCAGTAGGATTGTTTTTCATATTCCAGATACAGCTTTGAAAGATGTCTAAAATAACATGTTTGCAGTAAAAATATACATGGCCGGGTGAACTTTCCTGGTCTTTTCTTGCGCCTCAGTAATTCTAAAACAGAAACTGAAGTCTTTGTTCTCGTGAACTAGACATCTTTTAAAATATATTTATTAAAATGAAATATTCAAAGATTCCAAAGTTATCATAAACATATGGAGAATGAATCCTTTCCTTCTTGTGCATGGTTACCTTTCATTCATATTAATGGGGGTTAGGAACATGCTTCAAGCAGAGAAGACCCTGTCATTTTTAAAACCTATCTAGTGAGTATTTGGCTTGGTTGAGTTTATGTTGTCTATTTACTACACTGTTGAAAGACTAGGTGTTAGGAGAAAAAAATATTTTTGCATTCAACTTCTTTTTATTAACGTAATTGGTTTTGAATGGTCTAAAAATGCACTCATTCGGAATTATTTTGAGGAGAGGATATGGACCTTACTAATATTTTAAGAGGCCTAATTGTGTGGTACATTAATCGCTAACATTTTGTATGCAACAGGATGTCACTGCTTGTTACATATCGTGTGTTTCTTTTTTTGTAAGGTAACCGCAAGGGAAACATCAAGTTTATAGAAAACTTTGATGAGGGTGTTGATGATCTAATTTAAAAAGTAGATGTTGCTTGATTCAGTTTGAAAAACATTTACCTTTGGGTCTGAAGGCCAAAAGTTCAAATCAACTTTCAGAAAACTCGTATAAGAATTTCCACTATGAATAATGATTAATAAAATACTTGCACAGATTTTGATTTCATTTTAGACGTGAAACTTAAGTTCCTATTGCCTGCACGTAGTTACTGTTCCTGAGGAAAAAGTAGTGTATTAGCCTCATTGCCCTGATTATATATTTGTAATAAAATGTCCAGGTTAACAACTCAGTAAGAGATGGGGCCTCTTTCCAAAGTAGCTTGGATGCTTAAAGAGCTGGTTAGCCAAAGATATCTGTAACACTGTATGATTTTACTTTGGCTTGAAATAAATACACAAACCACGCTTTTATTAAAACAATTACCATATTTATGATTCTGGATAGCAGCCTCTTCACATTTTTTTATTCTTGTGTGACTTTTGGTGTCTGAGTTCAGATTCATCAAGTCCTAATGTGGACAAGTAGCTGGAAGACAACTGACTCCTGTGATTCAAGTCTTAAGCTTTTGTCTTGAATCCTAAGGCTTGAGAAATATATGTTGACATGTTAGTGGAATTGTAAGTATTGGGTGGGCATCAAAGTAATTGTCAGTGACAGACATGCTTTTAGAAAGGCAAATTCTCACATGATTTGTGTGAGGCAGCCTCAGAAGGATATCATAGTAACAGCCAGCACATAAGCATGCAATGTTGCTTTCAAATACTCTACATGTTCCAAGTGTTAAAATGAGTTTGTGGAAACGACATTGATGATTGAAAAGGCTTTGCTCATGCAAATTATAATGGATTTTGTATACCTGTCTTTTCAATTCAAAAACATCTGTTGGAGCCATATAACTGTTTTACATCTGTAAATTGCTCATATACTAAAATTAAGCAGTAATGATGTGAAAAAGTTGTCCCAGGCTGTGAGGTCTTTTTAACCTAAAGATCTGTTATACTGTTGCTAGCTAATAAGTGGTCTTAGTCTAGCAGGACCAAACATCATGGGGTTCTTTATTGTAATGGTGAAATATAAATTGAACCTTTTTCAGGCTAAAAACAATGTAGTATAAACCAGTAGTCCCATACATCAAAAATTAACAGGCTGAAAATGGTATTTAAGTACTGAGTAGCTGGATCCTGTCTGGAAATCTGGTGTCATGTGAATAATGGTGTATGTCTTCTATGTAGATACTATATACTTGTTTCTCTGTCCCCTACTCCTCCCTGTCCCACAATTCAGCTCATAACCCAAGAACTTTGCTCCTTTTATTTTGGGCAATACAGTTGTCTCAAAACAAGCAAGCAACCAACCAAACAAAAAAATCTGGCAAATGGTACTATAAACAGCCACAACTTTTGGTAATGTCAAGCTATGAGGACCTGCAAACTTGACGACAAGTTAACGTTGACTGTTAAACAAAGCAATCTAACTACAGTGCAATGCAAGTTAATTCTAACATGAACAAGAAATGAAATGGTAGACTTCCAGTAAGTGGAGAAGAAACAGTTAATGAAGGGATGGTATTGTGTGCTAGTGCCCATAGATCTATTATGGTACTCTCTCTTCAGGTCCATGCTCACCTCCCTTCCTGTAATATTTTTTGTATGATGTCAGAATTAATATTGGTCAGGAAGGGAGTAAACTAAATGCTTTTCTGTGCAGTATGGACATGGGTAAATGTATGCAGTGAGACACATGCATAAGATATAAATGGTCTAAGTCCTTAAAGGTTCCACGATCCAATGTTTTTATGTAATTACAATAGCTTGGCTCTGTGAATGAAGTATTTGTAGAGAACTCTAGTTAGAATTCTGTTCATACACATTAATGGCTAAAAATATGCTCATGAAATATAAGTCACCCGTAGTGGTGTGTGGCTGATAGTGCACCCACATTTAGTGTGTGTGTTAGATGGAGATATGCTTTTGGGTGTGTGTATTTAATTTGTGTGAAAAGATACTCAGTTTAGAAAGTCCATAGACCTTCATTTCACACACACACACACATCATATTTTAATATGCATTCACAAAACCATTCCTTGTGGGCAGGGGTGGAAATATATATTATAAATACAGTTGTTACTCCCTTTCTAGAGATAAGCTTTACGTTTCAAGTTAAACTTTTAAAGAATTTATTCTCTATCTAGCCTTTCTGAATGACTAAACTGGTCACAAATTACAACTTGGATGCATAGGTGACTTTTTGGCATAGTACACCTGATAGCGGTTGTTTATATATAGAATATCTCTGATCAATCTCTGACACTTATTACTTGCTTCCTGCTGCTTGGAAATGTGTACTGTAATAGCATTTGTATATATTCTGTTCCCTTAAGGTTTCAGGTTTCTTTCATAAGAGTACAGAAAATTAGAAGAAAAATCATAGACATTGTAACAGAAAAATATAAAACTAGCAATTTGTATCCTGTTCTAAACAGACCTCAGTATGTGTGTGCATAGGGGTCCCATAGTTGCCTTTAAAATGTTTTTGCAAACTATGAAAAGGCAGTAAAAATGATGTTGCTTACAAGGTATTTTTTCTAATCTTGACTAAATATTACATTTGAAAACTTAACTGCCTTAGTTATTTCTAGGTCTGTCAATTAATCACAGTTAGCTCATGTGATTAACTCAAAAAAATTAATTGCAATTTAAAAAATGAATCATGATTAATCCACTGTTAAACAATAGAATACCAATTGAAATTTATTAAATATTTTTGGATGTTTTTCTACATTTTCAAATATATTTATTTCTATTACAACACAGAATGCAAAGTGCACATTTATAAACTCATTTCATATTTTTATTACAAATATTTGCATTCTAAAAATGATAAAAAAAAATAGTATTTTACAATTCACCTAATACAAGAACTGTAGTGCAATCTCTATCATGAAAGTTGAACTTACAAATATAGAATTATGTACAAAAAAAGAGGATTCAAAAATGAAACAATGTAAAACTTTAAAGCAGTGGTTCCCAATGCGGTACCTGCGGGTGCCATGGCGCCCGCCGGGGCATATATCTGCTCCCGCGTACTAGCTGGCAGACAAGCATCTACCGAAATTCTGCCAAAAAGCAGCAACATCAAGAGGCATCACAACCAAAAGGCAGCAGCAAGAGGCATTGCCACCGAAATGCTGCTGATTTTCTTGATGTTGCTGCTTCTCGGTATTTCGGCAGATGCTTGTCCATTGGCCGTGGTCCTTGGTAGCTCGTCGTCCGGTGCCCACCAGACGAAAAAGGTTGGGAACCACTGCTTTAGAGCCTACATGTCCACTCAGTCCTACTTCAGCCAGTCGCTCAGACAAACAAGTTTGATTACAATTTGCAGGAGATAATGCAGCCTGCTTCTTGTTTACAATGTCACCTGAAAGTGAGAACAGGCATTCTCATGGCACTATTGTAGCCAACCTTACAAGATATTTACGTGCCAGATGTACTGAAGATTCATATGTCCCTTCATACTTCAACCACCATTCCAGAGGACAGGCATCCATGCTGATGATGGATTCTACTCAATAGTGATCCAAAGGAGTGCAGGCTAATGCATGTTGATTTTCATCAACTGAGTCAGATGCCACCAGCAGAAGGTTGATTTTCCTTTTTGGCGGTTTGGGTTCTGTAGTTTCTGCATTGGAGTGTGGCTCTTTTAAGACTTCTGAAAGCATGCTCCACACCTCGTCTCACTACGATTTGGAAGGCACTTCAGATTCTTAAACCTTGAGTCGAGTGCTGTAGCTATCTTTAGAATCTCACATTGGTACCTCTTTGCATTTTGTCAAATTTTCAGTGAAAGTGTTCTTAAAGCAAACAATATGCTAGGTAATCATCTAAGACTGCTCTAACATGAAATATGTGGCAGAATGCTGGTAAAACACAGAGCAGGAGACATACAATCTCTCCCATGGAATTCAGTCAAAACAATTAAATTAAATTAAAAAAAAAAGCATTAACGGATATCATCAGCATGGAAGCATGTCCTCTGGAATGGTGGACGAAGCATGAAGGGACATACAAATGTTTAGCATATCAGGCACATAAATACCTTGCAAAGCCAGCTACAAAAGTGCCATGCAAATGTCTATTCTCACTTTCATGTGACATTATAAATAAGAAGTAGGTAGCAGTATCTCCCTTAAATGTAAATAAACTTGTTTGTCTTAGGGATTGGCTGAACAGGAAGTAGGACTGAGTGGACCTGTAGGCACTAAAGCTTTACCTTGTTTTGTTTTTGAGTGCAGTTATGTAACAAAAAATTCTACATTTGTAAGTTACTTTCATGACAAAGATTGCGCTACAGTACTTGTATGAGGTGAATTGTAAAAATACCATTTCTTTTATTTTTTAAAATGTGAATATTTGTAATAAAAATAAATATAAAGTGAGCACTGTACACTTCGTATTTTGTTTTGTCATTGTAATCGATATGTTTGAAAATGTAGAAAACATCCAGAATATTTAAATGGTATTCTATTATTGCTTAACAATGGAATTAATCATGATTAATTTTTAAATTGCTTGGCAGCCCTAATTATTTGTGAGAAATATACAGCCATTTTGAGGTCTAAGCATTTGAAGTGTATGTGAAATTCCCAGGTTAATTCTCTCATGCAATTTGTTTTCACCAAGATATGGCAATTTCGGGTGAGGTGCAAGAACAGTGCATGGAAAAATTCAACATTACTGTTTACCTTAATGTATGGTTTTAATGCACCCACAGGTTTTGTTTTCACCCTTTCTAAAAATAAACTGTACATATTTTTCCCATAGATCTCCCTTTTATATTCTCCCACAGAATTCCATGCCTCAGAAGCTTCCTAATAATTATTATTCATGTTTAGTTATCATTTCTAGAAAAAATAACTATCACTATCATGTAAAACATTACCCAATAAACAAACCACAAAATGGAAAGCAAGAACTCCCTAAAACATACAATAAATTCTGCTGCACTTCTCAGCACTATATTGTAAAATTCATCCTTAAATCTACAAAATAAATTAATTTTAAAAAAGCAGCACTAACAAAAACATCTTGAAAGGTACTACAAATGAGCTTTGGTATCTGTGGGGGACAGCATTCCAGGGTTATGGGTCATAATGGAAAATGCCCGGTTTCTGATACTCTTCAGATTATTCCAGCTTCTATAAGCAAATCCAACCTCATGGCTTGAATTCTAGATGTCTGATTTGCCCACTATGGAAATTTGGTGGAAAATCTGCATTATCTTAACTAGCTCATCCTTCTTTTAGTTATTGGAACAATTGTTTTAATACCAAACTTTGGCATATCATAAAGAAATCCATGTGTGCAGCCAGCCAGCATTATTATTTAAATCACAGGGAGCCAGGGCAAAAATCCTGGCCTTTCATCTCTCAAAAATGCATGCATTTTCATTTGAGCTAAATGGGATAGTCTTTTGCTGATAATAGTAGTTGGTCCTTTATCTTCACTCAGGACCAGCCACTAAGAGGCAACTTTGCTCACTTGTGCAGACAAAACCATTGTGTGCTTCTGCAAAATCCTTGTATATTGTTTGTTCATTTAACTAATTCTTAGCTTCCCAGTGTTGCTTTTCACTTTTCATTGAGATTGATCTTGGGCACTTCAATAGCCCACTTCCTTTGTTCTTCATGAACTTTATTCCACTTGAAACTGATGTTTTTTTCTCCTTTATCCCATTAACCTTGGGAAATATTCTTTAGCATTTGGGTGTCCTGGAATTGGCATAGGTTTCTCCAAACATTGTGTTTTCAGTACGTTGGCCCTAATCATTTCTCTTTTCTTGGTGGCCTGAAGCTTTACAGAGTAGCGAGTGTACTATTGCAACCTCATAGTGAACAGAGAGAGGACCCACTGGGTCAGCTTAAGAACCCCAAATGGACAGAGGCTTCGTGTGGAAGAAGCTCTTGGTTGATATATATTGGTGAGCAAAGGGAAACAACCGAATGGGTGGGGCCTCATTTGCATTTTTGTAACATGACCGTTAGGGTTGTCTTGGTTAAAACACAGTTTAATTTTGAGTTTGGGGGTAATAAAACATACTTTTGCCTGTTGGGAAATGAAAGGACATGAGACTGCACAACTGTGTCCAGGATAAGAAGTCATCCTGACCAAAAATGTTGTATGGCACAGGTGTATAGTGGAGCCTGAATAAAGCTAGGGAAAGAGGAGAAAGGGGCTTCTCCCTTCAGAGGAAGGGGCACGTACATCCCTGGGGGCAAGGACTATGTTAAGAATCCTATATACTATTGATGCCTCCTTGAAGACTGCAAAGATGTAGTGCAGGGGCAGCACAAGCAAGAGAGGGCTTTTGCTGAAGCCTCCTACAGCTTATTTGAGGAATTCTGGTTAGGGTCCCTCTTCCTAGCAATCAACTCTGTAATCACTTCAGCTAAGTCAGGTGGTAGAGTCCCTGCAGTAGACCAGCCAAAACTTCCCTAGGGGTTGGAGACCACCTGCCTGGACTCCTCCAACTCTGGACAAAAAACAGCAAATGGATTTGCATCAACGTTGGGGGAGGGGAAAGGGAAGTAAGTTGCTATTATAGGCACACACCGCCTTATTGGACAGTCACATCATGAGAAGGGGAATGAAGTTAAGGCTATTGCCAAAACACACTAGAGGAGTGGGACTCTGTCTTAATAGATATATACAGATATTGTAGATTTATTATTGCTGCCTTTTCCATGCTTATTCTGTGTTACCTTCATCACCAGTAAATTTTCTAGGTTTTGTACAATGGACTCAGTGCTCACACAAGGGACTGTCCAAGAGGCCCCAGTTTCTGGGTGGAGGCATGAGCTGGTCTTATTTGTAAAGTTTCCAGAAGGAGGCCCTTGATAATTGAACAGGCAGGAGGGTTGCATCTGTAGATGGTGTCAAGTCCTCGTCAATGAGGCTCTTGCAGCTAAGCCCACAGGAACACTGCCTCATCAAAATGTCTGAATGTAAGAGATGCAGCATATATCTTCAATTAGAACCAGGTTAATTATAGAAGTTTAGGAAATATTTTAAAATGGTTACATTTGATATGGAGGTTTGATAAATAAACATTTATATATCCCGTTATTTCAAAATGCATACAACTCACAGAACATTGGTTAATTACTCTTATTAGGGTCACAGTCACTTTCTGGCAGCTTCTGAATGCTTGAATAATTCTGTGACCAAGATTGCTTGTTTTTCCTCACCAAGCACTGACTGGGGCCAGGGGAGAGAGCCTCTGCTTTCAGATGTGGACCTTACTATCATTATCCATGCTTTGGTCACCTCCTACTGAAATGCACTCTGCATGGGGCCACATTTTTAATTTGGAAATTTAATCTGGCACAGAAAGTGGCTGACCGCATATTAAGCAGTGCTTCACACAGGACATTGCACCAGTGCTCTTTAATGTGCACTAGTTTCTGGTTAGTTTCCAAGTGGAGGATAAAGGTGTTGCTTTTGACCTATAGAACATCAAATAATGTGGGATCTGTTCAACTGAAAAATCACCTTTCTCCCTCTGTAATAAAGCTACAGGGATAATTATCAGAGAGGGTTGAGGTAGCAGCCCCACTGTTTTAGAGGACACTGTCAATTTAAAATGTACAGTTCTCTATGAACAATTTGTATCTATTATTGCAAGTAACCCCTAAATTACTATAACTGAAAGGGATTAGGAGACTATTTTTGTTTGTTTTACTTTGTGCAGTTGCAGTAATCTGTGAATAGCTCCGTTTCACTGGTTCCCCTGTATACCCAGTAAATCAGTTTCCCATGTTTGGGTGGGTCTCTCACCTAGCAACATGTGGAAGAAAAATACCAATTTTTTTTAAATATTGGTAAGAAAACAAACAGCGGTATGGGGCTTACATGCTGGTGCAGTAACTGAAACTACTTTTAATTCTTTCTTTTTTAATAGATTAGATTTCAAGTTGATTCCTTTTTAAAGGAAAGGGCTGCTAGCAAGATCTTTGAATCTTCCCCATCACTGCCCTTTGTCTGACATAGCCCACTTCTTGACCTTAGCCTTTTAGCACCAGGATAATATGAGGGACGTGGAAGAGGGTGGCTCTTTTGCAGGCATCTCCTAGCCTTGGTTTGGTTTGAGTTGTAGACACAGTCCACTGCAATATTTTGGGGATTTCTTTGAACATTTGTAAAACCATTTGTTTATATTAGGAATAAATCTTTAAGGAAATCTATAGAAAATACATACAGACACATGGATAACTTTATTTGTTGACTTTTTAGGTGGAGGAAAGTTTGCAGGGGGGAAAAGAAACAGCAGAATAAGAAAGAAAATGGTAAGACTAGATAAGCTTTTGTACTTAGTAAGGACTGTAACTTTGTGACATGTTTATGGTTATTAGAAAGGTGCAAATTGGTCTGACGAAATAGCGTCTGTCAGGGACAAGGTTTTGACAGCACCTAAAGAGGGGAAGGAGAAAGAGATGCATGTATTGTAAAAAGTACCATGGGTAAATTAATTACAGGAGGACATACAAAAGAGCGGTAAAAATCCTATGGGAGAAAAATCAGTAAAGATGATTAACAGCCATAAAATAAATATGTTTAAGCTGTCATCTTTGCTTTTATAGTTAGGATTTAACCACTATTAAACCAATGCTTTTATCATAATTATGCTTTTCAGACTTTATTTAACCAGTGTTGTGTACAGACACAGTAACTTATCATAACCTTTGAACCCCTCTGTTTTAACATTTCACAGGACTGTTGTCTAAGTTTGAGGCTCCTGGGAAGCAAATTTAGCTGAAATGTTATAGTACAGTTGTATGTGTGAAGCACAGCCACAGAATTCCTCTCAGATTTGCCTGTCGTTGCAGAGAGAGGTTTTGTAATTACCAAGGGATTATGGCAGAATATGAAAGGCATTGAAAACAGCTTTCTTGCAGCTCAGGAATGTGTTCTGCACAAACTCTGAAAAAAATCAGCCAGGGTAGTGAGGCAGAAGTATATTAAAACGTTAAGAGTTCACGAAGAAAGTCCTGGTAGAAACTCCTAATTAAAGAAATAAAACGCGCTTTTAAAGAATTTCAAAGACTGTCATTTGATTTCTCCAGTAGGGAAAAAAGGGTCTTCTGAGGATTGCAAATTAGATGATGGCACTACATAAATACAATGGATTCATCCTTTTTTCCCCTCCACAGCCAAGTAATGAAAACAGAGCTTAATGGTACATAAATAAAAATAATTAAATAGAAGGTGGTGGTGGTGGTACATTACCTGAATTGATATACAAGATTAAGAGGCCAATAATCCAGAAACAAGTTACTTACTTTGGTGTTTATATAAATTAGTCAACACTTTTAGACATGAATATCATAATTTTTAATAATATCTTGTTACTGATTGTTTTAGCTAGCAAGGATCAATCTCTTCCTCAAGGCATTATCTCTGAATTAATTTCTACAAAAGAACCTAGTAATGTTTTACATTATTTCTCCTTGTCCTTTTCTCTTTAAGGAAAGCAACATTAGAATCCAGAAGGCCTGAGGCTATGTTTCACTGAGCTATGAGATAGTAGTAGCTACAGGAATTTGTCTGCTAAGGCCTACATTCAGAACTTATATTTTTGTTAGATTCATGTACCCAATCTACTTCCTGGGGAAGTCAATGACTAAAAGTCTCTTGACTTCATGAGAGCAGGATTGGGCCCTATGTGTTAAACTATTGGCTTCCTCAATTTTGTTGAGATTTCAACAAGCCAAGGCAACATACTCTACAGTGCTGAGCAGGCATGACTAGTTAAGTTATTTAACAGTATGTTTAAACAAGTACAGGTGTGGACTAAGAGGATTCAGTTACATAAAATAAAGTAATTATGAACTACAAACACTTTCTTTTAAATGTGTGTACTGTGTTAGTGGAAAAAATTTTTTGTTGAAAAGAGTAAGAGAAAATATTTGAGCTCTTTCCGCTTCTTCAGTGGAATGTATTAGTGTGTCTTGGTTTTATGTGCCTTTCAAGATGGTGTATTAAGAGATTGAGCTTGTAACTATGCTCTGATACCATGTTTCATTTAATACTTTGAATGTAATTTTTAAATTGGCAAAATAAATGTTATGCAACCAGGGTGCAAAATTATTATTTACTCCTGTGTATTGTTTCGATGAATAGTTCATGGTATTGATTGTATTCTTGAACATGTTATCTCCAGGCCACAGGTTCAAAACCAATTCCACTCTATAATGGCCTATGTTAAATGAGTCAATGGCCACTGTCCAGTTCCTGTTAGATGGATGTCCAAAAATCCACCAGTATATGGGCAGGCCATTTGTCCAGTTGTAAACCAGACAGTCCTCTTTTTGAGTGGTTTGTCCCCTGTCCATTACTAAACAAAACTGAGCCATTTTCAAAAATGTGCCTCTCTGACCCCACTGTCATGACCTTGCATCCACCACGTTAAGTACGTTGGTACAAACAATTGTTTCATAAATGAATGTTAATAAAAAGCAAATGTGGCCGTCATGACCCATGGGTCTTGAAGGCAGGTCTGCATGATTTCTGGGATCATCAAGCTCTAGTCCTCCAGCCAGCAGCTTGATGACATCAGGTAGAAATGGTACAGCTCAAAGCCCAGCTCAAATAGAAGGCTTCACACTTGCACTGCAATTGAGGGACCACTAGAGTTCTGATTTGCCCCTTTCCTCTCTTTAAACCAGAAGGAGGAGTAGGATGTAGGGTGACCAGGTGTCCAGTTTTTGACTGGAACACCCAGTTGAAAAGGGACCCTGGCAGCTCTTGCAGGTCTGGTTGGCAGTGCTGCAGCGCTAAAGCAGGCTAGTCCCTACCTGTCCTGGCTGACACTGCGTTGCACCCTGGAAGTGGCCAGCAGGTCCAGCTCATAGGTAGGGGGGAAGCACGGGGTTCCACGCAGTGCCCCACCCCAAGCACTGGCTCCTCACTCCCATTAGCTGTGAACTGGCCAATGAGAGCTGGGGGATGGGGATGGTGCCTGCAGGCGAGAGTGACGTGTGGTGCCTCCTGGTCCCCTGCCTAGGAGCCAGACCTAGTGGCTGGTTCCAGGGCACGTGCAACTCCCAGTCCAGACCCCCCTCCCACACCCTAAACCCTTCATTCCTAGCCCCACCCCAGAGCCCACACCCAGTCCTGCACCCCAACCCCCGCCGCAACCCACAGCCCCCTTCTGCATTTCACAGCCCACAGTCAACCAAGTTTCCAAAACCCTCAGCCCCACCCAATTGATGACACTGCCCTGTTTACATTTATGTTTTGAAACCTATCAGTTAACCAGTTTTTAATCCATTTAGTGTGTGCTATGTTTATTTTATATCATTTAGTTTTTTAATCAAAATGTTGTGAGGTATCAAGCCAAACACCTTACAGAAGCATGTTTTACATCAACACTATTACCTATGCCAGCCAAACTTATCTCAACATTTTTTAGTTTGAGGTAAGTTAAGTTAATTTGACAGGATCTATATTCCATCAATCCATGCAGATTTGCATTAGTTATATAACACTCCTATCGTTCATTATTAATCAAGTTCTGTATCAGCTCCTCCATTGTATTGACCATGATGGATGTACAACTGAGAGGCCTGTAATTACCTGGGTCACCTCATTTATTCTTTTTTTTTTTTATACATTAGCTCTCTTCCAGTCTTCTGGAACTTCCCCAATGCTCCAACACTTACTGAAAATCAACATTAATGATGCAGCAACCTCCTCAACCATATCTTTTAAAACTCTTGCATGCAAGTTATCTGAACCTGCTGATTCAAAAATGTCTAACTTAAGTAGCTTCTTTTTCCCCAAATACAGAACACAGTTATTGAACACTTTTATCTTTTCTGCATTATTAATGATAATTCTATCATTTCTATGCAGTAATAGATGAATACCATTGTGAGGATTCTTTTTGTGCCTAATATGTTTTAAAACGTCTCTTTATTGTCCTTAACTCTGTTGTCTATAAAGTTCACCTTGTGCCTTGGCTTCCCATATCAATTTTGTACAATTCTTAACTTCTGATTTATATTCATTGCTATCAGCTTCCCCTTTCTTCCATTTGCTTTGTTTTTTTTATTTTTTTACAGCTACCTTTACTTGCCTTCTAAACCAGATTGTGTTTTTTTTTCAGCTACAGCCTTCTTTCTTTAGTTGTGGGATTATGGCTTTTCCAGCATCTGGTGTGTTTGTGTCAAACGATTCCCAATTATCATTCATATTTTTGATTGAATTCTTCCTCCCAGCTGATTTCGCTCATAATTATTTTCAGGTTTGTGAAACTGGCCCTATTAAAGCACCGTGTGTGTTTATATGTGTGTGTATGTATGTGTGTGTGTGTATAAAAAATTTCCCCTCTCACCCCTATGGGTGGTATGTGTCTTCCTCAACCTCGGGTCCTCTACCAGAGGCCTGGGAGTTTGAGGGTTCTGCGCAGTATCTTAGCTGTTCCTAGCACTGCACTTGTGGTAATCTAGCCTCCCAGTCCCAGACCTGGACTTCAGCGTCCACAATCTGGTCCTGTCCCAAACCTGGACTTTTGCGTCCAAA